>NC_081410.1:181419569-181783319 GCF_030272615.1 Cryptomeria japonica | reverse complement strand
GGTGAACCCAACTCCTTACACCTTTAATTCTGATTTTTGTTTTCAAATATGAGTGTGTATGCAATTTAAAATTCAAATTTTCACTTACAAATTTGATTTCCTTGCAAATTTGAAAAATTTAAAGGTTAATTTCATTAAAACCCTAATTTTCATTTTCAAAATTGAGCTTGTGAATTGCATAACTTGGGTTAATTGTTTCAGATATGAGTGTTATTCAATTTCAAAATTCAAATTTTCACTTGCAAGTCAAATTTCACATTTAAATTTTAAAATTAAGTGGTTGATTTCAAAAACCCTAATTTTCAAAAAAATTAAAATTGAGCTTGTGGGTTGTTTAAATTTTGAATTTCACTCTTCAAATTTGTTGCTAATTCCAATTCAAATTCAATCTTGGATCTAATCTCAAATTTCATATTTTAAAATTAAGCGGTTAATTAAAACCCTAATTTTAAAATTAATCTTGTGTATTTTTCAATTTCCCTTTAAACATTAAATAATTAATTTAATTAAACCTGAAGTCTTATTTTATCCCCCTCCACATCATAAAAGTGGGCCCTTAATCCTAATTGTGTCCCTCATTTATTTTATTCTTTCAATTAATCAGTTCATCAAATACCCTAATTGTGTCCAATTTTGACCTTCAAGACCTCATTTTGCACATCTAGGCATCTTGGATTTCCAAATCCTTCTAGAATTCGCTCTAGAATCACAATATATTGCTTCCCAAAAAAATTGGCAAAATTTTCGTCAGACCAAGAGGTAGCCTCTTGGTCCCGACTTTTTCTACTCGAATTTTGAGAGCTTGTTTTGGCGGTGTTTTACTATTTGAATCCAAAGATTTGTGAAATTATATTGATTTTAGGTTGGTCTAAGGTTGAAAATAAAGTGGATGTTTCAACATCATAATTTTGAATTTAAATTTTACAATTAAGAGGTCATTTTCAACCGTAATTTTAAATTTAAATTTCTATCTCCTAGTCGGTAATTTTAATTTTAAATTAAGAGGTTATTTTAGCAAAGCCCTAATTTTAAATTTGAATTTCCTAAGAGGTTCCATTGCTTGTTCTTTCAATTAATTTCTTCATTTAATTGAGTAATCATTTTTCCTATAATTTTGCATTATTCAATTATTTTGCAACTTAGATTCCAAAATTCAAATTTCAAATTTTCAATTTCCCTCCCTTAGTGCATGAGTTTTACTACTATTATTCCAACCTATAGTGTCCCCATGAGAAGAAGTTGTAGAATTAAGGCTTCTCAAGGTTTAATTACTAAGGAGATGGAGCCTAATTAGGATAAATTTTTCCATAAGGATACCAGTGGTTCCTCCAATCCTACAAATGTCCCTGTCTATCCTCATTCTTTAGATAATTCTCATGATGTGGATGAATCACTAACTAGGGTTTATGTTGACCAATTGGAGAAGATTGGCAATCAATTTAAAAATATTCAACACTAGATGATTTAACAATGCCAAGAAAGTGAAGCTCCCCAATTGATTGAAGGATTAAAAATAATGGTTCAAAGTGATAAACTTGGTGTTCATATCTTGCATGGTATTTCTCATATTGTTGATTCTAATATTATGCCCATGAAAATTGTGTCGAAGTCCTAGGTTATACACAACCTCCTAGTCAACTTAATCATTCCATTCCATTCTATTGACTAATCCCAAGGCTAGTGCTCTGACATTTACATCAAACATCATGGCTACCTCTACACAAAATACCATACCTATGATGGATATTTTTGCTTCTAGAATATGTTGTTGTCATTGATGTCAATATATTCTTATGTTTCAGTATTGCAAAGAATTAAGTAGGTATTTGATCCATTGTGCTTTGGTATGATTATATCTTTGGTTGCAGATTTGGGAGAGTGTTTGGGATGTTCATGTGTATCTTCAATTCAGATGGTTCATGATTTGGTTCTCCACAAGTTATCTTTCTTGTCCGAGTTGTTGATTTGTTAGGTGTTCTTGAGTATCAATGAGTTGATCAATGAAGATTTGATTAACTGGTGTTGGTGCAGCTATTGTGGATGGTTCTAATGTGCTTGTTGGTGTTTCCTAATCATGTCCTATTTGTCTTGGTCATCCTCATTGATCATTGTGCACGTTATTGAAGATCTTATGAGTTTGGTGATGTTTTTCATGTTATGCAATATTTTCAATGGTGTAGCATGTTGCAGATGATCTTGGCAATATTTTTGGTGGTGTTGAGTGTTTGAGGATTTGATTTGGGTCCATGCTATGTTATCTATGACATTGTATTGGTCTGATGGTTGATTTATGTATCATGTGATGTAATTTTGTAATTAGGTCTTGAGGGTTGAGCTAACTTTGTAGTCAAGGTTGATGATTTGTATAAATAGGTGTTATGTTCATGTAATTTGGGCATGGTAGTTGTGTCTACATTATCAAAGAGTGGTGTATGTGTGAATAAGTGAATTCATCTTTTGGTGCAGTGTATTGAGCAGTGAGTGTTGTAGAGGAGACAAATATGCTTAACCAGATTTCCCATCATGCATTTGGAGATATAAGGTAGTGAACCTTCCCTCAGGGTTTTAGCCTTCTTGGTCATTATATTTTGAGCAATGAGCTCTAGGCGGTGTGCTTTAATGCATGTGAATTTCCCATTATAATATTTATACATACTATTGTAGAGTATCATCTTATTGTGGGTAGGTTCCCATTGTGGTTTTTCCCTTAACCAGGTTTTCCACGTCAAAATCTTGGTGTTATGTGTGTTTTTCTTATTGTGTTCATTTTTTCTCTTATTGTTGTTGATCATATCTGAGATTGTTCTTAGAATATTTAATCCACCAAAAACTGATTCACCCTCCCCTCTCAATTTACCTTCATTTTTGTTGTCAACAATTGATATCAAAGCTAGATCCTTCAAAAGAAGCTTGATCGCTTGAGGAGATTTGGAATGGCAACTTATATTTTCAAGAAAAAGAGTGATATTTGATGGAAACAATTACATTTTATGGAAGGATCAAATAGAGTGTCATTTGAAGTGTCTTGGAGATGATTATTGGAAGATTACAAAGAATACTTATACTATTCCTCATAATGGCCTAGTTACTGTAGCTAAGATCAAGGATGTTGAACATAACATAAGAGCTAAGGAAGAATTGTTGAGTTCCTTAATTGATTCAGAGATGACAAATGTGATGGGTTTGTAGACTGCACATGAGATCTGGGAAAAGTTGGAGACCTTGTATGAAGGAGATAAACATGTTAAAGTTGCTAAGTTGCAGAGCTTGAAAGGAAAGTACGAGATGTTGAATATGGGAGAAGATGAGAACATAACATTCTTTATGGCTAAAGTGAATGAACTTCTTATGAACATCAGATGTGCTAGTGGAACCTTGAAGAAGATGAGATTGTTGCTTAAGTGTTGAGATATTTACCTCATGCTTTCAAATCTAAATTTGTTTCTATTGATGAGATCCATATTGTGACCACTATAAGAAGAGACATGTTGGTTGGTAAGCTTGTTGCATTTCAGTTGAGTGAATTTGGACAATCACATGGCAAAATTGAGACTGCATTTAAATCCTTTGTATCTAGGAAGTAGAAGTTTGATCTGGGAGAGAGTTCATCTAAGGTTTCCAGATATGAAAGAGAAATAAGAGAGATGGAAGAACATGAAAGAGAGTTGTATGAGCTTGAAGAACTTATTTCTCAAAGGTTGCCTAAGGGAGCAAGTAAGTATGATGGGAAGTTGCCTTTGAAATGTTTCTCTTGTAATAAGATAGGATATTTTGCTTCTAGGTGTCCCGAATGAATGTCTAGGTATGATAAGCATGATAAATCTAATAAGCATGATAGAAATGAGAAGCATGATAATTATGATAAGCCCTATAATCCTAACTAAAAGTACAGATATCAAAAAAGATGTTATTATGTTGTTGATAAAGGTGTGATAGATGAAGAGTCTGAGAATGGGAATTCAGAAGATGAATTTGTATTTATTGCTATCAAGGAAGATGATCTGGTACTAGTGAATTCTACAAGTAGTATTGTTGAGGAGAAAGATTTGGCTTCTAAGATTGAAGACAAAGATAAGTGGTTAATTGAGAATGGTTGTTCACATCATATGACAGGTGATAAAAGCAAATTTGTGAATATGGAAAGGTATGATGGTGGTATAGTGAGATTTGGAGATGATAAAGCTTGTGTGATTCGTGGTAGAGGTTCTATTTCTTTCAATGGTAAGTATAATACTAATGATGTCTTATATGTTGAAGTTCTGAAGTATAATCTTTTGAGTTTTGGATAGGTGGTTGACAAGATATATGATTTGCAATTCAAGAATGGTAAGTGCAAGATTTTGAATACCTCCAGTATAGAGATTGCATCAAGGACTAAGACTAAAGGTAATATCTTTCACTTGAATGCCGGTGAGAAAAGTTGTTTGATTGCTCTGATAGATGAAAGTTGGTTGTGTCATAGAAGGATGTGTCATGTTAATTTTGACTACATGATTAAGATAAGTTCTACTCAAGCTGTTAGAGATTTGCCTAAAATTGTGAAACCTTCTAATCTGGTATGTAAAGAATGTCAGATGGCAAAGAAAACAATAATTCCATTCAAAATTAATATGTATTTATCTAATGGTTTATTGGATCTTGTGCATACTGACTTGTTCAGTCCTACAAGAGTGAGAAGCATGCAGGGTGATAGATATTTCATATTTTTTATTGATGACTACTCTAGAATGATGTGGGTTACTTTTCTAAGAAAGAAATTAGAAGCACTGGAGAAATTCAAGATATTCAAAGCTAAGGTGGAGATAGAAATAGGGTTGAAGTTGAAGTGTCTAAGATCTGACAGAGGAGGAGAATTCACATCTAGTGAGTTTGATTGATTTTATGAGAGGAATGGAATTAGAAGACATTTATCTGCTCCTTGAACCCCTTAGCAGAATAGAGTTGTTGAAAGGAAGAACAAAACCATTTTGGTTGTTGTTAGGACTATGTTGATTGAAGTAAATGTTGCACAAACCTTCTGGAGAGAAGTTGTTAGCACTATTGTTTACACATTCAACTGGGTGCATATAAAAGGTGATTCTGGTAAGACTCCTTATGAGTTATGGTTTGTTCATGTTCTTACATTTAGATATTTCAAAGTTTCTGGAAGCAAATGTTATATCAAAAGAGATGAGGATATAGGGAATTTTGATGCAAGATGTGATGAAGGAATATTCTTGGGTTATTCTACTAAGAGAAAGGCCTACCGATGTTACAATAAGAGGTTGAGAAAGATAGTGGAAAGTGCAAATGTGAAGGTTGATGAATGTCATGTAAAGTAGATAAGAGCATGTGGATATGAGATTGATGATCAAGATATTATTCCAAAGCTAGTGCAGACTGAGATCTTAAAGAATAATGCTCCAATAGATATAGTTAATCCAAATATTGTTGTTGCCAGTGAAGAAGTTTAATAGTCTGAGAATTAGAACAATTAGAAGACTTTGGGGTATTTGAAATTGAATCATTTAGAAAATCAGATTATTGGTGACAAAAATAAAGGTGTGATAACTAGGAGAAGGATTGTTGTTGAAGAGATATGTTTGATTTCAAAGACTGAACCTAAAGATGTTGCAGAAGCATGTAAAGATGAGAATTGGATAAAAGAAATGGAAGAAGACTTGAATACGATTGTGAAGAATAACACATGGGAGCTTGTTCCAAGACCTAAAGATAAGAATGTGATTGGCACTAAATGGGTGTTCTAGAATAAATTTAATGAAGTCGATGAAGTGGTTAGAAACATTGCAAGATTGGTATATAAAGGGTGTTCACAGATGGAAGGAATTGATTATGAGGAGACTTTTGCTCTGGTAGCTAGAATTGAAGTTGTTAGATTACTATTTGCACATGTTTCTTACAAGAATTTCAAAGTATATCAAATGGATGTTAAGTCAACCTTTTTGAATGGTAATTTGGAAGAGGAAGTCTACATTGAGCAACCAGATGGGTTTTCATTCTCAGATGAAGGAGACATGGTATGTAAATTGAAGAAGGCACTGTATGAACTAAAACAAGCCCTCTAGAGCCTGGTATGCTGGATTGGATAGGTATTTGATGAATTTGGGACTGTGTAAAGGTACGGTTGATAGTAATTTATACTTGAAAGTTGATAATGATAATATTTTGATTGTTGAAGTTTTTGTTGATGAGATTATTTTTGGAGGAGATGATGTTTTGAGCATGAAGTTTGCTGATGATATGCAAAAAAAAGTTTGAAATGTCTATGATAGGTGAGATGAATTTCTTCTTAGGATTGTAGATTACACGGACTGATAAAGGAATTTTCATTTCTCAATATAAGTATGTGAAGGAATTGCTGAAAAAGTTTGGGTTAGATGATTCTAAACCTGTTGGAACTCCTATGGTGACTAGATGCAAGTTGTCTAAGCATGATGAATCTCATAAATTTAATCAAACTTTGTACAGATCTATGGTTGGAGGATTGTTATACTTGACTCAAACTAGACCAGACATTATGCATGTTGTTTGTCTTTGTGCTATATTTCAAGTTGATCCTAAAGAGAGTCGTGTTACTGCTATGAAGAGGATTTTTAAATATTTAAAGGGGGCAGTTGACTATGATTTATGGTATTTGAAGAATGATGATTTCATGTTATGTGCTTGTACTGATGCTGATTGGGCAGGTGATGTTAATGATTGGAAGAGCACTACCAGTGGAGATTTCTTTTTGGGGAAGAAGTTGGTTTCATGTTCCAATAAAAAGTAAGGTGATAAATCTCTATCTACTGCAGAAGTTGAATACATTGTTGCTACTCGCAACTATACTCAGGTAGTTTGGATGAAGTGGATGTTGAAGGATATTAGAGTTGTTTATGATGAGCCTATTGTTATATATTGTGATAATTCAAGTGTTATTAATATTTACAAGAATCATGTACTACACTCTAAAACAAATCATATATCAATCAAGTAACATTTCTTGAGGGAGAAAGTTAGTGATGACGAAATCAAATTAGAGTATGTATCTATAAAGGATCAAATTGCATATATTTTTACCAAGCCTTTGCCTGTAGATACATTTGTATTTTTGAGAGACAAGTTAGGGGTATCTTCCCCTCCTGATGAGAACTAGATGCATTGAGGTGCATCAATCTGATGTACTTAAGAGTCTTATCTTCTTATCTTGATTGATGAGTTTGTGTTATTTCTTTGGGGGAGTAGTCAGTGAGTGATTTAGTTGTTCAAGATTTGTGAGTTTATCCTAAGGAGAGATTTTCCTTCTTAGAGGGAGAGAATAATAATTTGTATTTTGTCTTTGGCATTGTTGTCAAAGGGGGAGTAAAGCATGTGAAAATTTGTGTTATCTTTGAAGCTTTATGTGTATGATCTTAGGGAGAGATTATTGGAGATTGTTCGTGTTGATTTATTTCTCTTGTATTGATTTTTTTTCACATTAATATATTTCCATAAATGCCAAAGGGGAAGATTCTTGGATGTTGTTTCTCTAGGATATGTTGTTGCCATTGATGTCTATATATTCTTGTGTTTTGGTATTGCAGAGATTTAAGTTGGTATTTGATTCATTTTTCTCTGGTATGATTATATCTTTGGTTGTGGATTTGGGATAGTGTTTGGGATGTTCATGTGTGTCTTCAATTCAGATGGTTTGTGATTTGGTGCTTCGTAAGTTATCTTTCTTGTCCGAGTTGTTGTTGTTTGGTGTTCTTGATTATTACCATGTTAATTGATGAAGATTTGATTAAGTGGTGTTGGTGCAGCTATCGCAGATGTTTCTAACATTCTTGTTGGTGTTTCCTAATTGTCTCTTTTTTATCTTGGTGGTCTGCATTAATCATTGTGAGCATTATTGAATATATTATAGGTCGGGCGATGTTTTTCGTGTTATGCAACATTTTTTAGTGGTGTAGCGTGTTACGGATGACCTTCGCAATATTTATGGTGGTGTTGCATGTTCAAGGATTTGATTTGGTTCCATGATATGTTTTATATGATATTGTATTGGTCTAGTGGTTGATTTAAGTATCATGTGATGTAATTTTGTAATTAGGTCTTGAGGGTTGAGCTGACCTTGTAGTCAAGGTTGATGATTTGTATAAATAGGTGTTATATTCATGTAATTTGGGCATGGTGGTTTTGTCTATCTTATCAAAGAGTGGTGTATGTTTGAATAATTGAATTAAACTTTTGGTGTGGTGTATTGAGCAAAGAGTTTTGCAGGGCAGACAAATGTGCTTAACTGGAACTGTCATCAAGCATTTGGAGATGCTATTCTTTCAGCTCATCTAAACCGGATTGTCGTCCCAGTGTTATTGTAAGGTAGTGAACCTTCCTTGAGGGTTGTATCCTTCTGGGTTATTATCTTTTGAGTAGTGTGTTAGGATTCCCACAAATACTAAGAGGGGGGGTGAATCAATATCTAATTCGTAATAATATTTTCTTAACTTAAAACATGTAGAGAAAATTAGAACTGTGTACCAGTAAATAGAAAGTAATGCAATAAACAGAGATAAAAACAACCACATGAAAAACATACCATAACACAATATTTTAACGAGGAAACCTGGTGTGGGAAAAACCTCGGTGGGATTTGTGACCCACAATATTCACTTACTAGCCAATAAGATAATATTACTGCTACAAGAGGGGCCTGCACATGCAGGAAGGCCAAGTGCCTAGAGCTCACTGCTCAATTACAAAATGGGAAGTCTCACTGACTTACAAAATGGATTATACAAATCCAATGTCTTGTACTACTTCAAAATAGCATCTACTATGCCAGATCCAGTACCGATTTATAGCTTTGCTTCTTACACAAAACCTTAACCTATAATTCACATAATAGGTCTGCCTTATTTCGCCTAATTACCTTCCTCTATCCTAACATAATTTTTCTACAATGATCTCTTATATATATGAGTCATTTTACAATTTTCCAAGTCGGCTTACAATGATTTTACAATAATAAATAAAATATATTAACAACAAAATTCATGTCAGCTTCTGTGCTACTATGCTTCCTTTCACTGCCGGTGTCGGTGGTCTGTGTGCCAGTGTAGAATCTAATCTTGCTGGTGCCAATGGATTGCTTTTCCAGTGTCATAGGATTGTAAGGTTGCCATCAATGACAAACCCTTCAATCCCATACAATGTCTCATTGGAGTGTGAGTTTGCCAACAATCTCCCCCTTTGGCATTGATGGCAACACTCATGAGAAAAATTCAAAAGAGTATCCAAAAATTGAAGTCCAAAAATGTTATACCAAAAATGTGTGCTCCCCTTGAGCAGATAATTCCTAAGTTATTGGATTTTTCTCATACCACTACTCCCCCTTTGGCATCAATGACAAAGGTTGTGAAAGTGTCAATAGAGTGTAGTTTACTATCTCAATCTTGTAACCGGTTGCTTACAATCTGAAAAAGGTCTGCCAAAACCAAATTCAAGTTCTAAATGAACTTTTTATTGTCTTTTATTGTTGCCTCTGTCCTTTGAACTGTATCGGTGAGGTGTTGCATTTTCTCTGTCAGTGTTTTCTGTCCTTGTACCAATGCATAGATATTTCTTTCCTTAAGGATGCTAGGTAGTCCAGTTGTAGACTTAGTCTTAATTTCAGATCCTTAGCCTAATAGTTCTGATACTTAATATAAGTATAGATCCAATAGCCAACAAGATGAGAGGGGGGGGTGAATCATACAAACTTATTCATCCATAAAAACATCAGATTCAACCTCGGTAACATATATCAGTCATATAATCAAAAACTGTCAAACATGCAAACTCAAAAGCATATGAACAATATAAACCTCATAACACCAGATTTAACATGGAAACCCAAATAGGGAAAAACCACTGTGGGATTTTGGACCCACTAAGAAATATACTCTTCTAGAGTACGCTCGGTTAAAAGCCAATCCTGTTAAAGCTTACAAAACACATTGCTAGATGTGACCCGGTTAAGGGATTTCCCTCAGGTCTGTTAGGATCTTCACTTTGTTAGAAGTGACCTTGTCAAAGGATTTCAAACACTCATTTAGAATGTCACCTTGTTAGAGGATTTACATATAAGATTGTTAAGTCCACTCGGTTAAGAGATTTCCTGTCACTTTCATAAAATAACAGTAATACAATCTGTCTGCAACTTCACATCTAAAATGCTAAAGCAGATTCCTATTTGTTCAATACAATCTAGACATAGAACTAATCTTGTCTATCTGTTGGGCATCAATACTTTGTTATTCTAACATGTCTTCAAGCTTCTGTGCTTGGTAATTACTATGTAGCATCCCTGTGCATACACTTGCCCGCATACATTGTTTATCAACAATTCCTTATTTATAAACAATCTTCTAATCGCTTAATCTCCTTGATCACATTTCCCATGATCAATCATAGCCATCAAATCTTCAATCTTGTCCAAGCTCATTGTATCTTTCGATCTTAAAACATTTTACCTTACCTCGGAACTTGCACATTCACCTTGGAACTTGTGTTAGGGTAATGCGGTTCAATCTAAGCTGTAGATCTTCTTGTCGACTTTCCATTGCCTTAGATTTTTTAACAAACTTCTTCCACGACTTGCTAATCATTGATCTGCTCCAGCTCATCATCTTCTTTCATTAAATATCACATGTAAACATTTAATGTATTTTTTTATAGCTCGGTTACAACTCGGTGAATACTAAACTTTACTCTGTAGACATTCTGTCTTCATTAACTGACTGTGATAACCTTAGGGTTTACCGACTAGGTTCTTTGCTTGATAACATAGTATAGTATTACCCTTTACATTTTACAACATATGTATGATGTTAGAATGATCTAAAACATCAAGATCTCATCATTGTCTGACTCGGTAGAGTTGCCCATTGAATAACTTATCCCTTTATTCATCATATTCTTTCTTGTGTCTTTACTGACTTCTTTATAATCTTCATATCATATTTCTTAAGATATGGCAACATCATACTGAATTAGAAAATCAATTTCTTGACATCAATGACAAAATAATAATATCAAGATAGTAAAACATCTTTAATTAGTTATGTCCATAATCATCAACAACCTTCTCAATATCCTTGTTATATTGCCAACATAGCCTTACTTTTTATTCTCTCCTTTTCTCTTTCTAGCTTTAGTAATTCTTCCTCAAAACCTATTATCTTTTGCTCATTTTGTTGATCTTCTTGTCTATATCAACTGTCAAAAAGTTAGTCTTACATGTATCTCTGTACAAAGTTTTGAATTCCTTTAATGTGCTACATAATTCCGATAGAAGTGTGTCAAACTACCTTGTACACTTCTTTATTTGTTCCTCAAAGAATTTCTGTTTTTTCTTTTCTAACCTCTCTTTGAATGCATCCTCCTTTATTTGTTCAACTGTCACTGTGTTGTCAGTAATATACTCAGACAAAGTGTCAAGTTGATTCAAAGAATCCTTATTATCTACATTACATTTTGGAGCTATCATCTTCAAAATTGGAATTGTGTCATCTATAGCCTTATATGCCTGTGAACTACAATCTGTTATTTTCTTTAAGGAGTCCAAAAGAACTTCAGTTACATTTGTTGTCTTGAGTCCTGCAGTTGAAGAGCCAACACTTTGAATTCCGTTGGTGGGAGCAATATCCTTGCTTGCAGTGACCTCTGGTAGGTCAGTCTGTGTTTCCATTTCCTTAAGCAATGGTTTGTTTTGCTCAGCAGTTGCCGGTGGCACTGATTCTGTATTAACATGTTCTTGTGTTGGAGCCTATTGTTTTGCTTGTTGCTCTATTTGTTGTTCTATCTATTGTTCTATGACACTATCTGTCGGTTTTCCTTTAGTGTTATTTGTGTTATCAGTTACCGATGGCTCACTAGCCATATTTGTCTTACCAATTGTGTCCTTATCTACCACAATGTTGACCTTCTGAGTATCAACATCTATTGTATATAATACCTCAGAATTAGGATTTGTATCCTCTTGTGATATATCCATACTCTCATCAGTAGGTTGATCTTCATTTGTTGTTATTGGTGGAGTATCTTGAGACGGTGGGGGTAGATTATCTATTATTTTGATGATTAGAGTCCACCAACCTTTCCTTTTCCCTTATCCTTGTCTTTCTGATATACCTTGATTGGTTTGGGGTTTCTATATTCTTCCTGTTTTTCCTTCTCAACAAGGAATATGTCCCATGCATTAGCAGTTTCCTCTGCAACCTCATTTACTCTACCAACCATAAGTGCTACATGTCGGCGTGTAGTTGAGAATACTGTCTGGTTAGCCTCTGAGATCATATCATCTATCTCCTTTGGTGAGTTAAGAGGATAAAAATCAAGTAGTTTCTCAATTTTTATTTTATTGTCAAGCTCTATAACAGCTTGCCTTCTAGCTTCAAATCTCTTGAATAGTTCTACCGGTACTTCATCTACAATTTGCATCAAAAATTTCTTGTAGATATCCAAGTGTAGAATTACACTATTTTCAACTTTTTCTTTATCATCAACTGATAGTGAATCATATAATTTGTTGATGTTTTTCAGTTGTTCATCCTCTGTTATTTCATCTAGTAGTTTATCAATTGGAGCAATATTTTGTTGAGTCCTTTTCTTTGGTGTTAACTTTTTCTTCTTTGGAGTTGTCTTCTTGGCCGGAGGTCTCACTGCCTGTTGTTTTTGCCTGGTTCTTCTAGGCGAAGGTGTGGATACCTATGAAGGTTCCCTTTTCCTCACAACTCTTTTAAATGCAGCTGTAATGTCAATTTCTGAAGAAGTTGCTACCGGTGAAAGGTGAGTTTCTGGTTGTTGTGCTTGTAACTCATCTTCAGTGATACCGGTTTGTTTAAGTACATCCTCTTTGATAGCCTTAGCCTACCTTGAACCTCTCCTCACTGTTGCTTCTACTTTCTTCACTCTCTTCTTGGATTGAATTTGATTTTCAGTGGTTTCAGCACTACCAAATACCTCTTCCTTAGGTTCATTGGGTGCTTCCAGAAGGGCTTTTGCATATGTTTCAATGATGTGATCATCTATCTCATAACCCATTTCAGTGACCCAAATCGTTCTTGGGATAACTGCCTCCGTCCAGATCTCATCCTTCTTAATCACAAAACATATGTCATCCTTATATTTATTTACAATTTCTTGTGACAATCTGACTCTAGCGTTCATTCTGGCCTTTAATGCTTGAAAGTACTCATTAATATTCTTCTCTTTGTTTTCACCCATGTTGTTCAATAAGTCAAATAACTATTTGCCTACCGGTATGTCAAATCCAAGGTTCTTATTACCTATACCGGGCACCTGTTTGGTTATATGTAGCATTAAGCAAACAAGTAAGTTGCCAAATCTAAATGTCCCTTTCTTATCCTTCTTGATCTTTCCCAGATTGTCAATTAATTCATCCTTCAGCCATTCACACACATCAATTTTCACATTGTCCTTAATCATGTTGTGAGCACTCTTTATGCATAAGCTGGAAACTGAATTTAGTCTGTTTGCATGTGTTGTTTTGTAGCCTAGAATCATGTTAATGAATCTCACATTTATATCAGTTACATCATTCACCCTTAAAGACCTTTTGTCGAATATTGCACCTATTAGGTTCATTACTAGGTCATTTGAGACTTTCTTTGTCTTGTCAGGTCTGTTACCAGTGGAGGGTAACCCTGTTACAACTTTTACAGCTTCCTTAGTAATTTTGTGAATTGAATCCAGCCAGAAAAAATTCACCATGTACCCTGCTCAATACTATCCTAATAACTTCCTTGGGGAAATCCGAAATGCAAAGAATTTTTGTGAATCCTAAGGTTTCAATAATTTTGTGTTCAGGTTTCACATTACCAGAATCATCACAAATAACAGTCTTGTACATGTTCTTAATTTCTTCATCTCCTAATTCTTCTATATGGCAATGAATATACATCCTAGGGTCATCTGCAAAAACTACTCCTTTGGGGATTTGAGAAAAAGCACCAACATTATCATCCTTCTTTGCTATTTTGGGAACTAACTGAAAAATGGGCCTAGGGCGCTTGATTACTTCCACTACAGTAGGGTTTTCTATGAATTCAGGTACAGAAGAGGATGCCATGATTATAAATACCTTTTTCTGCCTTTGGAAAGATTGATTGCTGAATTGCTTTGCTTCTTTGCTCGAAATGCCTTAGCTCTGGAAATTTCGCGCTCTTTGAATGTTTGAATGCTCAATGAAGTAAAATGGAGCCAAAAACATTAATTTATAATGTCAATCTGCCAACTACCACATTTAATGCTTGCCGGTTAAGTAATCACTTAACTTTATCTGTCGGTATAGAAGTAATTTTAACTTCTTACCATCAACCGAGGGAATAATAGCATATTTCTCATTTGATTGCCAAACCCTCAAGGGAATTTTCTTCAATTGGATGAAGAGTCTCCTACCAGTGGAGTGTTACTTCCTTCTGTCGGTGGAGTGTTACTCTATTCTACCGGTGGAGGAGTATTCCTATCAACATTTAGTTCTAATTTCCTGATCCATTGTTTTGAGAATTCCTGCTTTACTTCTTCAACCTTTTCTTTTCCTTTCAAACTAGGACCTTTGTTGTTTACCGGTGAGGACTTGCTTCTACAAAATCTAGCAATATGTCCAATTTTGTTACATGCATAACAAGTCACATTATTTTTCTAAATAGCCTTTCCATAACCTATGCTGGTTTGTGTTCTGCATTGATTAGATAAATGTCCAAATCTTCCATAAATATAACATCTCACATTCATTCTGCAATTTTCAGAATTATGACCAACTTTGTTGCATTTTGAACATTGACCAGTGGGTGTACTGGTATTCTGATAATTTCTAGATCTACATTGATTTGCTCTATGACCATACTTGTTACAGTTAAAGCATTTTCCATTGAATTTATAAGCAGTAGGTTGTCTTACCGGTTTTCCATGATCCTATGTGTTTGTAGTACCGGAGCTTTCACCATTTTCAAAGCCAAGACCATTAGTGTCACCATTAGGTTTTTGATTCATCAACAAGTCACCAAGTTCTTTTGAGCTTTTCTTGATTTTTTCTTTATGTTGATTTGCAGCAGCCAATTCTCCTTCCAAGATACCTTTTTGTCTCATGAGTTCATTTGAGTCATTTTGTGCATGCATTAGATCTGTCTTCAACATATCATTTTCATAACTAAGTCTTGTGCTTTTATTTTCAACATCATTCAGTCTTCTATTCAAGTCTTCTTCATTCTTCTTTCTATCTTCAATTTCTTTACAAAATCTCATAGTGATATCATGCATCTCATTCTTTGTTGTCATGTTTTCTTGTTTCAACTTATTCATTAGATCACTAAAAGTTTCATTTTCATCATTCTCATTTTGCATCTTTTCACAAAGTTCTCTTCTCTTATTTCTTGAAATAGTAAGATTTTCTTGAAGTGCTTGAATGATATCCTAAGCAGCCTTTAGATAATCTTCAAGTTTGATATTTTTTAATTTTTCTGCATCATAGTCTGAGAGAGGTCCTTCTAGCTAGTTCATCAAATTTTCCATCTCTATCAGTGTCAAGATCTTCCTCAAGTTGTTAGGCTTCTAAAACTAGAGAACTGGGCTCTAATACCAATAGTTAGGATTCCTACAAATACTGAGAGGGGGGGGGTGAATCAATATCTAACCGGTAATAAGATTTTCTTAACTTAAAACATGTAGAGAAAATTAGAACTATGTACCGACAAATAGAAAGTAATGGAATAAACAAAAAAAAAAACAACCACATGAAAAACACACCATAACACAATATTTTAACGAGGAAACCTGGTGTGGGAAAAACCTCGGTGGGATTTGTGACCCACAATATTCACTTATTGACCAATAAGAGAATATTACTACTACAAGAGGGGCCTACACATGCAGGAAGGCCAAGTGCCTAGAGCTCACTGCCCAATTACAAAATGCGAAGTCTCATTGACTTACAAAATGGATTATACAAATCCAATGTCTTGTACTACTTCAAAATAGCATCTACTATGCCAGATCCAGTACCGGTTTACAACTCTGCTTCTTACATAAACCCTTAACCTATAATTCGCATAATAGGTATGCCTTATTTCACCTAATTACCTTCCTCTATCCTTACATAATTTTTTGACAATGATCTCTTATATATATGAGTCATTTTACAATTTGCCAAGTTGGCTTACAATGATTTTACAATAATAAACAAAATATATTAACAACAAAATTCTTGTCGGCTTCTGTGCCGGTATGCTTCCTTTCACTGCCGGTGCTGGTGGTCTGTGTGCCAGTGTAGAATCTAATCTTGCTAGTGCTGGTGGATTGCTTTGCCGATGTCATAGGATTGTAAGGTTGCCATCAATGACAAAACCTTCAATCACCTACAATGTCTTATTGGAGTGTGCATTTGCCAACACAATGAGCTCTAGGCAGTGTGCCTAAATGCATGTGCATTCCCCATTATAATATTTACACATACTACTATGGAGTATCATCTTATTATGGGTAGGTTCCCGACGTGGTTTTTCCCTTAACCGAGTTTTCTAGGTCAAAATCTTGGTGTTATGTGTATTGTTGTTATTGTGTTCATTTTTACTCTTATTGTTTCTGATCAAATCTGAGTTTGTGCTTAAATTGTTTAATCTAGTGAAAACTTATCACCCCGACCTCTCAGTTTTCCTTCATTGTTATTGCCAAGAACTTACGAATGTTAGCCAAGGGGGAAACTCCTCTTCTTTCATTATTCCTACAATGAGTTTTCCATTTATTATCAATCTTCTCCTATACCTATGAATGTTAGTCAAGGGTGCAACTCCTCTTCTTTCATTCCTCCTACCATGAGTCTTCCATGTGTTACCTAATTCTCTCCCATACCTATCTATCATAATGGTCCACCTCCTTATTCTCAACCCCTTCCTACATTCAACAATGTTACCCCTCCTTCTCAATCTAAAATGTCTAATTTCAATCCCTCTAGCGAAGCTACAATAAATAGTCTAGCCCAAATAGTCTCTTCCTTACAACAACAAATAGCTTGTATGAATCAATCTAAGTATAATGTGCATGCATTTGACCTAGCAAGCCCATTATCCAATGACATTATCCGAGTTGTCTCTCCTAAAAATGTATAAGTCCCTCAATTGGAGCTTTATAATGGAAAAGGTGATCCCTTGACTCATGTTCAAACATTTCAAACTTTGTGTAGTGACTTTGCTCATGACCAAAGATTGTTGGATAAATTGTTTACTATAAAATTAACGGATAAAGATTTGCAATGTTATTGTTCTTTGCCTCCTTATTCTATCGCTTCTTTTCAACAATTGTCTAATTCTTTTATTCAACAATTTCACAATAATGTTGGTCCTAAAAACATTTTGACTAATTTGATGCATTGTAAGAAAGGTGTGAAAGAAAAAGTGATTGATTTTATTAGTAGATATAAGAATTTGTATTCTCAAATTTCTTTTCCTATGCCTAATCAAGATATTCAAAAAAAATTTTATTGCTAATTTACAAAAAGATATTAGGGATAATCTTCTCTTTTTTGAGTTTACTTTCTTTACATAGTCGTATGCAGTACTTCACAAATATCATCTTACCATGAGTCAATTGCAACAATCATCCTCTTCAATGGCTCTGAGTGATAAGGGTGAAATTTCTCAACAACCTTTTGTGAAGTTCAAATTGAATAAGAGATTCATCAAATTCAATGACAACAACAACACTCATGTAGTAACCACAACAGGTGTGCCTCCTTTGTCCAAACACTTTACAAAAGAATTCACTCCTCTTAATGAATCTTTTCATAGTATTATGTCTCAATTATTACGAAGGAATGTGTAGAAACTTCCCCCTATCAAACCAATTGATCCATCTAAGACATCCTCACCTTAATTTGATTCTAAACAATACCATCATCAACCCGATCATGACACTATTTTTTTTTTCTTTGAGAAGTAAGATTCAAGACTTGATTGATAATAATACTATATCTGTATTTGGTGTGAATGATAAAAGAAGCAAATCGGTAGCTCCTCCTAATAAAAACCTTCAAATTTTCACTGATCATTTACCTTCCCATTCTACTAATGTTATTGAGACTAATCATCTTGCATTCTCTCCCAATAATGTTGGCCTTGAGTCTAATAATGTGGTGGACCTTGTAGAAAAAAAAGAACCTCCTAAGGACTTATTGATTACATTTGATCCTCGTGAGACTATTGAAGTACCTAATGGCCTATTATACATAACTATGAAAATCAAAGGCATAACTTCTTGAGGAGTGCTTATTGATCCATATTGCATGGTTAATGTGATAAATGAAGAATTTATTTATACTTTGCAATTGCATCAAGTGATATATGATTATAATGATGTGGTAGTTAGATTTTTTTATGGCTTCTCTTGTCCTGCTAATGGTTCTATCACACTTCCTATTGATGTTGGCACTAAATGTTTTGATGTTAAATTTTCTATCATTCCTACATCCAATCAATTTCGTGTGAAGTTGGGATATCCTTGGCCCTCTTCCATGAAAGAAATCACTTCTACTATTCGTAAGTGTTTGAAATTTACTCATAATGATAAAATCATAACTATTAATCATAGCATATATCAACCTACAATGAGGCATGGATATGTTTGTCTTGATTATTTTTTGTCCAAACAATTCCAACCTCTTCAGTCTAGAAGTGATGCTCTCTTTAAATCATATCAAAATTGGAAAAATCAGATGATTTTGTCATTGAGTAAACATAGAAATCCAACACTTAGCCTTCCTCTTGATGATTGTATACCTCTTATTGAGGATAATATTTTTCATCCTCCTAAGGAAAGAAATAATATTCTTCCCAAAGAGGTACCTATTTCTTCTCGTATAGAGAAGAGTATCGTTTCTCCTAATGAAAGAGATATTCTTCTTCCCAAGGAAAAATATATTCCTTCTCCTAAGGATGAGTCCACTCTTCCTCCCAAGGATAGAAATTCTCTTCCTCCCATGTGTCAAGTTATTCCTCCTCCTCATGATGAACCTAGTCTCCATCCTACACCTCTCATTCCTCCTTTATATGGTGCGGTTCCACCTCCTACATCTTACAAAGAGAAGTGACTTACCTCTCCTATTTCTAAACCTAAAAGAACTCAATCCATTCATCCTTAAAAGAAGAAGACAAGCCTATACCTAATGAACCTAAAACTTCACAACCTTTAGCTTGAAACTGTTGTGCGAGAGAATATTGATAGAAATATTGCGCTAGAGCTCGTGAATCTGCTTCCCAAACCATTTCTTCTTCCAAGACACCAACTTTTGACATGATTCCATTTTCTACTAATGAGGATGTTCAATCTAATTTTCCAAGATTAAAAAAGCTTAAGACAAATGATGATTCAATTTCTATTCCTGTTAGAGCTCCTATTGTTATTAATCTTGATAAAGAAATAGGTGAGAATGACATTAAGGATGAAAATATTGATCCTAATGTTTCTGATGATGAATATGAATATGTTGATGTTGACATTGATTTATTTAAACAATTTTCAAAAGCATTAATCCTAGCTCCTAGTAATAGACAAAGTCACTAATCATTAGAACATAGTCCTTGTTTGGAACTTGTGATAGCTCTATATACCATGCTCTATGTTCTCTCCTCTTGCATGTTGTCCACCTTCCAAAAAAAATGATGAGCAAGATCGGGGGCGCATAACATGCTTAATTAGCTGCATTAGCACTATAGATTCTCTCTCTCTCCTCTCTTCCTTCTTTGTGATAATTCTTCTAGTTGTGATCATTAGCACTATAGATATTTGTTGTCCCTAGTGTTGTCTACTTGAGGATGATGCAAAGCATTGAGATCTCTTTTGCTCTCTTCCATGTGGAGGAACTGGTATTGCTATGAAATGGAAATATGATCTGGTAAACCTTACCTGTTGATATGATAAACCCTAACCGATGAAGTTGGGTGAATCAGTTGTATTGGTCTATGATCTAATGATGAATGGTAATGATTATGACATGTATGCATGTTGTATGAGAATAGTTTCAAATGGTTTTTTGGCACATTGATTTAACGGTTTTTTATCTTGGGAATGATAAATTTTATTGCATGTAATCTAACCGCGTGATGAGTTATAGTGTTCGATGAAGCGGTGATCAAGGAGTGGTCGAGGATATCTTGAATGATCTATAGTGATTATTATATAATCCAATGGTCATATTTGAACCAATTTGTTTGTAATATCTATGAGATAATTAGGTTTGTGATGTGTTATCGACCTGATGATTTGTTTATAAGTTCGATGAGTTGTTTTGTTGAAGAGTTGTCAATTTGTAGTTGAGAGTAAGAAAGTGTGGTTGCTAAACCGGGTGATGTATTTGCAGTTTATGTAAAGGAAGATAGGAGCATGAAAAGGATCTGAACAAGCAAGTGTAGTGCTATTCAAACAGATCAACAAACCCCTGTTGTTTTCTAATAATTACAGTAGTCAAATCCCCTAACCAAGTAAGCTCTAACAGGCTTAGTGCTATTCAAATCCTCTAGCTAGGTGGTCCATTAGCTTGGATTTTAAATCCTCTACCGAGGTCACTCCTAACAATGTATTTCTTCTAATAGGGTATTATAGTCAAATCCCTTAACTGGGTGGTTCCTAATAGGATCTGTTCTTAACAAGACTTTTTGTAAAGCTTTATTAGGCTTGGCTCCTAATAGGGTGAACTTCAGAAGAGTTCAAAATACTTGTGGGTATTCATCCCCGTCGTGGTTTTTCTCATTTGGGTTTCCACGTCAAAAATATTGTGTCAAGTGGTGAATGTTTTTGTGGTTATGTTTACTATGGTTGAATTGTTTAACTGCTAAATACACTTCGATATGTTAGTAAAGTATTTGGATGTTTTGGTTTAAAAGGTTTTGTGAGTTTCAGAGATGTTTTACTATTAATCAATTATAACAGTCAACTGGTTTATCTTGTTAGTAATATTGCATTTGAAGTTCAATGTTGAAACCAGTCATTTCCGAGTTTACTTTGAGAGGTTGATTTTGATATTGGTGAATTTTTATATTAGTTTTCTATCTACTGATTCTGTAGTGTCCACCCTCAACTTGACTTGTTTTGACTAGAGTTGACTTTTAATTCATGCATAATAGCCATTATTGGGCATAGGCTATTTTAGATGATTTATATGATGTTGATACTATCATTATTGATCGTGTGATTTATTAGTCACTATATACTTATTATGTGATTAATTA
Source organism: Cryptomeria japonica (assembly GCF_030272615.1). Lineage (NCBI taxonomy): Eukaryota > Viridiplantae > Streptophyta > Pinopsida > Cupressales > Cupressaceae > Cryptomeria > Cryptomeria japonica. The sequence continues at coordinate 181,762,080 of NC_081410.1, read as the reverse complement.
TCGAAATATTATATTGATCATGTGTTTTGATGAGCATAAGTGTTGATGAATTTTACATGCCTTGCTATAATCATGAACTATACTAATCATGCACTTGATGATGTTTTTATGTACTGACCATATTTAATGATTATCTATGATGAGTTGATCGTATGCTATGTTTGATTGTTGTCTGATTGTCTTTGGGATAGAGATAATGCCACATCACTCATTACAAGCGGGATGTGTCGTTGCGACTCTCTAACCCTTGTCTATTATAATATATATATATATATATATATATATATATATCGCACCATTGCTTTGTGGATGCAGAATTTTTAGGTACTAGACATCGACTCCACCTGGCTCCACAGGTCTGTGTTTTAAATCTCAATGGTATGTGGTTCGGAGTTGGCACAATTTTCCCTCACATACTCTAGGTCTAAGTTGTTCACTGTGAGTCGTCAGTGTCTTGGCACAAGTCGTCATGATAGTTAGTAAGCTGGGTTTCTTCTGTGTTGTGAGTATGTTAGTATTGGTTGATTATTCCTTTTATGTTGAGATTGACTATTTGATTATTGATGCGAGATTAAATAATTAATGATGTTTGTTTTAATTATTTTGATTAATAGCGATTTGATTATTTGGTTATCTAATGTTTAATTTAATTTATTAGATTCTTTTCTTTTTGGCTATTTGATTATTTGATATTTAAATGTTTATTTATTTTAATGATGATTTAATATTTATTTAATTTTTATTGTTTAGCTTATGATGTGTTTTATATTTATTTGTGATTTGACCTTTATTGATATTTATTTATTTATTTAATCGCCTATGGTTTAATATTTATTTGGCTTTTAATGTTTATCTAGTTCATTAATTCATTTATGAGCCTTTGTTTTATTTAATTTAATTTCCCCATTTAATTTATTTAATTGTGGCTCATGTTTTATTTATTAGTTTGACTTTTATATTAAGTGGGTTGTATAAATAATAAAATGATAAAAGATTCCCACCAAATTGTAAAAAGCATGATTTATATTTACCTTACCTACCCTCTTCTCTTATTGGTTGAATTTAAAAAGGGAGGTAAAATTATATTATATGGTGGGGTTGGTAAAATATATTATAGATTGGAATATTTTGATTGGCTAAGATTGAGGCTAGGGTTTTTGGTTAATGTTTGTCTTTTTATTTTCTTTTCCGTGAAGTTTTCGGGGGTTGGTTCCTCTCTGAAAAATTTTCTCCAGCAAGTTTTCTTCTTGGTTTTGATTGTTCTTCTCTCTTGGATTTTGGTTGGAGCTTGGGTTGGATTTGGTTTGGCTGGTGGAATCTCTTCTTCAACATCTTCCATAACATGGGTTGCAGGTTGGAGATGTATTCTACCTTTTATATTTTATTTTACAGTTTTCCTGTATGCTCCATGTCTGTAGATTGAATGTGTGAGCTTGGGGAAATGAATCTAAATTTTGTATAATGAGGAAGGAAATATATGAAGGCATAAATTTGTTGTAAGGTTTTATTCTATAGTTTGTGGGAAATATTTGTATTTCTGGGTTTGTTGAAAGCCTTCTGTGTCTTTCTGAGTTTGTGTCGTGCATGGAGTTTTGATTTAGTATTGGCCTTCAAGTGTTTATTATTTATTTAATGTTGAAGTGAATTTTATGGTGAATGAATTTCTAAGATTGATTTGGAGATTGTTGGTGGTTGGATTCAAATTGATTTAAAGGCTTGGATTGCTTTTTTTGGATTCTACATCAGATTTTCTTCCAATTTCTGCATTTTCCAGTTTTTCCTGTAGGTTAGTTTGCTAGTTGCTTGCTTGTGTGGTACTTTCTGGATTAATTCTTGTACCAGAGGCATTGTTGAGGGTGTTGATGATTTATAGTTTTATATCTAATTTTATTTGATGTATTTTGTTGGTTTCAAGCATTTTTACCTTCCTATGTTATTGGGGAAAGAATTGTGCTTTCATCCATATTGATGTGCTATGATTGGTGAGTTGGAAGTGTTGATGTTTTGGGGTAGCAAGTGAGTTGGCCTTGCTGTGGTTTTACTTTCATTACTGACAGCAAATTTAATGGCTTGATATGCCTTTGTTGATTGCTAGCCAAGAGGCTCATTCTGTTATATTGATGTCGTTGTAGCCTTGCATATGTTGTGAGAGTATGTGTGGAAGTTATTGGCTGCATTGAGTATTATTTTCATGTATTTATGTTGGCAAGCCTCTTGTGATTTATTATTGGGCCATGTTAGGAGGAGTGGGCTTCCTTATGATGACCAGGGTCATGAGAGATAGGCTGGTATGAGGTTCCTTGTAAGGAAGCATGAAGTCTAGACCACCAGGGCACATTGGAGTTTTCCATGATTTGTAAGCAAGTGATAACATTGATAATGAATTAATTGGGATGGGAAAATTATAACTCACTTAAACAAGATAATGAATAGTTTTGAGCCTCATGACTTATGTCCTAGGGAGGATGTTTTAGGATAAGCATGAGAAGGCCGTGAAGATGGTAAGCTAATCTCCCTTGGTCTCTCATAGGTTGAGATGGCTCCACATGTCCATCAGGCTAGTGCCTTGTGTTATTATGTTATGGGGATGGGATGTGATGACACTCCACTCCTACATGTGTTCCCCCTTTATGATTTATGATTATGTTTATTGGATGCATTTATGTACTGATGAATTTTACGCCTCTGGGAGTTTATTCTTGTGGCTCTATGTGAGTTCTTGCTTGAGAGTCCTTTTTGGTTAGTCTCTTTGGTTTTGAGTGTTAGCCTAGATGTAGAGTGTGTGTTGGGACCTTGTGTCATCTCCTAGCACGGGATGTGGTTCCTTTGGTTCCACATGGTCGGGTGGTTGGTGCTTGTAAACCATTGGGATGTTCCTGTCTTTGGATTCTTCTTGCGTGGATGAGGATGCTTCTTTAGATTATTCATGGATAATACTTACAACAAGAATGTAAATGATGATGTGATTTATGTAATGAAATTCTTATGTAACAGTTGTAAAAGAAGTCATGTATATGAGAAATGACTATTTTGTTCTAGTTATAGTGATATCTTTTGATTATGGTAGATGATTGTAATTGTGAACCTTGAGTGGTATTGTAACACATCTATATTAAATGAAATGGATGCATGAGATGTGGATAAGTATTGTTGTTTGAAACTAAATGATGTATTTTGTATTCTTGATGAACCATGTTAAAACTAAATCAGGTAAATGTTATGATAATGGTATTAGATTTGAAATGATGTCTTTAACTAATGATTTAAGTAGAAGAAATGTTATGTCTTGATAGGATTTATGAGTTTGAGTAATGTTGGAAGATATCTTAGCACATGTTTATGAGTTGTGATTAAAGAATTGGAAATTATATTATCATACTTCATAGACAATGATCTAATGATTGAATCGAAATCCTATAATGCTTGGGATGTAATTGAGGGTTACTTATGAAATAATGTATGGATGTTCTTAGTTAATGAATTGCTAATCTTATTAATGGAAATTACTAGTAAGTGTATGGGAAGATGATTAAATGAGTTTTTGTCTTATAGGAAAGGATTAGAATGTATCATGTGTTATAGTTTAAGAATTATATCTCCATTTGGTGGATGCTATTAGTGTTTATGGAATTAGGATATTGTATCATAGTTTATGTTGAGATGAATTCATGTAGTTACCTGATTTGTAATAAGATGATTGTTGGTTAATTGATATAGTGTAAGAGATTTTATGAGTATTAAACAAGCTATGGGTTAAATGGTTTGTGAGCATTGCCTTATGTACTTTAGGAATCATGATGAAGTAATAAGTATGCTAGAAGCAAAGATTCATAAATTATTATGTGGAAGTTAATCGTAAATGGAAATTATGTTAATGCAATTTAAGGGCCAATCTTGATATATGAATGGTGATGTCCATAGTCGAAGGTTGGTTAAAGGTAATAGGAACATTTGGACTTGGTGTATAAAATGAATCTAAGTGAAAAAGGAAATAGATGTGCATTGAAAGATAGAATCTCATGTTAAATGAAAGATTAAGTATATTGCATATCATGAGTGTTAGGTATGTCTATTATTATGAGGTATTGAACTGGAAGAAAGTAAATTCTTATTTCTTATGTAGGTAGATTAGGTAATGTTGTTGAGATACCCTAGGGAGGTAGTAGTAATGATCTATTGTATTCTGCTTCCATAATTGTTTGAATAGCTTGAGTGAATTATTCTATGTTCATAACACTTAAATGTTGTTGTGTGCTTGCTGCATTTCTTAAGTGATTTTATGTGTTGTATTTTTAAAAAAAATAAAAAATTAGCATGTTTTTAGCTATATTTCTCTGGGGTATTTTGGTAGGCATTACAAATTCACCCCCCCCCCCCCCCTCTTAGTAGTTAACCAAATCCTTATTCTTTTATCATATCATCAATTGGTATCAGAGCTATTCAGGTCCCCTAAGGTATAAGCCTAATAGATTGAGGTAAAGATATTGTAGAGCATGATGAAGAAAGAAGGTCCTAAGTTAAATAGAGAGAACTACAGAATATGGAGTGATAGAATGAAAATTTATATCAAGAGTCTAGGAAGTCAATACTAGGAACATGTTGGTACTCAATATGTTGCACCTAGTGGGATTATGACTGATGATTAGAATAAAGAGCAACAAGAAAACAATCAAGCATTGCAGGCTATTATCAGTTCTTTGTTTGATGAAAAGTATGTTGATGTCCATGGTTTGGAGACTGCCTATGAGGTATGGAAGAAACTTGAAGAGATCTATAGCAGTGATGAGCATGTGAAGATTGCCAAAGAAGAGAGTCTAAGAGGAAAATTTGATGACAGGCAGATGGCTGAAGGTGAGAATATCCAACAGTATGGTTAGACGATCAAAGAGATAATTGGTGAGATCAAGAGTGTTGGTGGTAAAGTGGAGGATGCCATAGTAATTAGTAAGGTGTTGAGAACCCTTCTACTGGTCTATGCTATCCGAGTTGCACACATTCAGGAGCTAAAGTCAATTGAAAAAACTAAGGTAACCCTTTACTCCATCATCAGTAAGCTTACTACTTTTGAATTAAATGGTTATGATGGTAGTGTTTAGAAATCTAAATCTACATTTAGAGCTTCATTTTCTAACCCATCTATGAGGAAAAGTAGAGATGTCAATCACAGTTATGAATCTATATCCAACAGAGAAGTTGATGATGAAGACAGTTTGGTTGAGCTTGAATCATTGTTGACCAAGCGGTTTACCAGAGGTACCGGTAAGTACAGAGGTAAATTACCTTTGAAATGCTTTGCATGCAACAAAATTGGAAACATTGCAGTTAACTATCCTAATGGTGACAATGAGCATAAGCGTGAGAAGTTCAAGAAGTACAAAGGAAAAGGCAAAAGAGATTGTCTCATTGCAGTTGATGGTGGTATCACTGATGAGGAATCTGAGGGTGATGCTAATGAAGATATTTTCTTTTTAGTCATTAAAGAGGACACATCTAATCAGAAAGCATTAGTTTCGCGCATGGATAATTCTGATGATTGGATCATTGATAGTGGTTGTTCACATCACACGACTGATGACCAACGTGAATTTATTTCTTTGAAATAATTTGATGGCGGAGTTGTGAGATTTGGTAATGACTCACCCTGCATGATAAAAGGTAAGGGAACTATTTCTCTTAATGGAAAGAGCAGTGCAAATGATGTCTACTGGGTTGAAGGATTAAAGCATAATATTTTGAGTGTTGCTCAACTCAATGACAGAGGATATCCATTGGAATTTAAGAATGGAATGTGCAAAATCTATGGGAGAAAAGGTGAACTGATTGCAACTAGCAAGTAGACTAAAGCTAACCTGTTTCACCTAAATCCTAAAGTCAACAACTATTTAATTGCTAAAGTAGATGATAGTTGGCTTTGGCATAGGAGATTTTTTCATATAAATTTTGATAACATTGTTAAAGTGATAAAGTCCAAGACAGTGAGAGGTTTCCCTTAGTTGGACAAATTGGTTAATGCTCTATGTAAGGAATCTCACTTGGGAAAGATGATATCCTCAACTTTTAAGAGAATATTTTTCAGCAAAACATCTGTTAGATTTGGTTCATACAGATCTTTGTCGACCCATAAGGACTAAAAGTAATCAAGGTGATAGATATTTTATGATATTCACCGATGATTGCTCAAGAATGATGTGGGTCACATTTCTGAAGGATATGTCAGAAGCTTTTAGTAAATTCAAGGCATTCAGGGCCTTAGCTAAAAAGAAAAGTGGTAAGAAGATAAAGTGTCTGAGGACTAATCAAGGTGGTGAATTCACTTATGAGGAATTCACCAAATATTGTGAAGAAAATGGTATCAAATGGCAACTTTCTGCACCAAAGACACCACAACAAAATGGTATTGCAGAGAGGAACAACCAATCAGTTGTTGAAGCTACTAGAACGATGTTGATACAAGGAGGTGTAGCAAAAACTTTCTAGAGAGAAGCTGTCAGTACAACTTTCTATACTATGAACCAGATATTGGTAAAGAGAGGTAAGGATAAAACTCCTTATGAATAATGGTATGGTAGATCACCTAATGTCAGTTATTTTATGATATTTGGCAATAAATGTTTTATTAAGAGAGGTGACTATGTTAGTAAGTTTGAGGCTAAGAGTGTTGAAGGCATATTTCTTGGTTACTCCACCAAGAGCAAGGCCTACAAATGTTACGACAACTAGACACAGAGAATCATTGAGAGTGTTGATGTTTGAGTGGATGAGTATCATGAAGTCTCAGGGGAAACCAGTGTGGATGAAGATCCTTGCATTCTATTTTTGGAACCAGAACTGGTGAAACCTGAAACTAGTAAAGAGAAAGTCATTGTACCAGTTCAACCAGAATCGGGAGATTCAGAAGATGATGATGATAATGAAGAAGAACCTGAAGATAGTGATCATGTTATTCTGAGGTATGTGAGACTCAATCACAATCCTGACTAGATTATTGGATATAAGGATGTTGGAGTGTTAACTAGAAGAAGAATTAGAGAGAATTCTTGCATGATCTCCACTATCGAGCCTAGAAGTGCTAAGGAAACTTTTGGAGATGATCATTGGATAAAATCTATGGAGGAGGAGGTTGATCAAATTGAGAAGAACAACACATAGACCCTAGTACCCAGATCGGTGAATAAAAATGTGATAGGTACTAAGTGGCTATTCAAGAATAAACTGAATGAAGATGGAGTAGTAGTCTGAAACAAAGCTAGATTGGTTTGCAAAGGTTATGCACAAGAAGAAGGAGAAGACTATGGTGAGAATTTTGCACCAGTTTCTAGACTAGAAGGTGTTAGGACTTTTCTTGCATTTGCAACATACAAGGGATTCAAAGTATGTTAGATGGATGTGAAGCTAGGATTTTTAAATGGATTACTAGAAGAAGAAGACCACATTGAGAAGCCAGATGGTTATGCTTTGGTTGATGCAAAAGATATGGTATGCAAATTTCACATGGCACTAAATGGGTTAAAACAAGCACCAAGAGCATGGTATGAAAGGCTACATTAAAAACTGATGAAGATAGGTTTTCAGAGAACAAATGAAGACAACAACATACATCTCAAATCTGAAGGAGATAAGATACTGGTTAGTGAAATGTTTGTGGATGATATCATATTTGGAGGCAATGATGACATGAGCAATGAATTTGCAAATGAAATGAAAAGTGAGTTTGAAATGTCTCTAGTGGGAGAGATGAAAATTTTCATAGGTTTGCAAATACAACAAAGGAAGAGTGGTATTTTTATCACATAGTCTAAGTATATGAAAGAGGTATTAAAGACATTTTGTATGAGTGACTATAAACCAGTTGGGACACCAATGGTTACAAGTTGTAAATTGTCTAAGGAGGATGAAGCCACATCTGTTGATGAAATGGAGTATAGGTCAATGATAGGGAAATTTCACTATATTGTTCACAACAGACTGGATATAGCTCATGCAGTTGGTCTAGTTGCTAGATTTTAGAAGAATCCAAAGGAAACACACTTGATAGCAACCAAGAGGATATTCAGATATTTGAAAGGTACTATTGACTATGGTTTATGGTATCCATATGTAGGTAACTTTGATTTGAAGGTGTATACAGATGCAGAATGGGCAGGTAATGTTGATGATAGGAAAAGCACAACCGGTGGAGCATTATTTCTTGGTGGAAGACTTGTTTCATGGAGTAGCAAGAAGCAGAGCTATATATCACAGTCTACTGTTGAAGCTGAGTATGTTGCAGCTTATATGAATTGTACCAAGGCTATCTGGATTCAAGATGAAGTTTACAGAACCAGTAAAGATCTTATGTGACAAGACCAGTGCCATAAATATTTCAAAGAACCCTGTTTTGCATGCACGAACCAAGCATATTGAATTGAAGTATCATTTCTTGAGAGAAAAATGCAGAGTAAAGATGTGATATTGGAGCATGTTTCTACCAAGGAGCAACTTGCAGATATCTTTACTAAACCTCTTCCTAAGACTACTTTTGAGTATCTTAGAAGTCAGCTAGGGGTTGTACCCCTACATGAGGTCAATTGAGCATGATGTAGAGTACATCAGTCCCGGAGCTACTTGAAAAATTTTACAGTAGGATTGGTGTAGTGCGGAGTTATTCCATAGGGGGAGCATCAAGTTGTAGGTTGATGATGCTTAGTAGTGAAGTTTGACATTGCATCTTTTACTTTCACTTTGGCATTGTTGTCAAAGGGGGAGAAGAACTATGTGTTTATGGGGGAGAAGAATTGTATGATGGACAGAGAGAAGGTCTATAGCTAGTTACCAGCCGAAGACAAGGAGAGTACATGATAAAATGTAAACCAAGATTCCTATTCACAATCATAGCAATCAAGGGTATTGATATTTGTATTGCTATCAATGCCAAAGGGGGAGATTGTTTGCATTTGCATGATAATTGCATTAATGAAATGTTATGTTGTCATTGATGTCAATTATAACTGGTAATGATGTTATAATATTATTTTATAACCGATAGGAAGAGCTAGTGAAGGGAACTGCAGCCGGTAGGTGAATTTATGGAGGAACTAGAATTGACATGAAATGGAAAGATGAACCGGTAAACCTTACCTATTGATATGATAAACCCTAACTGATGAAGTTTGGTGAATCGGTTGTATTGGTCTTATGATCTAATGATGAGCGGTAATGATTATGACACGTGTGCATGTTGTATGAGAAGAGTTTCAAATGGTTTTTTGGTGCATTGAGTTAACAGTTTTTTATCTTGGGAATGAGCAAGTTCATTACATGTAATGTAAACCGCATGATGAGCTACAATGTTCGATGAAGCGGTGATCAAGGAGCGGTTAAGGATATCTTGAATGATGTGTAGTGATTATTATGTAATCCAACAGTCATACTTGAACCGATTTGTTTGAAATCTCTATGAGATAATTAGGTTTGTGATGCGTTACCAACCTGATGATTTGTTTGTAAGGTTGATGAGTTGTTTTGTTGAAGAGTTGGCAATTTGTAGTGGAGAGTAAGAAAGTGTGGTTGCGGAACCGCATGATGTATCTACAGTTTGTGTAAAGGCAGATAGGAGCATGAAAAGGATCTGAACAAGCAAGTGTAGTGCTATTCAAATAGATCAACAAACCCCTATTGTTTTCTAACAATTACAATAGTCAAATCCCCTAACCGGGTAAGCTCTAACAGGCTTAGTGTTATTCAAATCCTCTAACTAGGTGGTCCATTAGCTTGGATTTCAAATCCTCTACCAAGGTTACTCCTAATAGGGTATTGCTTCTAATAGAGCATTATAGTCAATCCCTTAACCAGGTGGTCCCTAACAGCATCTGTTCTTAACAGGACTTTTTGTAAAGCTTTAATAGGCTTGGCTCCTAACAGGGCGAACTTCAGAAGAGTTTAGAATACTTGTGGTTATTCATTCCCACCATGGTTTTTCCCATTTGAGTTTCCATGTCAAAAATATTGTGTCAATTGGTGAATGTTTTTGTGGTTATGTTTACTATGGTTGAATTGCTTAACTACTAAATCCACTTTGATATGTTACGTTAACCGGTACCAATCTGAAATATGCTTTTACTTATGTCAGTAAAGTATTTGGATGTTTTGGTTTAAAAGGTTTTGTGAGTTTCAGAGATGTTTCACTATTAATCTGTTATAACAGTCAACTGGTTTAACTTGTTAGTAATATTGCATTTAAAGTTCAGTGTTGAAACTAGTTAGTTCTGAGTTTTCTTTGAGAGGTTGATTTTGAGATTGGTGAAAGTTTACATCAGTTTTCTATCTATTGATTCACCACCCCCTCTTAGTAGTTAAACGAATCCTTATTCTTTCATCATACCATCAACATTTATGTGTGTGTGTGTGTGTGTGAGTGAGTGATATATATATGTATGTATGTAAGTATATACATACATATATAGGAGTGTGCATGTATGTATATATGTATGTATATATACATACATACATACATATATATATATATATATGTATATGTATACATATGTGTATATATATGTGTGTGTGTGTGTGTATGTGATCTGTATAGATATATGCATATATATAGATACACACACACACACACACACACACACACACACACATATATATATATGTATATATACATATATACATATACATGTATATATAGATATATGCATACATATATATATATATATATACATATGTATAGATATATACTTATATATAAATACATACATATATATACATGCATACACATATATACATATATATATGTGTGTGTGTGTGTGTGTGTGTGTGTGTGTGTGTGTGTGTGTGTGTGTGTGTGTGTGTGTGTGTGATATATAAATACATACATATATATATACATGCATACATATATATATATGTGTGTGTGTGTGTGTGCGTATGATATACATATATATGTATAGATGCATGTATGTGTATATGTATATGTATATGCATATATGCATGTATGTATATGCATATATGCATGTACGTATATGCATTTATATATATACATATGTATAGATATATACTTATATATATATATATATATATATATATATATATATATGTACATATGTATATATGTATATATGTGTATATATGTATAGATATATAAAGATATATACATATATGCATGTATACATATATGTGTGTGTGTGTGTGTATAGACATGATATACATGAGTTATCATAAAAAGCATACCGACTCCAAAGTTACATGAAACCACCTCGTCTTTTGTGTTTTGTGATTATTATCCTTTGATTTGTCCTTTGTTGGGGGCTAAATTATTGTGATAACATACTTGTATTTCTGGGTGTATCCTACCTTAGAGAAATTGCTCCTGATAAGGCATACGCAATTGCTTTAATGTGGGGGTATACACTCCACTCAATGATTCTCTCTCTCTTGCATATCTTGATACTTAAAGTTACTTAGCGAACCTAGTCTTTTTCTTTGTAATTTTCATTATTTTATTTTCTTGACTCCTAGTAAGAGAACCTTACTAGTTGTAGTCATGGTGTTAAAATGTGGCGACTGATCAGCAAGGTACTGTACACTCAACACATATCCTCATTAGAGTCCGGGGCCGGGTCGGGCAGGGGTTTGGGGGCAGCAGCCCCCGAGAAAAGCAAGAAATTTTTTTTTTTGCCTTTTTTCATTGATGAAAACCGACATTGTAATAAAACCCTAAAAAGACCAACTTTATTTGTTGCCCTAAAAATGCATGTTATAAGCGGCTGGGATGCTTAAGGCATTGCAAGGTTGATGTACTGTTTTGGCTGGATAATAAGAAAGATTGGACGACTGTGTATGGTGGACGTAACCCATTCTGGGTGAACCACGTTAAATCTCTATGTTATCTGTGTCCTGTTTTATTTCTTTATCTTTTGTATTTAAATCTACATATAATTGTTAGTTCATATTTGCTTCGGATCTTCTTGAAACCCTAACAATTGGTATCAGAGCGAGGTTTTCTGTAAATTGGTAGGACTCTCAGATTTGAGTGGGAGCAATGGAGGATTCCAAATTCAAGGTTGAAAAGTTTAACGACCAGAATTATCAGTTATGGAAAATGCAGATGGAGGATTACTTGTATCAAAAGGATTTGTGGCGGCCACTGGAAGGAAAGGCAAAGAAAGCAACCACAATGTCAGATGAAGAGTGGGACATTTTAGATAGAAAGGCACTGGGATCCATTCAATTGTGCCTTGCACCATCTATAGCATTCAATATAACAGAAGCAAAAATGACTGTAGATTTGATGGCGACATTGGTTAAGTTGTATGAGAAACCCTCAGATTCGAATAAGGTATTTCTTATGAAGCATCTATTTAATTTGAAAATGAGTGAGGGAGGATCTATGGCAGCGCACTTAAATGAATTTAATACAATTACCAGTCAATTGTCTTCCGTAAAAATTACTTTTGCAGAAGAGGTTAGGGCTCTCTTGATTTTATGTTCTTTGCCAGAAAGCTAGAATAGCTTGTTTATGGCTGTAAGTAACTCTGTCTCTGGTAAAAATACTTTGGTATTTGATGATATTGTTGGTGTTATCCTAAGTGAGGAAATGCGAAGGAAAAGCACAGGTGAGACACCAACATCATCGGGTAGTGTTTTGAATGTGGAGAACAGAGGAAGATCAAAGGAAAGAGGAAAAGGCCTTGGGAATGAGAAGTCACGAGGGAAGTCAAAGAAAGGTCACTCTCAATCTAGAGGAAAGAAAGATTGCTAGTACTGCGGAAAGCCCGGTCATCTAAAGAAAGACTGTTGGTCTCGGAAAAACAAAAAAGGAGACAAAAATGAAAATGATAGTAAGGAAGCTAATATTGCAAATAATACTTTACAAGATGCTTTAATCTTATGTTTGGATAATGTTAATGATTCCTGGGTAATAGATTCTAGGGCTTCATTTCATGCTACACCCCATAGAAAATATTTTCTAGATTATGTTCAAGGTAATTTTGGATAGGTATATTTGGGTGATGATGAGCCCTGTCAAATTGTTGGAAAAGGAAAGATAAAGATCAAGTTGTAGAATGGTAATGACTAGTTTCTGCAGGAGGTAAGACATGTTCCTAATTTAAGAAGAAATTTAATTTCTGCAGGGCAACTAGGTAGTGAAGGTTGCATAGTTACCTTCTTAGACAGTATGTGGAAGGTCACTAAAGGATCATTAGTAGTAACTAAAGGTGAAAAGGTAGGCACATTATATCAATGTACTGGTAACACTTACTCTACCTTAGCTGCTACAGATAAAGTTACTACAAGGACAACAACAATAAATGTTGCAAGAACAGATTCGATAATGTGGCACCATAGGCTTGGGCACATGAGTGAGAAAGGGATGAAAACCCTTCACTCCAAAAATCTATTGCCAGGACTAAAGAAGATTGATTTAGAGTTCTGTGAAAACTGTGTTTATGGTAAATAGAAAAGAGTCAGATTTCTCAAGGTTGGGAAAGAGAAGAAGAGTGAGAAGTTAGAGCTTGTACATTTAGATGTATGGGGACCGACTCAGGTATCATCTCTTGGTGGCACTTGTTATTATGTTATTTTTATTGATGACTCAACCAGAAAAACATGGGTATATTTCCTAAAACAAAATCAGATATTTTTTGAAACTTTTAAGAAATGGAAAGCTTTGGTTGAGAATGAGACAGGAAAAAAGTTGAAGTGTCTCAGATCGGATAATGGAGGTGAGTATTGCAGCAAAGCATTTGAAAATTACTGCTCCTTAAATGGGATTCGAAAGCAGAAGACAGTTCTAGGAACTCCACAGGAAAATGGTGTGTCAGAGAGAATGAATAGGACAATCATGGAATGCGCGAGGAGCATGAGATTGCATGCTGGATTGCCCTTACATTTTTGGGCAAATGTTGTACATACTGCTATCTATTTGATAAATAGAGGACCTTCAACCCCTTTGGATGGTGGTATTCTAGAGGAGGCATGAACTAGTAAAAAGGTAAATTATTATTTTCTAAAAACTTTTGGTTGCGAAGCTTTTGTCCATGTTGATAAAGAAAACAGAACCAAGCTTGATGCTAAATCTCAGAAATGTACCTTCATTGGATATGGGATAGATGAATATGGCTATCGGTTATGGGATTTTGAAAATAAGAAAATAATTAGAAGTAGAGATGTTATATTCAATGAGAAGGTTATGTATAAAGAACAGATGCCAGAAAAGAAGCATGAACAGGACAAACAAGAATATGTGGTGTTGGATGAGATAACTAAAAATGAAATGACATAAGTACTTGATGCTCAGCAACAACAGATTGTCCCACAAACTCCTACAAGTGTTAGACGTTCTACGAGGACAAGTAGACCCCCTGAAAGATTTTCTCCTTCTTTGCATTCTATTTTATTAACAGATTCTGGTGAACCAAAAGAATATGAAGAAGCAATGCAGGTAGAAACCAAACAATAGTGGGAGCTAGGCATGAAAGAGGAGATGGACTCCTTGATGAAAAATAAGACTTGGGACTTAGTCCCTTTACCTGCAGAAAAAAGAGCCTTGCCTAACAAATGGGTTTATCGGCTGAAGGAGGAGGAAGGAGGTCAGAAAAGATATAAGGCCAGACTTGTGGTAAAAGGTTTTGCACAGAAAAGGGTATAGATTATGATAAAATATTTTCTCCAGTTGTAAAAATGACTTCAATTAGAACTGTACTTAGTCTTGTGGCTGTAAATGATTTACATATTGAACAATTAGATGTCAAAACAACTTTTCTCCATGGAGATTTGGAGGAGGAAATTTACATGTTGCAACCATAGGGATATGAGGTCAAAGGTAAGGAGAACTTGGTGTGCAGGTTGAAGAAAAGTCTGTATGGCCTAAAGCAAGCACACCAACAATGGTATTTAAAATTTGATAGTTTCATGGCTGAACACAGTTATCATAGATGTCATTCTGATCATTGTGTATATTTTAAGAGATTTGATAATGGCAGTTATATTATCCTGTTGCTTTATGTTGATGACATGGTTGTTGCTGGGTCTAACATGCAACATATAAATTATCTGAAATAGAAATTAGCCAGGTCATTTGCTATGAAGGATTTGGGTGCAGCTAAGTGAATTCTTGGTATGAGGATTACATGGGACAGAAAAAATAGAACCTTGAATTTGTCCCAAAGTGAGTATATAAAGAAGGTGTTGAAAAGATTTAACATGCAGGATGCAAAAGCAGTTAGTACACCTTTGGCTAGTCATTTCAAATTGACTAAGGAGATGTGCCCAAAGGCACAGGAAGAGGTTAATAAAATGTCTAACATCTTGTATTCAGCAATTGTTGGCAGTCTGATGTATGCAATGGTATGCACAAGGCTAGATATTTTACATGCAGTGGGAGTTGTGAGCAGGTTTATCAGTAATCCAGGTATGGAACATTGGAATGCTGTGAAATGGATTCTTCGGTATTTGAAAGGAACTACTACGAAGGCATTATGTTTCAAAGGATCTAATGATGCTCTAAGTGGATTTGTTGACTCTGATCTGGCGGGTGATATTGATTCATGGAGGAGTACTACAGGGTATGTTTTTACTATAGGGGGAACTGCAGTCAGTTGGATTTCTAGGCTGCAAAAGGTTGTTACACTTTCAACCATTGAAGTTGAGTATGTTGCTGCTACAGAAGCCAGCAAGGAGATGATTTGGTTGCAATATTTTCTGGAGGAATTGGTTCAGACACAAGAGGATAGCCCATTGTATACTGATAGCTAGAGTTCCATTCATCTTGCAAAGAACTCTTCTTTTCATTCAAGGACAAAACACATTTAGCTCAGGTACCACTTCATCCGAACTGTTTTGGAGGAGGGTCAGTTACGGCTTGAGAAGATTCACACAAGTGAGAATCCTATCGATATGTTCACGAAGGCAGTTCCACAGGAGAAGCTGATTTCTTCATCAGTTTATGTTGGTCTTCTTGATTGATAATTGTGAAATTTATACCAGTCGAGTCCTAGTGTTTTATCCAGTGGATGTTGCATGTACAGTGGTGTCGTGTAGTATCAGTCTCCAAGTGGAAGATTGTTCGGTGTGGAGCCTGATCAGTCTCCATGTGGGAGATTGTTAAAATGTGGTGACTGATCAAAAAAGTACTATACACTCAACATGTATCCTCGTCAGGGTCCAGGGCTGGGTTGGGCCCTGAGCAGGGGTTCAGGGGCGGCAGCCCTTGAGAAAAGCGGGAATTTTTTTTTTTTGCCATTTTTCTTTGATGAAAACTGACATTGTAATAAAACCCTAAAAAGATCAACTTTGTTTGTTGCCCTAAAAATGCATGTTATAAGCGGCTGGGATGCTTAAGGCATTGCAAGGTTGATGTACTATTTTTGTTGGATAATAAGAAAGATTGGACAACTGTGTATGGTGGACGTAACCCATTCTGGGTGAACCACGTTAAATCTCTATGTTATCGGTGTCCAATTTTATTTCTTTATCTTTTGTATTTAAATCTTCATATAATTGTTAGTTCATATTTGCTTCGAATCTACTTGAAACCCTAACACATGGTTCTCTCTTTCTCTCTCTCATGATCCTTCTTTTTACCTTGTCATTGAAGTTGTGAGATCCTAAAGTCCACTAGGGGCTTGCCATATCTTGCCTCCTTGATGACTTGGTAAAAGTATTTCAATCTGAACCCTTAGTACTTTACCGAGAGTACTATTGACTTCATACTCCCACTAAAGTGGGAGCTAAATGTATTGTCCTAAAATTCCACCCCTTGTAATTTTCAACCGCATTTGGGTCTTCACCTTAGTGTTTGCGCCCCTTGGCTTGATTGAAGACCTAATTATGCTCATACACATCACAAATGCCAAAATTTTCAACCTTGCACTCAGCCTGCACCTTGATCCTACCCCAAAATAGGGCAAGACCAAGGCATTGCAACCTAGTCCTCACTAGGAATAGGGTATGGTGTGATGGTCCTTCCTAAATGGTACCTAATTTGAACCCTCTCCCCCCTCTCAAATTTGAGTGGGATTTCTCTCTCTATGTCAACCTATGTCAGAAAATTAGTCAATTAATCTGATAAGAAGGTATATAAAAAGGACTTCCCCTCTCATTTGAAGATACACACTCATGAGCAAGCATTAAGCATTCAAGGGTATTTGAGAATTTCAGTCTTCCTTCAAGCCTTGAAGAAACAATAAAGTCAAGGATAAAGCATTAGAGTGGAGATCAACATCCTATTTCATGAAATCCTAATTCTATGTGGAGGTAAGCAAAAGTTCAGAAGGAGGTATAATCATTTCATTTTCAGACATAATTCAACATTTCCCTCAAAAGGAGAACCTTTACTTTCATTCCTTTCAATTACATTTATCTCAATTTCATAGTTAATTCCAAAAATATGGTTTGACCAAAGGCAAACCCCTATCTCCAACCAATTTCCCCTTCTTTTTTTATTCAAGAAATAGGTGCACAACTATACTGCTGAAAATAATCTTTAGACACAAAGACGAAACTATTGGTATTTTGGTATGGTTTTGTCATTGATGTCAACACCTACTAAACACTTATCAACTCTGGCACTTTGGAGAATCAACAACATTCACCGGCAAGCAAATGACTTATGCATAGTCACCGGTATCTGGTACACTGACAGGATATAATGATCATCGACACTTGGAATGATATGGAAAACATTTAGTTATGTTGAAGACATCGTGTGGACACCTTGTCTAGGAGTTTTGTTTATTGGTATATTCATATTTGCATATTTGTTGATACTGACAAATAGGTCCAGGCTACACCAGTAGGTTTATCTTTGCCAGATCAGCATGGCACGCTATGGAGATGACTTATTATTGTTGTAAATGCATTAAGCCGACATGGTGAATTGGTTATTGCATCAGGTATTAATTTTATTGTAATATCTTGTAGAGCCGACCTACTAAAATTGGTCTTAGGATATGGTATAAATGTAAGATCTTATTTGTAAGACTGGATGTGGAATGTGAAAAAGGATTGTGTGAAGGTATGTGTGAGAATAAGCAGAGCTATACATACATACATCATTTGAATGTTGAAGGAGGGTTTTTGTGAAGACAATCAGAACTACACCGGTACTGAATCCAGCATATGAAGATGCTATTTTGAGAATTACATTCTTATTGGATTTAACCATCCAATTGTAGTCAGTGTGACTCCTATTTTGTGATTGAGCAATGAGCTCTAGGCGCTTGGCCTTTCTGCATGTACAAACCCCATTTGTATACACTTACTATCTGCAGTATTATCATCTGATTGTGGGTAAGGTTTCCCACCATGGTTTTTCCCCTTACAGGGTTTCCACATACAAATATTGGTGTTATGTATTGTGGATAACTTTGTCTTTTTGTTTCATGCATTAATCCTTACCAGTATTGCAATTAATTGTTAAAACTGACTACTGGCATATTAGATTGGTTTATCGGTATTAAGCATTAAGTTGGTTAAATTGGTTTTGGTTTGAAATTGTTAGACAACTGATTCACCTCCCCCCTCTCAATTGTCTCCAGGGCCTAAGAATTGGTATCAGAGCCTAGTCCTCTTTTTGCAGAAGTTTAACAGCTTGAGGAGATCCAATGTCTACTAACTATTTCAGGAAGGACAATCCTAAACTTGATGGAACCAACTATGGCATATGGAAGATCAGAATGGAGACACATTTAAATTGCATTGGAAAGGACATCTGGGATGTTACAAAGAATGGGTATACTGATCCTACTCAGAGTTAGCCCAATCCACCTAACTTATCTAAAGATGAAGAAAATGATTGTAAAGCAAGAGAAGCACTTTTGAGTGCATTAACAGATCAGCAAATCATGGGACTATCAGATAGGTCTATTGCTAAAGCTATTTGGGATCATTTGGAAACACTAAATGAAGGAGATTCCACAATCAAAATTGCAAAACTTGAAAGCTTTCGGGTCAGGTATGAACATCTGAAAATGGAAGAAGATGAAAGGATTTCTGCTTTTATGGAAAGAGTAAATGAAATTGTTTTGGGTATTAAATATTGTGGAGGAAACTTAAGTGAGGATGAAATTGTTTCAAAAATTTTAAGAGGATTGCCACCGGCATATAAAATGAAAGTCACTACTATAAATGAGTTAAGAACAATGCCTAATACATCAGTAACTAGGGATACATTTATTGGAAAACTTTCAGCTTTTGAAATTGAAGAATTTGGTCATGTTACTCCTATAAAGATAGATTTAGCCTTTAAAGCATCTACATCATCTGCACCATCATTTGACAAATCAGATTGGAAATCCTTTTATGCAAGAGAACTTGAAGAAAGCAGGAAAGAAAATGAAGAACTTGAAGAACTTGAAGCACTATTTGCAAGAAAAATGCCTAAAGGTCCAGTCGGAAGTAAATATGAAGGTAAAGAACCCTTTAAATGTTTTAACTACAATAAGATTGGTTATATGGCTTCAAGATGCCCTGATAGACATGCTAGACTAAGAGAAGAAGCTAGAAGAACATACAAGCCTAACCCTGAATATCAAAGATACAGATTTAAGATGAATAAAGACAAATCTTGTTACATTGTTGGTGAAGGAGTGACTGATGATTTTGATGAGGATCTGGCAAACAATGGATGGGTTTTTGTTGCTATAATAGAAGATCAACCTGCACCTACTACTCAACCGGTAGAACAGGCCTTGGCAGCTAAAGTTGAAGTAAAGGATGAGTGGATCATTGATTCAGAATGCTTACATCATATGACAGGAGATAAAGGTAAATTCTTGAACTTTCAAGAATACAATGGAGGCTTAGTAAGATTTTGAGATGATAAAGCTTGTTTGATCAAACGTAAGGGTACAATATCCCTTAATGGTAAGCATAACATTAAAAATGTTTAATATGTTGAAGGTTTAAAGCATAATCTTTTGAGTGTTGGTCAATTAGTTGAGAAAGGATTTCAGTTACAATTCAAAAATGGAAAATACAAAATCATGAATAGAACTGGTTTGGAAATTGCAACCGGTAATCAGACTAGAGGTAATATCTTTCATTTGAATAACAGTGAAAAGACATGCTTGATTGCACATATTGATGAAAGTTGGCTATGGCATAAGAGACTCTATCATGTAAACTTTGATTGCATGGTGAAAATCGGTACTACTAAGGCAGTTAGAGATTTACCTAAAATTGTCAAACCTCACAATATAGTATGTAAGGAATGTCAATTTGGAAAACAAGTTAGAGCTAGTTTCAAAAGTATTCCAAAAAAATCCAATAATGCTCTTGATTTAATTCACACTGATTTATGTGGTCTAGCTAGACCTAAAAGCTTACAAGGTGATAGATATTTCATGTTAATTATGGATGACTATTCTAGAATGTGTTGGGTTACTTTTCTTAGAGAAAAATCAAAAGCACTTGGAAAGTTTAAACTGTTCAAAGTAATGGTTGAAAATGAAACGGGTAAAAAAATCAAATGTCTAAGATCAAATCAAGGAGGAGAATTTACATCTAAGGAATTTAATGCATTCTGTGAAATAAATGGAATCAGAAGACAGTTATCAGCACCTCGGACACCACAGTAGAATGGAGTTGTTGAAAGGAAAAATAGAACTATCTTGGATGCAGCTAGAAGTATGTTATCAGAAGCAAACCTACCACATGTATATTGGAGAGAGGTAGTAAGTACAACGATCTATACATTCAACAAAGTTCACATCAAAGATGAAACCGGTAAGACCCCACATGAACTATGGTTTGGTATTACTCCTACTCTTAAATATTTCAGAATATTTGGAAGCAAATGCTATATCAGAAGAAATGAGTATATTGGCAAATTTGATCCTAGAAGTGATGAAAGAATATTTCTTGGTTATTCATCTAAGAGTAAAGCATATAGATGTTTTAACAAAAGATTGCAGAAAATTGTTGAGAGTACAAATGTAAAGATTGATGAACAATTTAGAGGAACTTCAAGGTATATAGACTCTGAACCGGCAACAGAAATTTTGACAAATGAACCTACACTGAATCCACCGGTATAGAATGAAAATCCAGTTACACCAATATCATCTAAAAATTCCATAGTAACTGAGGAACAACAACAAACAAAGACACCGCAATATGTAAGACTGAATCATTCTGAAGATCAGATAATTGGAAACAAGTATAAAGGAGTTATGACAAGAGGAAGATTGGCAAATGAAGAGGTACATCTTATTTCTCAAATTGAACCATCATCAATTAATGAGGCATGTGACGATAAATATTGGATTAAAGCTATGGAAGAAGAATTAGAATAAATTGAGAAGAACAACACTTGGATATTAGTTCCTCGGCCTAAAGATAAAAATGTAATTGGAACCAAATGGATATTCAGAAACAAACTTAATGAATATGGTAAGGTTATCAAAAATAAAGCAAGACTACTGTGTAAGGGATATTCTCAGAAAGAAGGAATTGATTACAATGAAACCTTTGCATCGGTAGCTAGAATTGAGGCAGTCAGATTGTTTTTGGCTTTTGCAGCACACAAGAACTACAAAGTATATCAAATGGATATTAAATGTGCATTTCTAAATGGAGATCTTGAAGAAGAAGTTTACATTGAACAACCTGATGGATTTTCTTTGACAAACAACAAAGATATGGTTTGCAGGTTAAGAAAAGCATTGTATGGGTTAAAACAAGCTCCAAGAGCTTGGTATGCAAGGTTAGATAATTATCTTTTGAAAATTGGTTTTTCTAAAGGTAATGCTGACAACAACTTATATTATAAAGTGACTAATGATGACATCTTTGTTATAGATGTTTTTGTTGATGATATAATCTTTGGAGGAGAAGATGGATTATGTAAAGAATTTTCTATTAAAATGCAGCAAGAATTTGAAATGTCTATGATTGGAGAAATAAAATTCTTTTAGGATCGCAGATTTCACAGACTGATAAAGGTATATTCTTCAGTCAATCCAAATGCTTAAAAGAATTACTAAAGAAATTTGGGATGGAGAACTCTAAACTGGTAAGCACACCTATGACTACAAATGACAAATTATCACTAAGGGATGAATCTACACCTGTTAATCCAACTAGATACAAATCTATGATAGGAGGTTTACTGTATTTGACACAAACCAGACCTAATATTATGAATGCAATATGTATTGTTTCAAGATTTCAGAGTAATCCTAGAGAAAATCATGAATCAGCAATAAAAAGGATTTTCTAGTACTTACAAGGCACTATAAATCTTGGATTATGGTATCCTAGAGATGAAAAGTTTGAATTATGTGCATACACAAATGCAAATTGGGCAAGAGATGTGGATGATAAAAAAAGAACCACCGGTGACGCATTCTTTCTTGGAAGCAGACTAGTTTCTTGGTTGAGTAAGAAACAAAGTTGTACATCTTTATCATCAACAGAATTAGAATATGTTGCAGCAGCAACTAACTGTACACAGGTATTATGGTTTAAGAAAATGTTGAAGGACATAAAGGTAAAATGCAAGGAACCTATTACTATCTATTGTGATAACACTGCAGCAATTGATATATCTAAGAATCCAGTTTTACATTCTAAAACCAAACATGTTTCTATCAAACTAAATTTTCTAAGGGAAAATGTTGAAGCAAAGAAAATAAAATTGGTTTATGTGAATAATAAAGAGCAGATTGCAGATATCTTCACTAAACCTCTACCTAAGGAGACTTTTGAATATCTAAGAGACCGGCTTGGGGTCATACCCCCACCAGTAGAGACTTAGGAAGTTGATGTTTGTCATCAACCGATAGAATTAACAGAGAAATCTTTTATTCCAGCTATGATGAGGAAGCTACTTCTCAGGGGGAGTAGTTGGTATACTGAATTGGTTGGTATTTTGTATATGAACTTGGTTTTGTAATAACTTTGGCATTTGATGTCAAACAGGGAGAGATTGGTATGGAAAAACACAAGGAAACACATGTTACTCTAAGGGGGAGAGATTGATTACTTTGGGAGATTGTTGGTTTTTGGTATTTGGCATTTATGTTTTGGCACTTTGATGGTTTTTCCATCTTGTGTTGCCATCAATGCCAAAGGGGGAGATTGTTGGTATTTTGGTATGGTTTTGTCATTGATGTCAACACCTACTAAACACTTATCAACTTTTGCACTTTGGAGAATCAATAACATTCACCGGCAAGCAAATGACTTATGCACAGTCACCAGTATCTAGTACACCAACAGGATATAATGATCACCAGTACTTGAAATGATATTGAAAACATTTGTTTATGTCGAAGACATCATGTGGACATGTTGTCTTGGAGTTTTGTTTATTGGTATATTCATATTTGCATATTTGTTGATACCAGCAAATAGGTCCAGGTTACACCGGCAGGTTTATCTTTTCCAGATCAGCATGGCACGCTATGGAGATGACTTATTATTGTTGTAAATGCATTAAGCCGACATGGTGAATCGGTTATTGCATCAAGTATTAATTGATTTGTAAATTAATTTTATTGTAATATCTTGTAGAGACGACCTACTAAAATTGGTCTTAGGGTATGGTATAAATGTAAGATCTTATTTGTAAAATCGGATGTGGAATGCGAAAAAGGATTATGTGAAGGTATATGCGAGAATAAGCAGAGCTATACACACATACATCATTTCAAGGTTGAAGGAGGGTTTTTGTGAAGACAATCAGAACTACACCGGTACTGAATCCAACATATGAAGATGCTATTTTGAGTAGTACATTCTTATTGGATTTAACCATCCAATTATAGTCAGTGTGACTCCTATTTTGTGATTGAGTAGTGAGCTCTAGGCGCTTGGCCTTTCTGCATGTGCAGACCCAATTTGTATACACTTACTATCTATAGTAGTATCATCTGATTGCGGATAAGGTTTCCCACCATAGTTTTTCCCCTTATAGGGTTTCCACATACAAATATTGGTGTTATGTGTTGTGGATGACTTTGTCTTTTTGTTTCATGCATTAATCCTTATCGGTATTGCAATTAACTATTAAAACTGTCTACCGACATATTAGACTGGTTTACTGGTATTAAGCATTAAGTTGGTTAAATTGTTTTTGGTTTGAAATTGTTAGACAAATTATTCACCGCCCCCCCTCTTAGTTGTCTCCGGGACCTAACAGGAACAACCCTTTTCAACGCATTGAAAATTAAGAGGACCAAGAGGCAGTGCCACGATCCCTGCTATTTCAAGCAGTTTTCACAAGGAAGATTTGAATCAACTCATATTTCTCAACTCTAGGTGCATGACTAAATCCTGCATCTGTAGCTCAGTATTTTCTTAGTTTTGTCTTCAATTTCAATGCTTTATCCTAAATCAGCATTTCAATTTACAAAAGAGAGAAAAACACATCATAATTGATCAATCCATTTATTATTCAGTCCTTATCAGATTTGTGATTGAATCTAGTGGATTTCCTCCCCTCTTTTGAATGTAAAGGCCATCTCTCCACCCAAGCAAAAATTGATTTGGTGATTTCTCCTTCTAGGTTGCAAATTGCCAAATCAAATTTTCCCCTATACAATTAATTAAATAATCTCACCGCTTTTTGTTGATTTTGTTGATCAGGATTAAATGCAACCATAGGAATAAGGAGGGATTTGGGAAGCAATAGAATATTGTTCATAAATCATTATGTCCATGGTAGTGTAGTGTTGTGAATTGCAACCCCTTACAATTTTACACTTAATTTTATGCCCTTGCCTTAGTGTGTCTCCCCCTACCTCTTTTCCAAGCCTATTTCTAAATTCACACTCTAAAACTAATGGCATATGAGAATATGGTGATCTAAATCCCTATGTAGAAATCATCCTAATTTACTAGGGCATTACTCTCCATAGTCTCTAAATTTTGGGCCCATTTTTAAATATGTTAGTGTACCGGTTCTCGATAGTTAATTCTCAATTTGGATATTTAAATATGACCACTAGAGGTCAAATTAATTAATGAAATACCTTGGTAAGCATATATAAAAGCATATTTCCCAGGTCATTTTCATCACACAACATTCCAATCAACTCCTTGAGCAAGTATTATGAACAAATTTCTTTATATTTGAGTATTATGGAGTAGCAAGTTATAAAAATCTTCATGCAAGTGGGTTTTTATGATTCACTATTTTATACCTTGACATTTGATGTTATTGCATCAACATTTTTGGGTCTTATTCATAGAGAAATACATCATTGTCATCAACAACAACATCAAGCTTAAGGTATAATATTAAGGATCTAATATATTTCTTCAAAGCTTTCCTTTAGGGTGAGTGCACCAAGATGGTGAACAAAAAGGGGGTATAATTGGCCACCTTTTTTTTTTCTGAAATTAGCTAAACCTAAACTTGGAGAAGCAATTTGAGACTCTTCCACTCAAAATTTGAAGATACCAAAAGAACAAGAGTTGTAGTAATGTGAATCTAGTTTTCAAACTGCTAAAAGTTTTCAAAAATGTATAAGATTAAAGAGCTCAAATAATTCACATACACAAAATTGTTCCTCTTTTTTTAGCAAAACATAACATAGTGTTTGGTTTGTACATCATAAATACTATAGTTGCATTTAGTATTTTGAAAAAATCTTAGATATAAAGATAGTTAAGAGTGAGTACTAGTAGTTGTGTATTTTTTTATATTTTTTTTATGAGTTTTCAAAGTGGATGCATCCTAAAAAATTAGGTACCTATTCATGCACATCTCATATAACTTGCACCAAAATAATCAAAAATTCATATTGACATGGATTTGAAATGATTAAAATTGTCAATTATTATTTTTTTCCAAACTATTTGATATTCCTGATAAATCTGACAATTCTTTCGAAGAATTATATTATATATCTACATCTTTTTCAATTGGATGGGTGCCTGAAACTCAAAATAAATCTGTTCTAAACTTACATTTATTTACTAGCAATACTAATGTTAGTATCATTACTGAAAAATTAATTTTCAGTGGAGAACATAATACGTGTACGTGGCTCTGCCACAATGTTTTGACACATAATTTGTTTATTATTGAACATCCCAAATTTTGAAGAGGAATCCTTAAAGTTGAAGGAATGCTTGGTTGTAATATATTTAGATCAAATTTTATTAAATAGGTCTAACATAAATGTGTTTCTTGAGAGGGTTGTTAAAGTCACGTATATAAGATATGTCTGACATGACTCTATTGAGTGACTTGCAAAATTTCAATAGTGTGTGCCTCTGAAACTGAAAATATTTTTTTTAACTTACATTCCATGACTACCACTAATAATAAACATTTATTGAAATTTAATTTTCATTGAAGAACATATTACCTTTACATGGTTGTTGATTATCAAGAATCACAAATTTTGAAGAGGAATCCATAAAGGAAATCATGGTTGTAACCAATTAAATACCCGGTTGACCTAGCATTGATTCTGAAAACCCTGATAGTCAAGCTTAAGACATAACAAAAATGTTAATGCGTCAACACTACATCTGATTCCCCTAGAAAGTACGTAATTAGACAATCCATGGACTTGTCAATAAATGGGTGGAAACATATACCTTTAGTTTGAGAGAGGATTTTTCGGAATCCTTTTGACTCTTGGATAACATATGCATCTCAAACTTTGTGTTGTATTCAAGAATTGAAAGATGTAAAAATATCACATGATATAAAGCATAAAATGGGAGGAAGAATGAGCTATGCTACAACTTCAATAAGACATTTTCCAAGGTTGTCAACAATGAGAGATAGGAGGTAGCTTGTTGTGCATGAGTACTACTCCCAATTGGTGTTGAAGAACAATTTCAATCATTTTTGGATAGTAAATGATGCCTTCTTTGGGTATCATATGTGCATGTTGAATAAGGATTTATACAATAAGAGAGTATTAGATCATCCTTGGCAGGTGATAAATGAATATGGATGCATGTTCCTATAATTCCCCACCTTCACATATCTGAAGGTTGGTTGTTTAAATGGTGAGCCCTTCATTCTCCCGAGATACCCATCAGATAAAATTATTTTGATGGAATTGGCACGTCAAATGGTGGTGGTCCATAAAGATCAATTGGTTTCTCATCAAACAACTTTGAAATTATCCCTAGCTATTGGTAGGTATTCTATCACTTCTATCTTCAAAGTGAGGGCAACAAAGGAAGAGATGAAAATATTAACTTCAAGGCCAAGAGATATTTTGACTACAAAGGAATGAGAAACAAATTAAAAGAGGCATATGTTCATGTCCATCATATTGAAGATGTTTGGGTTGATTGTCGAAATGAACATGATGTCAGGACACTTGATTATTGTCAACTCATTGTTAATCCAATTATGGAATCTGATCTTGCTAATATTCTAGATTACATGGAAGAAGATGGTAATATTATTGATCTTACCTATGTTGATAAAAAAAATTGCATCAACTCACTTGCCCCTCATTCAATGGTCTTAGAAGGAATCAACTTCCATTAGAGACATATGTCAAAGTATTCTTGGAAATACTAATGTATGGCTCTCAAGCAAGAGAATTTAGTTGAAACCTTTCTCCTCTAGCTTTGATGATGATACAACTAGACCTATTAGAAATAAATTAGAGATTAGAACAAAGAACAAACAAGATTCTTCCCCTCATTCAAAGCCTCCCAAGTTGAAGTTCATAGTTGGAACCAAGAAGGAAAAGCCTAAGGAGAACCATCAGCCTCTAATGTTCATGAGACTCAAGAATCAGAAGAACATGTGGAACAATTGGAAGATGAACATCCTAATATAGAACCTGTTGATATTGATCAGCTTGAGGATGATCACGAAGGTGATCAAGAAAATGCTAAATATGATGAGGAAGGATTACCACAAGAAGGTAAGTCCCAAGAGCCTTTACCTTAGGTACCTCTACCTCTCCTATGACACATACTATTGTTCCTACTTTTGAATCAAAACCTTTTGTCAAGTCACATGTGTTTCTCCTAGCACTATTGTTCATATTTCTTCTACTAGTGCTAGCAATTCTGCCCTAGATACTCCCCATGATAATATTGAGAATGTATTTTCTACTTTCCCAATTATATATATATATATATATATATATATATACACACACACACACACACACACACACACACACACACATGTATGTGTGTCTATATATATATATAAATATCACCCCGCTCTATTAGAGACATTATCAAATTTAAAAAGATGAAATTGTTGTCTAGAGATCTTGGAATTTCTCACTCCATCACCTTCCTCCCTCCCCCATCTCTCTCTCTCTCTCTCTCTCTCTCTCTCTCTCTCTCTCTCTCTCTCTCTCTCTCTCTCTCTCTCTCTCCATTGGAGTCATTGGGCTCAAAATTGAGTTTATAGTTCTAAAGTGGATTGACAAGAGAAATGATGATCTCATAACAATGTACGGTAGCCCATACAAATCAGAGCTTCCCAATGTTGTTACAATTCTTCCTTTATTATCCAAGAAGGTGGAATGGGTGAAGGACCAAATTTATCACATTCACCCATAAGTCATTTTGTTTATGTCCAAAATCAAAAGACTCTTCATTCATGAAGATGTTTGAAATAAAAATCCCCAATTGAATGAAGTCTTTGTGTCCCAAGAAATAACATTTCAAAACATGAAGAATGAGGGAAGTGAATAATTTAGTGTCCATCTATTGGAATCCTCAAGTTCTAAAAGTATTCTATGGGACAACAAGTTGAATCAAGTGATACTTGATTGCATTCCCTCAATAATAGGTGAAGCTTTTCCATCTCTTGTAAGGAGTGTTGTAGGGGATTCTCCCGAGCTATGAGATCATATTGTTTTAGGTACCTCCTTGTTAATATTCTTTCTTATCTGCACAATTAAGAAAAATTGCGGAACAAATCCAAGCCAAGATAAGGATAGGATAAGTCATCTTATCTGAACCTTAAAATATTTATTGCATGCCCATTGAAGCTCGTATAATACTTCCAAGCTTTAGAAAAATATTAGAAGAAGCAAGTGAAGAAGGCCTAGAAAATACAAATGCCATTTGGTCTACTAGAGTATTCATAATACACTCATGCTTTGACAACTCAAGTTTTCTAGATTTATTAGAAGTGGAATATGTGTTTGATGGTGTTGGAATCTAAGAACACAAAGAGGGGGGGTGAATCAGTGTTCTGCCAAAATATTCTTTTTTAACCTTATTATAACATGCATTCACCAACCGGTAAACCAATACATATATAATTGAAAAAAGTAAAGAAATCAATGAACCAATCACACAAATGAATACCATAACACAGAGAATTTATACATGGAAAACCTCAAAGAGGAAAAACCATAGTGGGATTTGTGACCCACAATATCAATCCACTAGCCATATGAAAAGATATTACATAATATGGGAGCCTGCACATGCAGAAAGGCTTACTGCCTAGAGCACATTGCTTAACACAAAGGAGTCTCACTGACTACAATCACTTTGAATAATGAAACAAAAAACTGAACTCATTTAATGCATCCACTATGCCTAATTGAGTTTTGGTTCAATCTCTGATTGTTCTGGTTCTGAAACCATAAACCCTTATCGGAATAACCTTCTCTTTATGAATGCATCCAAAATCATTTACACAAAATTACAAAATATTGATCTCATACATAAATGACCTCATATACATGATCTTTGCATTATTGATCTAATCTCACAACATCATCATGTCTATCATTTATCATATATCAAAATGATCTAATAACTGACCTATGTACCCATACAATCCTTCATGACTCATGTCACTTACATAGATAATACAAAAATGACTATACATGTTGGCTTATTACATATATACATAAACAACAAAATGAATTGCCGATTGTGGGATCTCCCAATGATGTCAGCCTCCTATATCGGTACACTCCTTTTCGGTTATTATCCTTGCCTGATCTAAAAATCATGTCGGCCTTCAATGTCGATACCCATAGAATCCTTCCTACTAGTAAAGATACCTGCCGATGTCGGTGAAGTGTATGTTGATGAAGTGTCTATAGGTGAAGTGCCAAACCAAAGAATGAAGCCAAAACATGTTACCATCAATGACAACAAATGAAACCAATCAAATGAGTGTCAATTGCCAACAATCTCCCCCTTTGGCATTGATGGCAACACTCATGTGAAAAGAGATAATGGTTTTCATCTGTCAGAATCACCTTGAGACTGCTCCCCGTGAGATGAATATTCCTCTATAATCATGATCTATACAAATACTCCATATCTCTTGATGTCAAGGATATATTTTTCACCTATACTCCTCCCCCTTTGACATCAATGCCAAGAACACCAAAAACCAAGATGAAGAATGAAATTTTGTACAAAGAATGTGTCCTAAAACACCTTACTGGAGTTGAATATACTTGAAGATTTCTAGATAGGCTTTCTCCAAAAGCTCTAGATAAGTGTCCTAGCCGGATTTGAATGTCTTGGATACTGATACAATTCCATTAAGCATATGAGCATGGGACTCTTTCTCGTTAAGCTTTGTTGGTGTGGGCTTGCCAACCATATCAATGCATTCCTTTTTATGTACACTCAAAGAGTCCAACCAGGGACTCACCAATCCTCTGAGCCCTTTAGCTCTCCTAATTATTTTGTCTCTATCCCTTTCAAGAGCTGAAATTTGAGCTTCTAACAACAAAATATACCCATCAATAGATGTAGTTGAAGAATTGGAACCATCAAAAGTATTGACTATACCTACAATTTTATCTTGATAATCTTTAATCCCTTTGTCTATATCTGTATTTAGTAATCCAGTGTTACAACATACTCTGTATATATTTGTACATTGCCTTAAAGCATTATCAATTACCTTCAATTTGCCAAAAATCTCTTTCTTTTTTGATTCAATCAACTAATCAAAAGTTTCTCTCTTAGCTTGAGTGAATCTTTCCAATGCGATATTTGCTGCAGTGATTGAAAATCCTTAGAAATGTGCTTAGTAATTATTTTGAGCTTGTCGAATGGGCTTTCTCCTTAGTCAAACTTGCACTCCTGGACAAGTCTATGCAAAATTGGAATTTACTGATCAATTATTCCTTTGTCTATTGATCCTTCCTTCATCATCTTTTAGGAAGCTAATATCATGAGCTCAGTAGAAATCATCTCAATTATACTCTTTTGCTCTACCTGGGAGATGTCAATTGACAACAAAGATGTTAAGGCTACCGGTTCCCTACTGGATTCCTCTCCCTTCTCCTCTGATGGTTTATTACCTTTAATAATATCCTCTTTTGCATCAGTGTCTTCACCACTTGGTGCAGTATATATTATTGTCGGATCCTCATTAATTATATCCTCAACCTATATATTTTGATTTGGAGGACTATTTTCCTCAACATCTGTAACCTATAAATTATGTGCATCATCTGATATGTGTACATTAACTACTTTTTCTAATATCTACTCTTTGTCCTATACATTTGATTTTGTTGGGGGCTCTACATCCAATTCCTTAGCATCTTTCAAAATTGTGAGTGGGGCACCCACTACACCTTTGCCTTTCCCTTTAGCTGGGATGTCAGTAGTGTTTGTATTAGGTTTCGGTGAAGAGAAGAAACTAGGGTTGTCAACAAAGAATTGTACCCATGACTTGTGAGTTTCAATAATTATTTCATTAATCCTTCTGACATAAGACTAATTATCATGTGCTTGCTATGGAAAATTGTTATGTCTGCAACTTCAATGGTCATATCCAACTCATTAGGAGTAATAGAACTACAAGTAGTTAATAACTCTTGAATTTTTATGCACTTATCCTCCTCCATAGCAGATAATATCCTAGCATCTAGATTATTATACAATTGTGTCAATATTTTCTTTTCAATTTCTAATAAAACCTTCTTAAATATATCTAGTTGTAACAAGATTGCTTCCTCAATTTCTTTCTTCTCATCATCATCTAAGTGCTCATAATAGTATTGTATATTTTTCAAAATTCCATCCTTGGTGATTTCATCTATCAGTTTTGCACAAGCCTTGGGAGGGATTATAGATACATTACCAGTTATAATAGCAAGGTCTATGTCTTCCTTCTCCTTTCTACTGCTGGTACCGGATGGTGCAGAAGGTGCAAGAGATGTTTCCTTTGGAGCTCTTTTCTTTTCTACAAGTTTTTTGGATGATACCTTGATTGTAACCTTTCTTATCGGTTGCTTCCTTGCCTCCTCCTTAGACTCCTCACCTTTCTTCCTCAAAACCCTCTTGAATGATAGAGAAGTGTCATCTTTAGTTCCACAGTCTAATGGAATAGGCTCAATGAATATTTAAGGCTCTTTCCTCTTCCTTCCTTTTGCCAGAACAACATCCATTAAGGCCTTGATGTATTGGGACACTTTTTCAACAAATTTGTTGGCCTTACCTTGTTGTTTCTCTCTCTTCTTCCAATTCAATTCAGTTTGAACCTCTTTCTTCTTTTTCTTTGTAGTGCCAAAAGACTTTTTAGCCTCATCAATTGAAGCATCAATCAACATTTTAGCATAAGCATCCAGAATCACAGTGTCAACCTCATACCCCATCTCCTCTATGCATATCTTTTGGGGTTTAACTGCTTCCATTAAGGTTTCATCCATTTTTACCATAAAGAAGATCTCGGCTGAGTATTTGTCAACAATGTATTTGGGAACCCTCTCTCTGGATTTTATTACTTTCTGAAATGCCTTGAAATAACCCCAAACCTTGTCATCTTGCAGGCTTCCCAAGATAGCAATAGATTACTTCAATTGTTTGCCTATAGGAATGTCAAATGCCATTGTCTCTTTCCAAAACTGGGAGTTTCATTAAGGAAAAATAGTATTAAGCAGACAATGAGATTCCCATACCAGAATACCCCCCTTTTCTCTCCTTTAATCTTTCCAAGGTTAATGATCAACTCATCATTCATCCATCCACATAGATCTATTTTCTCATTTTCCCTCACAATTTTATGTGCGATATATATGCAGGAGATAAAAATAGAATTGAGACTGTAGACACCTAAAAATGGTCAACGCTTGCAGAAGTCATACTTTAACATTTGCGCATTGCCTCATTTTAGGTTTTTGCATCGCATTAACATTTCTCCTATGATTCGCACTTGATCTTTATCATTTGCGAGCATCAAGTCATTCTTCTTTATTCTTCATTCATCTCACCTTCAAATTTGGTCTTGTCGACAACAATCTTTAATCATGATTTTGGTCGATTTTTGTCCTTGTCAATCTTGTCATATTGCGATCGATTTCATCATCGATCCTTGTCCTTTTCAATCATGTCAATTTGGTCAATTTGTCATTGATTTTTGTCAACCAATCTCAATCAAATCTTTTATCACATTGGTCATTTATCAATTCAAAATCATGATCGAATCGATATCAATTATCCTTCATCAAGACCTGATTGTCATCCTTGCATTTCTAATTCATCTTCTAAGGTTTTATGATTTATTCATTTAATCTTGTTTGTCATTTCTTCCTCTAGGTTAAATAATTTATTTATTTATCCTAAAGTCTTCTCATTACAATTAAATATTCATTTAATTGGCTAATTATTCCTCTTATGACAAATTATTAATTAATTTACCTAATTTTCTAATTTCCATTATTTCTAATTTTCTAAATTTCTAATTTCCTATTTTTCATCATTTCTAAATTCTTAATTTCCACCTATTTTCTAAATTCCTAATTTTAATTTCCACCTAATTAACTTGTCTCTATTTCTCCCTATTTTTGTGCTTCGTGCGTCATACTCTTGACATAGCAAGATGTCATAAGGTTCTAGTTCTCTAAGCTTTGCATTGGCAATATGTCATAATTCATGACATAGGTGTCATAACCTTCTTCTTTTCACTAAATTTTGCCATTTTGAAATCAATTGCCTCTTATGTCAATTTAATGCTAATCTTGTCATCTCTCCAATTTATCTATAAATTGGATGAATTTCTTCAATCCCTAATAATTGGTAATTACTTTGTCGAAATAATCACTTTGTCAAAACAATCACATTTCTAGTACTCTTGATCAATAATCTTGTCTACTTGCTTTCAATCATGATCATGCACTAGTAGGTGAGATCCACAATAAAAACTATTTGAAGAGGAAAGAAGAACAATGGAGCCGCATGGAAGAAGCATTCAAATCGTCATTTGGTTTGCATAGTATTTAGTTTTGTATGCTTTTGATTTCATGTCTCTATTGAATGTTGTTTAGGATAGATTCATTGCATTCTAGCCTTTCGTGATTAGACAATGATTGATGAATATGTTTCTCTTATCTTGTGATGATTTCCTATTTCCTAACCTACATTAATTGGTGAACCCGACGTGAATACTAACCTTCTAATCCCTTTACTGTGTTTTTGAGTGCTTACAAGTGGATTTGCAGGCCAAAAAACCCAAAAACAGGGTCGTGCAGGGTTTTCTGGGGACTTCTGTGCTTGTGTGAAGCAACTTGCACCTATGTTAAGAATTTTGCGCTTGTGTAGGAAACATTTTGCACTTGTGTCATGGGTTCTGCGCCTGTGTCATGAGTTCTGCGCCTGTGTAAAGTCCAGAACAGAGGTAAAAAATGCAGTTTTTACTTGAAATTAGTTGTGTTTTTGCATTCTGTTTTCTGTGCTTTGGATTTTGGTACTAATTATCTGTGTAGAATCTTGGCATATGCATGGAAAATACTACAAATCAAACTACTAACATGTGTTATGCAGAATCGATGGTCAAAGACAACAAATCAAACCTTTAACTTGGGTTTTGCAGGTTGCCTTGGAGAAACAACGAAACTTTTGTGTTTATGATTTTTAATTAGGCACTTAGTGATTTCTAAATAGGTTGGAATAAATGTGTTTGTGCTTTTCTTGTTGAGTGTGACATTGGAGTAGGAGAGTATGCTCTCATCCTTCTTAGGGTGATCAGAAATCTAGATCTGCGATACCATGCTCGTGTCTTTGATTGCGTGTCTCCTTTAGAGGGCTTGCCTTCCCGACCACTTTACTTTTTGCAAGCAAGTGATAATCATGAGAAGGGAATGACCCAAAGTGAGTACGGCTAGAATTCCTTGGCATTCTAACTCACTATAAACAAATACCTGATGAGCAAAAGCTTTGAAGGAAGTGTTACGTGGGAATTGCAGTTACTTGGGAAGTGATGACCCTTGAACTCTTTCTCATATCAACATCTAAGTAGGGCCTCCTGGTCTAAATCGTGCTTGCGCGACTACATTTTTTTGGTATCTTGGTGGGCTTAATGTCTCAATCACGCTTGCGTGACATCAAGGAGTAACGCTTAATAGAAATCCTTACTAAACACCTTGTTTTTAGAGGCCAAAAACCCTTCTAGTTGCTTGAGAAGGACAAATTCGGATACTTGGAAGAGATACTAAGTTCGCCATGGGGAGATTTCCATGGGGACTGATGCTTGGCTGCCCTGAGAAGTGAGTGCCGTGGAGGGGAGCCCGTGGGGTCAAGCATCTATGTATTCTCCTTGAATCCCATAATGAGTCTACCTCTCAAGTACCTAATGTCCTTTCCTACCATAAGAAATGTGGGAATGAGCATGATTGTCTTGAGTCTAAGTTGAAATATCTTGTCTTCTTTGCTTGTCAAAAGTTGAATTGTATCTCATTTCAAAAGCAAGACAAATTGATTCCAAACAAGACTAAACACAAGAGACATTCATCCAACAAAAGTTCAACAAGATTCAAAACTCATCTTCAAACATGGTTAGCAAACATTGTTCAAAGTCTTGTCTCAACATTCATGTCACTTACATTTAGGTTCATCCTAGGTTGCATTTTGCAAAGTTCATTGTCAAGTACCAAGGTTGGGTTTCACCTAAGTCATACTCCTTTGCATATCAATAAGGGTCATCCATTTGCATATGTCCTCTTGCATTAAAGTCATACCATTGTCATACATTCATATTTGCATACCCTAGGTCTCTTCATTAAGCTTAGGTCATTATCATATCATATTAGAGTCATTTTCATAGTAATTGTCCCTTTGGATATAGTGTCAAAACTAGGTTTTGTCATACTTGAGTAATCCAAATCTTTGATGAACCCTAAGTCATTGTTAGGAAGTCTAGACCTTATCAAACTTTTGTCTTTTGTCATCATTGTCATTTGGTCAAACCTAGCTTAGTATCCAAGCATATAGGGGAGACATTATCATTTTGTCCTTTCGTCACTTGGTCCTTTTGTCCTTTGAGGTCTAGACATCATTTCAATTTCCTAAGGGTCTCATTTTTAGATTTGCATTTCAAAAGTTTGTCAAAATCTTGAAAAATAACCAAAAACATAGCTTGCATTCTTGCCATAGATTGCATTCTCATCTATTTTAGTTTGCATTTAGTTGCATATCATATATCATCCTTTTAAAATCAAAAATTCCAAAAATATTGCATTTGCATAGTGACATGTCTATTGAAACAAGGTTCCAAGCACCAATGATGCAACAGAGTTTGACATATCAACCGACAATGCAATCACAATTCTATCCAACCCAACAACAAAGCGACATTGATCAAACTTTTTATGATGAAACAAGTCTCCAAATACAAAAACTAGAGGAGAAACTAGCTCAAGAAGAGGAGATATTGGAACAAAGAGTGAAAAACATTGAGAAGAATAGATCACAAATGTCCAAAATGTTTCAAAAATTTGCAGGTCAAAATCCAAAGATTGAGCCAATTGATGTAAGATCTCTTCTTGAACAATCAGACATACCAGCTCTCCTCTCACAAATAGAGATGATGAAACAATTTCAAGAAAAGAGACAACAACATTATGTGCCTTCACAACAAGAACAAGAAGGTGTTTACTATCAATCAGATTTTCAACCAATACAACCAATGGTTCAACAATTGTTCAACATATACAACCAACACAACCAATGGTCCAATATCAACAATATGTCCAACCAACTATACAATGTCAACAAATGGTTCAACCAATGGTGAAATATCAATGTCAACAACCACAATCACCAAACATTCAAAAACAAAGGTTGCAGCCTACACCAAGCCAAGTTTCAAACATGTCGGAACAATTGAACCAAGTCCAATATCAAAACATGACGTCAAACCAAAAACAAGTTCAAATTCCAGATTCAACTATGTCAAAACCTCGAAAGAAAGGTGGCTTTATTGCAATGCTCTTCAGGAAATTACCAAGTGAGTTCTTTGAGGAAGATCAAACTAATACAATTATGTCTAGCAATGCCTCATCCCCTCACAAGCAAATTTACTCTCTAGTGGCATCTATCCCTACACCTCTAGAAGTTTCACAAGAACCTTCCATATTATCCTCATCAAACAATACACCAAAGGATGCAATTATCCAAGGGCTATCCATAATTGATTGCCAAGATAATCCAATTCATGATGCACATCCTTGTCATGTTTCAGAAATACAAGACCCAATGCCACCATGCACTTTATTGCCATTACCTATTTTAGAGGACCCCATTCAAAGTCCCTCTTCCTCATGTTCAAGCATTGATTCCTTGCCAGAATCCATCACAAATGTTCAAAGTGCATTTCCTTCATGCCAAATCATTGATTCCTTGCCAGAATCCTTCATGCATATCCAAAGACTAACCCCATGTCAAGAGAATAATTTAGAGCATGAAGAAACGTGTCTTAAAACAAATCAAGATCAAGATCCTGAAACCTTATCATCCCATCCAATTGTTGATCAGGATCCCATCTTCCCAGACACTCATGACAATTCCCCTATTCTTGTCCATCCTATCCAAAGTCCTATTGACACTCCATTCCCCGAGCAAGATCAAGATATCCTAGTCCATCCAATCCCAAACGATCCCCTTCCATTCCAAGAACACAATGTCCTTTCAAATCCCATTGTCATTCCATTTCCTGAGAAAGATCAAGATATTCCTTCCATCCTTTCCAATGATCCCATTAAAAGTCAAGAGCAAAGCACCTTTAAAGAGGATTCCAATGATCTTCCTCCTTGTCAAGATCAAATTATTCCTTTAAATCCTCCACAAGATCCTTTTGTTCCTCCATCTCCTTGTCTTAATCCTCCATATACATTCCAAGATCGCATTTCTTTTGATGATCCCATTATTTCTCCCATTCCATCTCTTGAAGAGCCTGTCATTGAATCATGTCCACTACACAATCCTAGTCCCCCTCATGATCCTAATCTCCCTCATGATTCTAATGTGTCAGTGCAAGATGTTCATGAACCCTTGACATGCATAATGGGTTCTTCCACTTTGGTGCAATCCAATCCACTTCAAGATCTCATTATTTCTCTCATATCACATCCACCTCATAATGGACTCACGTCTTCTTCCCAAAGCAAAGAGTATCCTATTAGTCAAAATATTGATAAAGGCAAAGGGGTAGACCTTCATAAGAAAGAATCCCTTCATGTTAAATAATATACTAATGGTCATGGCTACAAAGCTCACACTCAAGGCGTTGGTATCCCTTCAAAGTCAAAATCCAAATGTCCACCTTCCCCATCATCGCTTCCATCCATTCTAGGTCCCTATATCCCTCCATCTCCTATGCAACATCAGCAAAGGCACACATCTTGGAGAACCTTCCATCCATCCCACATGCCTCCATATCATTCCCATCCACACCGACATTCATTCCCTCTTCCAAGCAATTTGGATGCCAAGCATAAAAGTCGTAAGTCTAGAAATCCACATGTATTCAAGGATCAACATGTCCAATATAATCGACATGTCAACACAAAGAACAATATGATCTATAAAGAAAAGGAAAAATCCAAAAGGCCACAAAGGCCCACTGAGCAAAATAAAGCAAAGTTAAAATCTATATGGGTTCCTGAATCCCTTGTGCAAGCAATGCACTCCAAGGAACCACAAAAGCATGAAAAATCAAAAACCATGTGGGTTCCTAAGCGGCTCCTTGAAGCACAAAAGCCTAAAGAAATATCCAACTTGGCATCCAAAATTGCTATTCCTCCATCCAACCCTCTCAAATTTGTTCCTCCATCACCTCCTTCTTCCATTTTGGGCCCTTATGTCCCAAAATCCCAAGCTATTCCTTCATCAAAATCTCCATGTCCAAAACCCACTCTTCCTCCATCAGTCCATCACCCCTCAAGGTGTGTGCCAATTTCGATCTTGCCTTCATTTCCATCCACTAAAGCCCAATTCTTCCAATACCCTACCTATTATCCAATGCATATTTTCCATCCTTCCATCCCTTTGATCCAATCCTTTGCATAAATCCTTGCCTTAGTTTCATCTTATTTTCCATGTCCTTATCCTACCAACGTCTTTGAGCATACTTTTTAAAGGTCATGGTCCATTTTTTTCAAGGCTACTATCCAAACAAAAAGATGCTTGAGTCCTTCTTCCATCCCCTATCATGTGTCCATCTTCTCTTGAAAATGTCAAAATACAAAAAAAAAGACAAAAGAAAAAAACTAAAGCAAAAATAATTCGTCCACTGGTGAAAACCTAGCAAACAGGCGCCTTGGGCAAGTACCATGATTAAAACCTAGCAAATAGGCGTCATGTGTAATCTATGAACTTCTTGCACACCACACTTGGGGGCAGGTTTCCTCCTTCATATCCTATTGTCCCTCATGTCCAGTTCCCCTTTTCCACATTTGATCTTGACAAGGCTGAAGATCGTCATGAGCATCATGTATCTTGTTTGTAGCTTTTAGTCCATTATAGCTTTTGGTCTTTATCCATTTGCTTATTATAACCTTTCATCCATATTCCCTGTCTTATTGCAACTTTCTACCACTATCCCTTAGCCTACCCCGACCTTCAGTCCATATCCCTTATCCATTCTTGGTCTTGCTTAATCCTATCCATATATTATCACTATCCATACACTCTTTTTCATTCCTTGATCTTGATTTGACATAAGGACGCAAAATTTAAACATAGTTTCAAAAACCTCTTGATATGTCCCTCATGCCATGTCACTACTTTACATTGACATATCTAGTCTATCGTCCCATCACGCAATAGCCTTTGAAAATTGCATCCGTATTGTCTCCATAATAAAATACCTTTGTCTTCCTTCTATCCAACATCATTTCAGAAAGCCTATTTATTCACCTATCATATTCCTTTCCTTGCTAGACACTGGGGGCAAAATAAATCCTAAAAATTGAAAAATGTCCTGGAAAAAAAGTCATAAAAATTGAAAAATGTCCTGAAAAAATCCCTAAAAAGTCAAATACAGTCCTGAAAAAACTAAAAAAATAAAAATTGTAAAACTCCAAAAACAAAAACAAACATTTTGCAATACATTATTCCTTTTGTGCATAAGACAAACCACTAAGCATACATCCAACGACAATCAATTCAACGTTGTGCTTTACTGAAATCATGCGTAAACAGATGAACTTTTTCAATTAAATCAAACATTCAACCTGATCAAACTTGTCATATCAATCGACCTCCATATCATTTGTCCTTGTCTCTACTATCATGGGTCTTATGCAGGGTGTGGTATACTCGAAACCAGACTGTGTCCTGTCTTAGATGGGGTACCGCATGTCCTGAAACCAGACAGCATGATCGACCTATCAGCACTTTCAACTTTTGACAATGAAGATCAAGATGTTTGTTTGATTTGTTGGCATTTGTACATCTTATCTTTTTATTGATTTATCTTTGCCTTCGATCATGTTCCTATGTCGCTCGATGATGTCACTGAGTGATTTAGAGTGACCGGGATGGTTCATGATCCCTTTTCTTTTTTTTGATTGTGATTGTCATTTGTCTATGATGTGTCTGTCTTTTGCAAAAAGGGTTGCATTTCAGCTCTGGCCTTCCATGCCATGATGCTACGCATCCGTTTTGCTACATAAAAATAAAGGTTCTCACCTACAAAGTGCATTACTGAAAGCAAGTTTTTCGTCATCTCTAACTGTCCTCTGTCTTATTTCTTCTTACTAACATTTCTTCCGTCAGTCCGGATAGTCAGTTTGGTCTAGTGCTCCGATATCCAAACACATATGCTGCATCCTGCATTCATTGGTTAGTACATTTGCATTCCATCACATATCACATCAAGGATTTTATCCATTTCATTTCATAAATACATCAAAAATACATAAAAATACATCCATACATGTTCATAAACAAGTACATAAGTCATCCATACATGCAAAATAACATAAGTCATAACATATTGCATCCCATCATATCGATGCATATCATATCACATATCATAATAATATCGGAGTACAAAATTGAACTATCTGTCCTAAGTATGGCCCGTAGGCTAACTATATAATGTCAAACTACATAATGTCCACTGTCTGTCATCAGGAGCACGTGCCTCTGTCACTGGGTTCTCCCTCTATCCTCCTCATCCCTACCATGTCTCAAGTCCTGCTAAAGTATCTCTCTCTGTGCTCCTAAGTCTGTGTCATAGCATGAAGCAGTCTGGTCGATTCTCCCGCATGATCAACGGATACTATCGACTCTGCATCGCAATTGGGGCATCATTTTGTCAGTTTTAGGGTTTGCTCCTACAGGTTGCATTTCCTCATTTTCATTTCCAATCAGGGTTTTTTCATCTAAATTGACCTATCCTACCCTTATCCCCCCTTTTCCGATCATTTGCATGTCATTTTGACCAAAACTAAGGTTTTCAATGCACAATTGCGCTTGTGTCTTGACTCTTGCGCCTGTGTCTTGACTCTTGCGCTTGTCTTGACTCTTGTGCTTGTGTACCCTTACACAAGCGCAAAAGACCCTACACAAGCGCAGAAGTCAGTTTCTGCATCCCCTGTGGGCCCCGCAATGTCCCGTAAGCAAGTCAAATTCATGAAATTGAAAACATGGGTTTTTGAGATACATACCGCTTCTCCGACATCGTCCAATCATTTGTACATGTGTACACATTCTCTGAGGTGATCTTCCATTAGAATGTTCACCCTCTCTCTGCAAGTGTCCTTTTCCAGAGCAACAAATCCTCCTCTTTAGCTAGTGCAAATGAGCAATTTTCACTCTCTTGGTCTCATTTATAGTTCTTTGTCATTGCATAGATGGACGTGCGTCCTCTCCATCTTATGTTGGTCGCGGTCTTGTGCACCTTAAATTGCTTGTCCTTCTTGCATCCGATCTCCGATTGTCAGTCCGTTCGATCCTATCATTTTTATCGATCAATTGGCCTCTTTTCTGCATATTTCTAGCCAATTCCTCGAGGGGGCATGCATATGTCATTGTCATTGTCTGGGGCATTTTCGTTATTTTTCTTTGAAAAAATGCTTAAAATCGCATTGTCTCAAAGAGGGGCAAAATGTAGACACCTAAAAACGGTCAACGCTTGCGGAAGTCATACTTTAACATTTGCGCATTGCCTCATTTTAGGTTTTTGCATCACATTAACATTTCTCCTATGATTCGCACTTGATCTTTATCATTTGCGAGCATCGAGTCATTCTTCTGTATTCTTCATTCATCTCGCCTTCAAATTTGGTCTTGTCGACAACAATCTTTAATCATGATTTTGGTCGATTTTTGTCCTTGTCAATCTTGTCATATTGCGATCGATTTCATCATCGATCCTTGTCCTTTTCAATCATGTCAATTTGGTCAATTTGTCATTGATTTTTGTCAACCAATCTCAATCAAATCTTTTATCACATTGGTCATTTATCAATTCAAAATCATGATCGAATCGATATCAATTATCCTTCATCAAGACCTGATTGTCATCCTTGCATTTCTAATTCATCTTCTAAGGTTTTATGATTTATTCATTTAATCTTATTTGTCATTTCTTCCTCTAGGTTAAATAATTTATTTATTTATCCTAAAGTCTTCTCATTACAATTAAATATTCATTTAATTGGCTAATTATTCCTCTTTTTGTGAATTAATTAATAAATGACAAATTATTAATTAATTTACCTAATTTTCTAATTTCCATTATTTCTAATTTTCTAAATTTCTAATTTCCTATTTTTCATCATTTCTAAATTCTTAATTTCCACCTATTTTCTAAATTCCTAATTTTAATTTCCACCTAATTAACTTGTCTCTATTTCTCCCTATTTTTGTGCTTCGTGCGTCATACTCTTGACATAGCAAGATGTCATAAGGTTCTAGTTCTCTAAGCTTTGCATTGGCAATATGTCATAATTCATGACATAGAAGGTGTCATAACCTTCTTCTTTTCACTAAATTTTGCCATTTTGAAATCAATTGCCTCTTATGTCAATTTAATGCTAATCTTGTCATCTCTCCAATTTATCTATAAATTGGATGAATTTCTTCAATCCCTAATAATTGGTAATTACTTTGTCAAAATAATCGCTTTGTCAAAACAATCACATTTCTAGTACTCTTGATCAATAATCTTGTCTACTTGCTTTCAATCATGATCATGCACTAGTAGGTGAGATCCACAATAAAAACTATTTGAAGAGGAAAGAAGAACGATGGAGCCGCATGGAAGAAGCATTCAAATCGTCATCTAGTTTACATAGTATTTAGTTTTGTATGCTTTTGATTTCATGTCTCTATTGAATGTTGTTTAGGATAGATTCATTGCATTCTAGCCTTTCGTGATTAGACAATGATTGATGAATATGTTTCTCTTGTCTTGTGATGATTTCCTATTTCCTATGCTACAGAGATAGTTGGATTAAGTTACCTTGTACTCAATAATCATGCTACCAAATTTGATGTCTCGATCAAGGATAGTGCTGACCCTCATCAATCATCGATCCGAAGTTGCATCAGTGAAGTTGTTAACTTGATCATTCAAAAAAAATTTCTCTGGACACTGACCAATCTATGGAAAACTGGTGATGGCGTTAATGGCCTCCTTTGTGATCTTATATGGCCTATCCAACCGAATGAAATCTCCATGAACCCTTCTCATTACATATCGGATGATTTCATTTTTGAATTCAGGGATATCAAGAATGCCAGTAAACCCTAGATCTTC
This sequence comes from Cryptomeria japonica, assembly GCF_030272615.1. Classification (NCBI taxonomy): domain Eukaryota; kingdom Viridiplantae; phylum Streptophyta; class Pinopsida; order Cupressales; family Cupressaceae; genus Cryptomeria; species Cryptomeria japonica. The sequence goes on along the minus strand of NC_081410.1, from coordinate 181,718,171 downwards.
AATGTGCTTATATTCGGGTTTGATCTTTTTAGAGTCACTTATCAAATCATTCATGTACATTTTCTTGATGTCATTAGTACCTAGATCCTCAATGTGAAAATGAATATATTCTCTAACATCTTCCACAGAAACAACTCCTTATGGAACACGTAAAAATACACCAACCGAATCGTCCAAGGTGGCAATATGTGGACATGGCTTGAAAATTGGCCTAGGAAGATCCTTAACCTCGACAACAGTTGGATTTGCAATAAAAGTAGGTGCAGAGGATGATCCAACTTCCATGATGAGAGATGATTGCGATAAATACTTGAGAAATGGTTGTCAGTGAATAACCTTAGAGAATTCTTCTGAGTGCTAGTGAAATCACTGATGAAGATTTTTGATCGCTCTGAATCACCTTAGAATCAATTTGTATGGTCATATGACCAAATTTATTACAAACAAAGCATCTACCATTGAATTTGTAAGCATTGAGCTGCCTTACCAGTGTCCTTGGGTTCCAATTGTTTTGATCTTCATTTTTAGTACCGGAGCTTTGACCTTGTTCAAATCCAAGTCCATTGAAATCTTCATTCTGTCTTTGACTTTTCAATAGTTCATCAACCTTGAATTTATCCCTGTACTCATTTGTAATAGTCAGATCATCTCTTAGTATTATCATATGTCTTTGAAGTTCTTGTTCATTGCTTTGGTATTGCACTAATTATGTTCTCAACATATTATTTTCATGAGCCAATCGGATGCATTTTTCAGATCTATCTTTCAGAGATCTCCCAAGGTTTTCTTCATTCATATTTCGGTCTTCAATCTCCTTTGACATCCTCATAGTTAGGGCTTACATTTCATTCCTCATGACAACATTCTTCTAACTCAGCTTCTGACATTTTTCATTAAGGGCATCTTTCTCTTCATTATTATGATTTTACAGAAGTTCCTTCCTCCTAGCTTGAAGAGATGACAACCTCTCATGTAGGATAAGAATAAATTCCTTTGCAAAATTTAACTCATCTTGTAAAATTAGGTTTTTCATCCTTTTAGCATCATAATCTTCAAGTGCTACCTCAAGTTGCTTCTCCATACTCAGTTCCATGGATTCCGGATTCAGGATCTTCCTCAAGTTATTAGACTTCCTTCGAGGAAAAAGGATCCAATACCAATTGTTGGAATCCAAGAACACTAAAAGGGGGGGTGAATCAGTGTCCTGCCAAAATGTTTAGTTTTAACCTTATTGTAATATGCATTCACCAACAGGTAAAATGGTACATATATAATCAAAATAAGTAAAGCAATCAATGAACCAATCACACAAATGAATACCATAACACAAATAATTTATACATGGAAAACCTCAAAGAGGAAAAACCACGGTGGGATTTGTGACCCACAATATCAATCCACTGGCCATATGAAAAGTTATTATATAATATGGGGGCTTGCACATGCAGGAAGGCTTACTGCCTAGAGCACACTTCTCAACACAAAGGAGTCTCACTGACTAAAGTAACTTTGAATAATGAAACACAAAACTAAACTCATTTAATGCATTTTCTATTCCTAATTGAGTTTCGGTTCAACCTCTAACTGTTCCGATTTTGCAACCATAAACCCTTACCAGAATAACCTTAGCTCTGTGAGCATATCCAAAATCATCTATAGATCATTACAGAATATTGATCTCATACATAAATGACCTCATATACATGATCTTTGCATTACCGATCTAATCTCACAACATCATCATATCTATCATTTATCATATATCAAAATGATCTAATTGTTGGCATTTTGAGATTGTTGGCATTTTAGATATAGTTTGCATTAATGATATGTTGTCATTGATGCCAATTGAACCAGTAAATGGTATTCATGTTAGTACTGATATTGTTGTTTTTGATATTGGCTGGTAACCGGTAAGAAGAGAGTTGTAGAAGATGTTGTAATCGGCATGTAAAGTTTGTAATTTGAATTAGTGAAATAGTGTAAAGGGTTAAACCTTTCTATGTAATGTAATCGGTAAAACCCTATCAGTTGTTAAACCCTAATTGACTAAGTTTGTTGGTTTATTATTTGATGAGCGGTAATGATGGAGACTCGTGTGATCATTGTATGAGGATAAATTCAAATTGGTTTGGCGCATTTGCTTATTGTCTAGGGAAGGAACAAAGTGGATTACATTTAATTCATAGCGTGTGATGAGTTACAAAGTCCAGTGGAGCAGTGATCATGGAGTGGTTGGAATTATCTTGAAGAATGTGAAGAGATTGTCATGATTTCTAACGGTCAAGATTGAATCTACTTGTTTGTAATCTCAATGATGAGAATTAGGTTTTTTTTGTGTTACCGACCTAATTGATTTGTATTTAAGATCGATGAAGTTGTTTTTAGAGGTTGTTGGCTAGTTTGGTAGAAAACCTGTTGAGTGTGTGGTTTCCCAACTAGTGAATGGATCTGCACTTTGAGTGAAGGCATATTGAAGCTTAGAAGGATCTGATCAAGCAAATGTAGTGCTACTCAGACAGATCAAGAAAACCTGTTGTTTTCTAACAATTACAGCAGAAGTAAAATCCCTTAACTGGGTAAGATCTAACAAGCTTGGCTACTCATTAAATCCTCTAACAAGGTGGTCCATTAGCTTAGATTCTTAAATCCGCCAACAAGGTTACTCCTAATAGGGTATTGTACTTCTAACAAGGCATATTTGTAAATCCCTTAACTGAGTGATTCCTAACCAGAATTAGTTCTTAACAAGACTTATTGTAAAGCTCTAATAGGATTTGGCTCCTAACTGAGAAAACATTGAAAGAGTACAGATAGCTATCCTTGTGAGTCTCATCTCACCATGGTTTTTACCTATTTGGGTTTTCCACGTATAAACATTTGTGTCAAGTGGTGAATGCTTTTGTGGTTGTGATCTTATTTATTGATTTGGTTAATCTCTGGTAAGGCATGCTAAGTAGAAGCATTGAGACATGAATATGTTGAACTAAGCTTAAGCATTATTGATTTTTACAAGATTGAAGGTGTAGGTCCCGAGGACAACTGAGAGGGGGGGATGAATCAGTTGTCCAATAAATTCAAACCAAAATCTTATTAACCAACTTAATGCTTAGTACCGGTAAGACAGTTAAGTATGCCAGTAAACAGTGTTAACAGAAAATTGCTATACTGATAAGAATTAATGCATGAAACATAAACATAAAGCCATCCACAACACATGACACAAATATTTGTACGTGGAAACCCTGTAAGGGGAAAAACCACGATGGGAAACCTTACCCACAATCAGATGATACTACTACAGATAGTAAGTGTACAAAGAGGGGTCTGTACATGCAGAAAGGCCAACATCCTAGAGCTCACTGCTCAATCATAGATGGGAGTCACACTGACTACAGTTGGATGGTTAAATCCAATGAGAATGTACTGCACAAAATAGCATCTTCATATGCTGGATTCAGTACTGGTGTAATGCTGATATGCTTCTACAAAAACCTAGCTTCACCTTCAAATGATGTCTTCGTGTATATCTCTACTTGATCTCGCATATATCCTTCCTTAATTTTTTTTTGCATTCCACACTTGATCTTACAAATAAGATCTTACATTTATACCATACCCTAAGACCAATTTTAGTAGGTCAGCTCTACAAGATATTACAATAAAAACATTTTACAAATAATACAATATCCAATGCAATAACCGATTGAACATGTTGGCTTAATGCATTTACAACAATAATAAATCATCTCCATAGCGTGCCATGCTAATCTGGAAAAGATAAACCTATCGGTGTAACCCTAGATAACCTGGACCTATTTGCCAGTAAAAGCAAATATGCAAATAAGAATATGCCAATGATTATTACTTCAAAGTAAAGTGTCCACATGATGTCTTCAACATTACCAAGTGTCTTCCATGTCAATGCAGGTACCGGTGAACATTATATCCTGTCGGTTAACCATATATCGGTGATTGTTTGCACAGTTTACTATTTGTCGGTGAATGTTGCTGGATCTCCAAAGTAGGTGTATTTAGCAGGTGTTGACATCAATGACAAAACCATACCAAAATACCAACAAAAGGTGTTTACTATTAAATGTCATAATAATTAAACTGGTTAATGTCAAGTAAGTATTCCTGTGAATATTGTTCTTGATTGAGATATGTTTACATTGTGTGACTGAATTTGAGTTTGGGAACCTTATATCAGTTTTTCAATATACTGATTCACCCCCCCCTTATCAATATTCTACCGGATACTTATTATTTCATCATACCATCACTAATAATTAACCTATTGAAGAGGATCAAATAGATTAGAAGGGAAAATGATCAAAACATAATGACATAAACATGAAAAATGCTAAAATATGATGAAGAGACCATTTCACCTTGCTATTTTACCTTCTCCTTCGGATTGAGCCTTTGGTGAAGTTGAATGGTGCCTCTCTCTTCAACTTGATCCAATGGGCTCCTCTTGCTTACTTGATGTCGATGGCTCTCCAAATGTGCACAATATGATTGATGGGAGGATGAGATGGATGGATAAGTGACTAAATGATGGATGAGTATGGATTTGGCTATAATTTGGATGCTATAATGACTTTTTTGAACTCAAATGGGCAGCATAAGATTATTAAACTTGGAGATGATGAATGGAGAGATGGAGTCCTCAATTTATAGGAAGAGGAGAGGAAGAATGGATGGCTAGGATTGCTTGTGAGCTCACACAAGGCCCAAGAGAGGGTGTGGAGACCAAGAGATATGCCTTAAAGGCATTTCTTGTCTCCACAAGGTGCATTGGGAAGACTCCCAAGGTACCTTGGGAAGAACAAGGTGCATTGGGAAGACTTCCCAATGTGCCTTGAGAAGAGAAAGGGATGTGACATTCCTTAGAGAATGGAGAGGAGGAACTAAAAATTCTCCAAAAAGGGATAAGCATAGGGATTGGAGGAATAAGAAGGAATTAAAAATTCCTTGGGAGAGGGAATGCCTAGAGGAATGTGAGATCTTGAAAATCTCACATTCACCTAGGAAAAGAGCATTTAAAGCTAGTGGTTGGATGGAAGGGACAAGGGGTTGACTTTGTTACTAATCATGATTATTAGTCACTAGCAACCCATTAGGAAGGGGATTAGAGGAAGTGTTAGGTGGGATTAGGATTTGTAGGAGGATTTGACTAAGAGAGAGAATGAGTGGAGGGAATTAAAAATTAGAAGAATAAGGTTAAGTGAGTTTAGGGAGTTTCTAGAAGAATTTATTAGGTTAATGATGAATTAAGAAAATGATTTGTAGGAATCATGGGAGTTAACTAATTAATTGAAATTAATTTGCTAAGAGGGAGATTTGTGAGGATTTGATTTTTTAGAAGAATAAAGAAAGGGATTGATTTATTAAATAAATCAATCACATGCTATACTGACAATATTAATTATATTTAATTAATATTGAGGAGAATTTGAATTAACATAATTAATTAATTAATTATGTGAGGAACTAAAAATAATTAAAATAATTATTTTTAAGTGTCGACATTTTGCCCCTGTTTGAAGCGAGGTGTGATGATGCATTGATTCAAATAATAATCTTGTTTTGGTGCTAATATTGGTTTGATAGGATGCCCTGGCTCTTGATTGATAGATTACGGTATGGTGATGCCCCCCTCGAGAGATCAATTGAGGTAATTGATCTTTGGAGTTTTGCGAGATTGATTAGAAGGGAAAATGATCAAAACATAATGACATAAACATCAAAAATGCTAAAATATGATGAAGAGACCATTTCACCTTGTTATTATACTTGTCATTCTAAATACGCGATTCTCTTAAACTGAGAAATACCAGAAGCAATAAATAAAAAGGAGTTGCCTATTTCAAATGACAACTATTTGCATAGGCTTCAAACATGTAAGGAAGTTAAGTAGCGGAAACAACTTCCTACACTAACCTTGAGAGGAGGGTAATGCAAAACTTTTTCAGATCATTACAATAGTTACAGAAAATAGAAATAGATATAATAGAAATCATACCACAACACAATGATTTACGTGGGGAAAACCCTTTCAGGAGAAAAACCCCACACTCCAAAAGCAGCTCAATATTTTATTCAGCAATCAAAAATAGATTACAACATACTTGCAGAGCAAGCTCTTCGCAGGAGTACCACTAATCAGAGATTCAGAGGCAACTCAATAGCCATGAGACTCTTACACACAACCTCTATCTCACACACCTCATAAATAGGAGATACAATACAAGAAACCGTCAAACGGTATTACAAAACCATGGGCTAAAACCACCCAATAAGGTGTAGCCGACCTTATCTCCCTTCTAGACACCCTATGACATGTTAAAGCACACATCAACATGTGTCGCTCCCCTTTACAGCTCATTTATGTATCCGATACAAATTATTTTTCCTATTTCAGGAGTACAAACTTCCGGAGGCCATAACTTGAGAACCGGGTGTCCGATTGACGAACCGTTTGAAGCGCCGGAAAGCTCGTGAAGTGCTCTATCACCTCGTAACCCGCTTCACCGGTTACAGACACTTTTTAGGGCATTTTGGAGCCTCTAAAGTCCCCAAAATTAAGTTTAAATATTTTATTGCACCCCTCCAAGATGAAAACATTAATATCTTCAAAACTAGCTGTGACCTTGCGACGCAACTTTACCGGAATGCTTATCTAACCAACCAGAAGCTTTAGGGAGAGTTTCACACCATTTCGTGCTCAAATGAAAACTTACTATAAATAGTAACCTCGCATAAAGGCAAGGTTGAGACACCATTTTTCCCAACAAATCTCCCACTTGTCGAACACCTTGCAAGAGCGGAAGGGAATGTCAACACAATGAATCAATTGCTAGGGGCCATAAGGCCCATAGACTCTGAACACCATCTGAACTTCTCTGTGCTCACAGCCTTAGTTAAAGCATCTGCAACATTCATCAAAGTTTCCACCTTAACCAGCTTCACCCTACCATCTTCGACCATATCTCTAACAAAATGATACTGAACATCAATATGTTTGGTCCGGGCATGAAATGTCAGGTTCTTAGCTAGGCTAATTGCACTCTGACTGTCACAATAAACTGTCACTGTACCTTGTTTTATTCCAATATCTGAACACAGTCTCTTAAGCCAAATGGCCTCTTTACAAGCATGAGTAGCTGCCATATACTCTGCTTCAGTAGTGGATAAAGCAACCACAGCCTGTCGCTTACTCATCCAACTAATTGCACCACCAAACAAAGTAAACACATAAGCGCTGGTGGATCTTCTGCTATCAATATCACCTGCCCAATCTGAATCCACATAACCATGGATATCAAGGGAAGTCATGTCTCCAACTGAATTACCATGATAACACAAAGAATACTCTGAAGTACCCTTCAAATATCTGAAGACTCTTTTGACTGCATCCCAATGAACTCTACCAGGATTAGACATATATCTAGAAAGTACTCCCACTGCTTGGGCAATATCTGGTCTAGTACAGACCATAGCATACATCAAGCTTCCAACCGCACTCTGGTAAGGCACTCTGCTCATGTCTTCCATCTCCAATGGGGATGTAGGACAATCTGAAACAGATAGTTTCATTCCAACTGTAAAAGGAACACTCAATGGTCTACAATTCTGCATGTTGAACCTCTGTAACACTGAATTCACATACTTACTCTGGCCTAGCCATAGCTTTCTATTCACCCTATCTCTTCTAATTTCCATCCCAAGAATGTGCTTTGCTGCACCAAGATCTTTCATTTCAAATTTAGCAGCGAGCTGAGACTTCAATTCTGAAATCATACCTTTCCCTTTACCAATGAATAACATATCATCAACATACAATGCAATGAATAAGAAATGATCACCATAAGATTTATAATAAACACAGTGATCTGATTTAGAAAGTTCAAATCCCAAACTCAACACATATGTATCAAATTTCTGGTACCACATCCTAGGACTTTGTTTGAGGCCATACAAAGATTTCTTCAATTTACAGACCAAATTACTTTTGCCTTTCACCACATAGTGCTCCGACTGTGTCATATAAATATCTTCCTCCAAATCACCATGAAGGAAAGCAGTTTTCACATCCATTTGCTCAACCTCTAAATCATAAGCAGTAGCAATAGAAAGCAAAAATCTAATGGATGTCATTTGTGCAACAGGAGAAAATATCTCACCGTAATCAACACCCTCAACCTGAGAGTAGCCTTTTGCAACCAACCTTGCTTTATACTTCTCAATGCTTCCATCTGAACCAATCTTTTTCTTGAACACCCATTTACAACCAACAGGTTTTTGTCCTTCAGGCAATGGTACAAGATCCCATGTATCATTCTTTTTCAAAGATGCCATTTCTTCCTCCATAGCAATCTTCTAGGATTCTGCATCATTCATACCTAATGCCTCTTCTACAGATTTCGGTTCATCCACACTAGTATTCAGAGCAAAAATACATCTCCAATCATCAGGTGAATACCTTTCAGGTGGTTGTCTATGTCTTGTAGACCTTCGAACAAGCTGAGTTGGAGGTTCTTCCTCCTCTTTCGAAGATTCAGAGCTAGACGAGCTCTCCTCAAATTCTTGCCTATCTAGGGGTCTCGATTCAACTCTTTCAGGTGTAGAAGGAAGTTGAATCACATCTTCTTTTTTAGTCTATTCTGGCTGCAATGTAATAGAAGGAGACTTAATTTCTCTAAAAATAACACTTCTACTGTGAATTACCTTTTGTGCAACAGGGTCCCAAAGCTTGTATCCTTTCACACCATAACTATACCCGATGAAGATACATTTCACAGCCTTGTTCTCCAACTTTGTTCGCTTCTCCTTTAGCACATGTGCATATGCCTCGCAACCAAAAACTCTAAGATGTCTCAATGAAGGCTTGTGACCTGACCATGCTTCCATAGGCGTTTTATCAACAAGAGCTAATGTAGGAGACCTGTTAATCAGGTAGCAAGCAATGGCAACAGCTTCAGCCCAAAACTTTTGTTCGAGACCAGCACCACTCAACATACTCCTAGCCTTCTCCATCAGTGTCCTGTTCATTCTTTCTGCAACTCCATTCTATTGTGGAGAATACGGAGTTGTCTTCTGCTTGTTAATTCCACAGTCTTTACAAAATCTATCAAAATCATTAGAGCAAAACTCACCGCCATTATCAGTTCTCAAACATTTTATTTTCTTTCTAGTCTGCAACTCAACCATTGCTTTAAATTCTTTAAAATGACTAAAAACTTCAGATTTACTCTTTAGAAAATATACCCATGTCCTTCTACTAAAATCATCAATAAATGAAACATAATATGTGGATTTTCCAATCGAAGAGACATCTACTAGACCAAACACATCAGAATGGATAAGATCCAAAACACCACAAGTTTTATGAGAACTCGAGTAAAACTGAACGCGGTTTTGTTTTCCATAAATGCAATGCTCACAGAAATCAAAGTCAAGATTGCAGTCATTCAAACCTTCAACAAGGTTTTTATTTTTCAAGGTCCTTAGACCCTTTTCTCCAATGTGACCAAGTCTCTGGTGCCATAACATAGTCTTCTCTGCAAGTAACTTTGCTTCAGACGAAAGAGCACCCTTAGGTACCCAAAAACCATTTCCATCTGCTGAAGGTGAAACCTTCAAATCTTCCAGTGAAGTATCCACAGATTTACTTTTTATAGAAGTTCTATTACACTCAACAGTGTATGCTTCAAGCTTATACAAAGTGCCAAACCTGACACCTCTAGCAACTACCATAGCACCCTTAATCATCTTACATCCTGCTTCAGAAAAGACTACCTGCACACCTGCATCTATCAATTTGCTCACAGATAACAGGTTTTGTTTTAATCCAGGGATATGCAGCACACCATTAATCCTTTTTATTCTACCATCAGAAAACCTGATTCTAACTTTACCTCGACCAACAATGTCTAGATGTGAATCATCACCCAAGTACACCCTACCTCCATTAAATCCTTCATATTCAGAAAACCAATCTCTATTGGAAGTCATATGAAAAGATGCACCTGAGTCAATTAGCCAGGCATCATTACCTGCATGAGTCACCAAAGCCGCAATAAAGGCATCGCCATCTTCCTTGTCGGACTCAGAATCAGAATCGAACTTTTTCTTTTTCTTCTTCTTCTTTTCTTCTTTGCAATACTTACGGATGTGACCCGATTTACCGCAGTTCCAGCAAATGACTTTGGACTTTCCAGGAGATTTCGATCTCCCTTTGGATTTGGACTTGTCACGCTTCTCATTCTTCTTGCCTTTCTCCTTAGGTCTTCCACGAATGGTTAGGGCTTCCTTTGAACTGATGGATACCTTCCTTCGCATCTCTTCACCGAGTAGGGCACCCACCACATCTTCAGATTTGAAAACAACAGAAGTACTACCAATAGCCATAACAAGAGAATCCCACGAATCAGGCAAAGAACAAAGCAAGATCTGACATTTCTCCTCCTCATCCATCTTAACACCGATGGATACTAATTGAGCCACCAACATATTGAATGCTTCCAGGTGGTCTGCAATTCGTCCACCCTCTTCCATCTTCAAGGAATACAATTTCTTTCTTAAGAAAATTTGATTTAATAAAGATTTCACTTGATACATCTCACCAAGCTTAGTCCATAGCTTATTTGCAGAGTTCTCTTCATGGACATTGATTAGAACAGAGTCTTCCAGGCACAGTCTGATTAGACCCTTGGCTTTTCGGTCCATAACATCATACTGAGCTGCCGCAGTAGGATCTGAGGGCCTTTGGACATTCGCATCAACAGCATCCCAAAGATCTCGATCTATTAGCAGATCTTCCATCTTCAGCTTCCACATCTCAAAATTACTTCCATTAAATTTCTCCACCTCTATTCTCCCTGACGAACTTGCCATCTGAATATTCCTGCAACAAGATCAAAAAGTGTCTTCTGCACAAGCTCCCACTCAAATCTGGATTAGTTCAAAAAACCCAACTGCCCACAATTGAAACCAAAGGTGATCAGGCTCTGATACCACTTGTAAGGAAGTTAAGTAGCGGAAACAACTTCCTACACTAACCTTGAGAGGAGGGTAATGCAAAACTTTTTCAGATCATTACAACAGTTACATAAAATAGAAATAGATATAATAGCAATCATACCACAACACAATGATTTACGTGGGGAAAACCCTTTCGGGAGAAAAACCCCACACTCCAAAAGCAGCTCAATATTTTATTCAGCAATCAAAAACAGATTACAACATACTTGTAGAGCAAGCTCTTCGCAGGAGTACCACTAATCAGAGATTCAGAGGCAACTCAATAGCCATGAGACTCTTACACACAACCTCTATCTCACACACCTCATAAATAGGAGATACAATACAAGAAACCGTCAAACGGTATTACAAAACCATGGGCTAAAACCACCCAATAAGGTGTAGCCGACCTTATCTCCCTTCTAGACACCCTATGACATGTTAAAGCACACATCAACATGTGTCGCTCCCCTTTACAGCTCATTTATGTATCCGATACAAATTATTTTTCCTATTTCAGGAGTACAAACTTCCGGAGGCCATAACTTGAGAACCCAGTGTCCGATTGACGAACCGTTTGAAGCGCCGGAAAGCTCGTGAAGTGCTCTATCACCTCATAACCCGCTTCACCGGTTATGGCCACTTTTCAGGGCATTTTGGAGCCTCTAAAGTCCCCAAAATTAAGTTTAAATATTTTATTGCACCTCTCCAAGACGAAAACATTAATATCTTCAAAACTAGCTGTGACCTTGCGATGCAACTTTACCGGAATGCTTATCTAACCAACCAGAAGCTTTAGGGAGAGTTTCACACCATTTCTTGCTCAAATGAAAACTTACTATAAATAGTAACCTCGCATAAATGCAAGGTTGAGACACCATTTTTCCCAACAAAACATTAGGTGCCACCTTCATCATTAATTCTATCTATATCATAAATTAAGGAACCAAGGCCAATGATAAGTGGGTCTTCTCAGTCCAAACAATCTCTCTCTCTCTCTCTCTCTCTCTCTCTCTCTCTCTCTCTCTCTCTCTCTCTCTCATCAAATTTTATGGAAGGATGGGAAAATAGATTACAAATTTTTAGGCAAGCAATAGAAAATCTAAAAGGTTGCACACCAAATTCTTTGGAGATTTAGGCACTAGTAAGAATATTATTTCAATTCAAAATCATAAAATAAAGAGAAACCACATTCATCATAGTTTCTATTTATGTCATAACTCAAGAAACCAAGGCCAATCAAGAAAAATCCCACAAATGAACATGCATGCATCTAAACCATCACATTTCAACTTAAAGTCTTGTTTCTGACATGGGTTCTTAATGAAGTAAATTTTGTATCATAGTCTCTAGTTGTTGTAACTACATCATGCACCACCTTCATCATTGGTTCCATCTAAGTGATAACTAAAGTAACCAAGGCTAATTGTAAGTGGGTCTTGTCAATCCTAGCAATCTCTCTCTCTCTCTCTCTCTCTCTCTCTCTCTCTCTCTCTCTCTCTCTCTCTCTCTCTCTCTCTCTCTCTCTCTCTCTCTAGGCTTAGAACCATCAAATAAAGAGAAGTCATCTTCATCACAAGTTTAATCTATGTCATAACTTAAGCAACCAAAGCTAATCAAGAAAAAGCCCACAAATGAACATACATCTAAATTATCACATTTCAACTTTAAAGTCTTGTTTTTAGTATGGGTCCTTAATGATTAAGTTTGTATTAAAGTATCTAGTTGTTATAATAGCATTAGGAATAACCATCATCACAAGTTCTATGTCATAACTTAAGCAACCAAGGCCAATTATAATTGGGTATTCTAAATCCTAGCAATCTCTCTCTCTCTCTCTCTCTCTCTCTCTCTCTCTCTCTCTCTCTCTCTCTCTCTCTCTCTCTCTCTCTCTCTCTCTCTCCCCCTCTTGTCCCTTCCCCATCTCTCTTCTCCTCTCTCTCCACCTCTCTTCCCATCTCTCTTCCCACCTCTCCTCTTCTCTTTGTTTCATAACACTAAGGTAGAGGCCAAAGTTTAGGACCCAAAATGTGAACAGGTTAAGTTTCCTTAAGATGTTCGTGTTAGTGCCCTTAAAAATGTGTATATGTCTTATTTGGTTCTATAGTGTCAAAAAACCATACACTATTTTTATCATTAAAAACCCATATGATTTTTTAACATTATAAATGTTGCAAACCTATTTGGACACCCGGGCATTTTAGGGACCAAAAATATGAATAGGTAAGGGAAAAGTAAGCCATATGCATTATGTTGAGTTGAATTCAATTGACAACAGCCAAAAAAGCACAAAAAAAATGTTGAAGGTCCCACTATAATTGTTTATGTCTCCCAGCGACATTCTCAAATAGTGTAAGAGTTTCTTTTATGACTTCAAATGATTGAAATGCATAACTAATTTTATTTTTCAATGTTCTTTTGTTTTTTTAATACTTTTGATTGTCAAATTCAATGATTTTCATATTTTTCATGACATAATTTGTTTGTTTAATTTATATAATATTTACTCACACATATGATTCTATTTACGATAATTTATATTAAGGATGGGAAGGAACAAGAGAGGAACAACTGAATCAAAAAAGGTAGCAAAGGAAAGACACTAGAAACACATGAGAAGACTATGTGAAGTAAGAAAATAGGATGAGAAGGTACACCATCTACACCAACTTAATTACATGTACTGAATGAACCTAATGCAAAACAAGACCAAGTGTCAATCAATGATTAAGAAAATATACTTAATTCAAACCAAGAACACACACCCATATTAACACCTCCTAAAATTATTCAGAGAAAACCAAATTATCTAATTGATGATGAAAATATTTTGAGGTCAATGCCCGATAAAATTCCCAAGCATAATTGTAGAAGAATGACTCATAAAATACTGAAAAACTATTTTGAGAGCTTAAATCAAACTGGAAGATGGCAATTAAATGTTGAAATGATAAAAAATCTAAATTTTAGAGACACAACATGAAAATTATTGACTTCAGATCATCCAAAAATAATACTAAAAAATCTATGTTAAGAAATCTATTTGATGCATATCAAGCAATTGGTTCAACATCACTCTCTAAAGATGCCAATATTACTTGACATGTTTTTATGTTAACCATAATGAGCAAGCAACTAAAAAAATCTTGTTCAATAAGCAAAACAAGTCATTAAAGATGGAGATGGCTTCTGCGAGGATGGTGAAGAGCTGAGCTAGGGTATGCCTAGTTCATGCAAGCCCTAGCTCACTTTTTGTTCTTCCATCTGATGCAATGTGTGGGTGGGGAGTTGAAGTGGTGTGTTTCTTCGAGACTGGATTGTTTTTCCTTTTGACCTACGATTTTATCTTTGGTTTACCATTTTCTGGTGTTTTTGGCAGTGGGGTTTATGTGGAGATAGCTAGAAGCCTCTCAGTGGGGTAAGGATCAGTCTGGGCCATGTGCTTGGGGTGTGTGGGCCTATCTACTCATGAATTTTTCTTGTTTGCAGAGTTAGGTTCAGTGAGGGTTCCGCGAGGTGTGTGAAGCTAGTTGGCTAGAGTGGTGTGTAGGTATTTTGTGGGGTTTCGCATATATTTTTCTTGTGAGGTTTTGGACTAGATGCAAGTGATTTTTGGAGTCTCTCAAGCTATGAATTTTTGAGTCACAATTGGAGCTAAGGCACCTTACCAAGCCATGACGATGCTTAATAAAAACTTGTTTTCTCTTAACTCAAGGGGTGATGGGATAGGATCATTGAGTGGGTCCCACATATTGAAGGTTAATGGGTTTTTGGAAAGATCTAAAGAGAGGTTGAAGCTAATCATTCAACAGGGAGGATCATTGATGGCATTGCTTATTATTCATAGCATTCTTTATTGTGCAATTTTTGGGAATGAGGGTTTTGCTGCAATTTTTTGAAACATGGGCTTAGTGGACTTGGTCGCCAGAGGGAGAAATGGATATTATGTTATTGGCAAATAACTACTTCATGGTAACCTTCAATTACATGGTAGACTGCAATAAAACATTTGAAGGTGGGCCCTACTTTCATAATCAGACTGGCTTTTTTATGAAACCATGGCATGTGGGTTTCAACCCCTCTGAGGAGCTACCGAATCGGGTTTCAGTTTGGGTTTGTCTCCCTATAATTTTGGTTGAATGTTGGTGAGATAATATCTTGTATATGGTGGCTTCACTACTAGGGAAACCAGTTTGGTTCTCTCAACAAACTTGAATAAAAAAGGTAATGGCATTCGTTCGCATATGTGTTGAAATTGATTTAAGCAAGTCTTTACCAGATTCTATGGATATATGTGTGGGGCCTTCTTCTTGGGTGCAACAGCTTGATTATGAAACCATCCACCTTATCGCTTATGTCATGAATGTGGACATTTACAATGAAGATGTCTAAGATCTAAACCTATTGATTCTCAACCCCCTCAGTAGCCTCGTAATCCATTGAGAATGGATAAAGGTATGCCCCCATTTCTGATGATGTATTTGGGACTGATGGCTTTTCCATAGTCAAGGCTCATAATAAGAATCGAGGTCAAAAGTGAACCTTGAAGGAGAGACAGGAAGATCATACTTTCAATAGATTTGAAGCTTTGGATGACCTCAATCAGTATGAGGTTAATCAAGGCTTGTTGAATTTGGATCAGAATGTTTTGGCTTCAGGGAAGGAGGGGGTTATTTCAAATGCTATTTATGCCCCACAGGAAACTAGTGTTTTGCAAATTGACATGGAGATCCTTCAGGAGGTTCGGGAGAAACTAACTCCTATTGTTGAGGTTAAGATGAATGATGCAGAAAATTCCCTTTCGTTGCTAAAAATAGGTCCACGTGTGGTAAAGGGTAATAAGGATTCTCTCTAGCTAGGCCTTCTTCAGAAGGACATGAAAAAAGGGGCAATTGAGAAGAAATCCAAGACTGATAGAAAGAAGGATTCGGAAAAGATTAAACTGATAGGGGATAATTTGGTTGAGTCAGGGTCAATGGAGCATTGAGGTGTTTTAGCATGGTTGTAAGATCTTTGGATCTTTGGGGTAAGAGAAACCAATATTCCCGAGAAGTGAGTGTCATGGTGGGGGAGCTAGTACTACCAAAATCTCTATTTGTCTACTTGTTTGAGGTATTCTATTGATGCAAAGGCTCCATTGAATGATTTCCACTTTCTAGCATAGGTTTTATGTCTTCCATGTGTCTTCATTGTCCAAACCAATTAATTTTGTAACATCGGGCTAATCTAGGCTACCCTCGCTTTTACGCTTGGTATAAGAATTGCCTTGGCCTATGTGTGTTACTATTTGATTTCTCTTGCTCAGAGTCGAAAAAATCACAAAAATTCCAAAGTGACAAAAATCGCCACATTTTGACAAATTTTTATTTTAATGTTATTTAAATCGCCAAAGAATTTATTTTATTAATTTTTTAACTTAAAGATTCGCCACGACATTTGATACATGATTGCTTCAAATTCGCCAACATTTTATAATTTATTGTAGAAATCCAAATTAATTCAACAATAATATATCATAATTATTAGTTATATCAACAATCTTTTATTTCCACCATTGATTTAAAATATAATCTAATGCATTACCTTAATTGTATTCCGTGAGGTAAAATGTACCTACAAGTTGTAATGCTCACAGGGTTTGAAATTTCTTTTGAATTGTTGACTTCAATGAAAACCAATGGTCTAAGAGAAATGTTTGGCCCCATGAGTATTACAAATTGTTTGTAAATTTAATCTCAAAAAAATAGAAAGAGGGCTATTAGATTATTTTAAGTTAATGGTAGAAACCAAATAAAGTATAGTCTAACCCTTCGACTCATTAATGATTTCAACCTTCATGCCTTTACTTTTTTATAAAAGATTATTTTTAAATGAAAGGAAATGAAATAGTAATTAATGTATACAATGATTATTTTCTAAGATCTGCCAATATTTTCTACCAAAAAAAATTAATATTAAGAAATTTGCCAATAAAATTATTTTTTTTTTATAAAAAGGAAAGATTCGCCAATAAACATTATTATTATTTTTAGAAAAAAATAAATATTTGCCAAGATTTTATACAATTTTTTGAGGGGGGGTTTCTTAAAGTTATCACTGGCTGAGACTACCAATCAGTAGTCATACTCAGTGAAACCTCGACACCGGTTCACTGCATTTCTTCATACCGATTCACCAACTTCTTCCAATCTGCATACCGGTTCACTTACACTTATTGAGATCAATGACAACATACATTATCATCATATCAACATGTCAGTTCATCATATGCCAACATGGTTTTGGTGTTTTTCTTATTGGTCTAAACGGGTTGACAGATTTGCCTTTACCAGAAGATAGGTCTAGGTTATGGTCTGGTACATGTTTCATCTTCTAGATCAGCATGGCACATTATGGAGATTATTTATTGATTGGATTATATGGTAAATGTATTGAGCCGACATGTTGTATCGCATCAAGACTTATTTGTAATTGATTTTAATTGTAATATCTTTAGTGAGCCGACCTATACATTTGGTCTTAGGTTTTGTATAAATGTAAGATCTTATTGAAGATCGAATATGTACATAGATATGGAAATGGTAAGAGCGAATATAAGCAGTGCCTTGTGCGAATCACGCGGACATTATTTGAAGGTTAAAGGAAAGTTTATGAAGATGTTCAAAGCTTAAATCGGTACTGAATCCATCATTGCAGATGCTATTTTGTGTTGTACATTATCATTGGATTTAACCATCCAATTGTGTAGTTAGTGTGACTCCTATTTTGTGATTGAGCAGTGAGCTCTAGGCGGTTGGCCTTTCTACATGTGCAGACCTCATTTGTATACACATACTATTTGGAGTAGTATCATCTAATTGTGGGTAAGGTTTCCCACCATGATTTTTCCCTTACCGGGTTTCCACTTCAAAAATCTTTGTGTTATGTGTTGTGGATGTTGTTTCTTTTTTTGTTTTATGCATTAAGTTAAATCGGTACTACTATAACTGTTAATCTATTTTATTGGCACTTAAGTTTGGTTTACCGACATTAAGTTTAAGTTGGAATAATTTGCATTTGGATTACAATTTATATATAACTGTTTCACAACTGATTCACCCCCCCCCCCCCCCCTTCTTAGTTGTCCTTCCCGATTCATAAAAAATTGGTATTAGAGTTAAGTCTTGTTTTTGCAGAAGCCTAATAGCTTGGGGAGATCCTATGGCAACAAATATTTTCAAGAAGGACAATCTGAAACTTGATGGAACTAACTATGATATATGGAAGATCATAATAGAAATACATCTGAACTACACTGGAAGAGATATATGGGAAGTTACAAATAATGGCTATGTTGCTCCTATTCTAAATCAACCTCATCCACCAACATTGGCTAAGGACATGATAATGATTGCAAAGCAAGAGAAGCACTTTTGAGTGCATTATCAAATCAGAAAATCATGGGATTATTAGACTGATCTACTGCTAAAGCTATTTGGGATAAACTGGAAACATTGAATGAAGGAGATACCACTGTCAAAATTACAAAATTGGAATGTTACCGGGTCAGGTACAAAAATTTAAAAATGGAAGAAGATGAAATAATTTCTGCTTTTATGGAAAGAGTTAATGAAATTGTTTTAGGAATACAATGTTGTGGAGGATCCTTAAGTGAAGATGAAATTGTGTCTAAAGTTTTAAGAGCATTTCCACTGGCATACAAAATGAAAGTGACTGCTATTAATGAATTGAGAACCATGCCTTATACTTCAGTTTCTAGAGATACTTTGGTTGGAAAATTTCCAGTATTTGAACTTGAAGAGTTTGGTCCTATTGCTACTCTAAAGACTGATTTAGCTTTTGAAGCATCTAATGAATACTAAGAGGGGGGAGTGAATTAGTATACCCAAAAATACTAAAATCAAACACTTTATCAGTCTAGCAGCAAACCGGTATAATAGTTTAGCTAACAAACCGGTTAACACAAATGCAAACCAAACAGCAAGTAAGGCATTCACCCATAAAATCACAATCACCATAACACAAGAGATTTTGACGTGGCAACCCAAATGGGAAAAACCACGGTGAGATGAAACTCACAAGTAACTATCTGCAGAATAGTAACCAGACCGGTTAAGGTCATACAATGTTCTTTACCAAAATAGATCCTGTTAGGAATCTCAATCTCTGTTAGGAGATAAGTCTGATTAAAGACTACCTTGTGAGAGAATTTCAGATCCACAGATGTGAATCACCTTGTTAAAGGATTTACAAAGGCTTTTCTGGGCCTACCCAGTTAAGGGTTTCTGACTTGTCAAAGATGTGAGTAATCAACAAGTGAATGATCTAGCAAATGGCACAGTCTGCTTGGTTAGTCCATGATAGCTCATTGCTAATTCATTTCAGCATTACTTCAGTCTTTAGTAAATCCACACTTTGTTACAGCTCATAGACTTGATCTTTTCTATTAAGATCTCACATACAAGAACTCATCAACCACCACAAACCCTAACAACTACACACATACTAAAACCCTAGACATGATGTCCTTAAAATGAATCTGATTTCATGTCGGTCCAATAGGATTACATTGCAAGTTCCTAGGTTCATTGTATCTAGACACATTTGGTAACATGACACAAAATCATCGTCAAAGTGTCAGTGGACGGTAACTCATCACAAAAATATACCAGCTGGTAACTCATCACAGAGTATTACTGGTTTATACAACTTTACCGATTACCGGTTGGTAACTCATAGTAATACCAGTTTAACTATTAAACAGATTTTTGGTTGACAAAAATGAAGAATGTGAAAATGATAACTACTGCTTCTAGTTCCTTTTCTCCGTTCCACTTGAGATCCTCGAACCGCTTGAGGTCCTCATGCCGCTTGAGATCCATAAACACTTTTGGCAAGACACCGATAGTCTAAAGACTATAACATAATACTGGTTTGAAACAAATACCGATTGAGCGTAACTCATACATACAAAAAGTGATCTCATAGCAAGTGTGTGTCCATCAATGACAATCACAACATAATCATCAAAAATGCCAACATCATCATCATCATCATTAGCATCATCATCTGACAAAATTGATTGGAAAGCACTTTATGCAAGAGAACTTGAAGATATGAGGAGAGAAAATGAAGAACTTGAAGAAATTGAAGCACTATTTGCAAGAAAATATCTAAAGGACCAGCAGGAAGTAAGTATGAAGGTAAAGAACCTTTCAAATGTTTTAATTGCAATAAAGTTGGTCATATAGCTTCTAGATGTCCTGATAGACATGCTAGACTAAGGGAGGAAGTAAAAAGATCATATAAGCCTAACCCTAATTATCAGAGATACAAATTTAAGAAAAATAGAGATAAGCCATGTTACCATTCAGATGAAGGTGTTACAGATGATTCAAATGAAATCTGACAAATAGCGGATGGGCTTTTGTTGCAATAAAGGAAGATCAACTGGCACCTATTGTCAAATCAGTAGAGCAGGCATTGGTAGCAAAAATTGAAGAAAAGGATGAATGGATAATAGATTCTGAATGCTCACATCATATGACTGGTGATAAAAGTAAATTCTTATCTTTTCAAGAAATTCATGGAGGTCTAGTAAGGTTTGGAGATGATAAAGTTTGTTTAATCAAAGGAAAAGGCACTATATCTTTGGATGGTAAGCATAATACTGGCAATGTTTACTATGTAGAAGGTTTAATGCATAATATTTTGAATGTTGGTCAGTTAGTCGAAAAAGGATTTCAATTACAATTCAAGAATGGAAAATGTAAAATCACAAACAGAACTGGATTGGAGATTGCAACTCATAATCAGACTAAAGGTAATATCTTTCACTTGAATACCAGTAATAAGACATGTTTGATTGCTCACATTGATGAAAGTTGGTTATGGTATAAGAGGCTTTTTCATGTGAATTTTGATTGCATTGTAAATATCAGTTCAACTAAGGCAGTAAGGGATTTACCTAAGATTGTGAAACCTCATAATCCGGTATGTAAGGAATGTCAAATGGGAAAGCAAGCTAGAACAACATTTAAGAGCATTTTTGAGAAATAAAATAATATTCTTGATTTAATTCATACTAATTTATGTGGTCCAGCAAGAATAAGAAGTCTACAGGGAGATAGATACTTTATGCTAATAATTGATGATTTTTCTAGAATGTGTTGGGTTACTTCTCTCAGGGAGAAATCAGAAGCTTTTGAAATATTCAAGATATACAAGGCAATGGTAGAGAATGAAACCAATAGAAAAATGAAATGTTTGAGATTAAATCAACGAGGAGAATTTACATCTAGAGAATTTAATGCATTCTATGAAGTGAATGGAATCAAAAGACAACTATCAGCACCTTGAACACCCCAACAGAATGGAGTTGTGGAAAGGAAGAACATAACTATTTTGGATGCAGCAAGAACCATGTTAATGGAAGCAAATCTACCTCATGTGTACTAGAGAGAAGCAATGAATACAATGGTTTATACTTTTAATAGAGTTCAATCCAAAAGTGAAACCGGTAAGACCCCTTATGAAATATGGTTTGGTCATATTCCTACTCTTAAGTATTTCAGAATATTTGGAAGCAAATGTTATATTAGAAGAGATGAGTATGTTGGAAAATTTGATCCTAGAAGTGATGAAGGAATATTTCTTGATTATTCATCTAAAAGAAAGGCATATAGATGTTATAATAAAAGGTTACAAAATATCATTGAGAGTACTAATGTGAAGATAGATGAACATTTTAGAGGAGATTCAAGATCTATAGAACCAACAGTTGAAATGATTATAAATGAACCAACACAGATTGCACCGGTACAGAATGTAGATCTAGTCACACCGACATCATCAGAAAACTCAACTGTGATTGAAGAACAACAACATGTAAGTAGAAATCAGAATAAATCCAGGCATGTAAGATTGAATCATTTAGAGAATCAGATAATTGGAAACAAGAATCAAGGTGTTATGACTAGAGGAAGACTGGCAAATGAAGAGCTATGTTTAATTTCTCAAATTGAACCAACATCTATTATTGAAGCATGTTAGGATGAACATTGGATAAAAGCAATGGAAGATGAATTAGAACAAATTGAAAAGAATAACACTTGGACATTGGTTCCCCAGCCTAAAGAAAAAAATGTAATCAAAACTAAATGGGTATATAGAAATAAACTTAATGAAGATGGTGAAGTAATCAGAAACAAAGCAAGATTAGTTTGTAAAGGTTATTCACAGAAAGAAGAAATTGATTATAATGAAAACTTTGCACTGGTAGCTAGAATTGAGGTAGCAGCTCATAAGAACTATAAAGTTTATCAAATGGATGTAAAATGTGCATTTTTTAATGGAGAACTTGAGGAGAAATTTTACATTGAACAACCTGATAGATTTTCTTTGTCAGATAGTAAGGATATGGTTTGCAGGTTAAGGAAATCTTTATATGGTTTGAAGAAAGCTCCCAAAGCTTGGTATGCTACAATGGATAAATATCTTTTGAAGCTTGGTTACACAAAATGTAATGCTGACATCAATTTGTATTACAAAGTTACCAATGATGATATTTTGGTTATTGAAGTATTTGTAGATGATATCATTTTTGGAGGTGAAGATGGATTATGTAAGGACTTTGCTAACAAGATGCAAGAAGAATTTGAAATGTCTATTATTGTAGAGATAAAAAAAAAATTAGGCTTACAGATTTCACAAACAGATAAAGGTATATTCATATGTCAAACAAAGTACTTGAAGGAACTTTTGAAGAAATTTGGTATGGAAAATTCCAAATGGGGATGATGCTACTGCTCAGGGGGAGTAGTCATCTATTTGGTTTGGTGGTAACAGCCCTTTTTCATTGATGTCAGAGGGGGAGATGTGTTCATGTGAAAAACATAAAATCTTAGGGGGAGAGATATTGTATGGGAAAGATATTTTGGATCAATTTTGGGAGATTGTTGGCATTTCTTGGCACTTGGATGTTTTCACATTCAGTGTTGCCATCAATGCCAAAGGGGGAGATTGTTGGCAATATGTAGGAATTGATTATGTGTTGTCATTCATGTCAACAATGTGTTTCGGTTGGACATGGTTCTATCCTGGTTGGTTGCTACTCTGGTTTGTTATGGTTTAAGGTTTTTCAAAGATTCTGATCCGGTATGATCAAATTGTTAGATTTAGTTTTCGATGGTTATTTAGGATGATTATATGCTTGTCATATTCGGTTGGTTCATGATTTGGTTTTTTGAAAGCTATCATTTATGTTCTGGTTTGCTAGTTGATATTCTTGGTATCGGTTGGTGATGTCGGATGAAATGGTTAATTGGTTTTGGTCTAGCTTCTAGAAATGGTTCATAACGTGTTGAAAGTGTTTTTGATCATGTCCTAATTGTTTGGTGGCTTCGCATTGGTTGTCCTGATGATTTGGTGGTCCTATTTGGATCCGGTTGGATATTTTGTGTTATTGACACTGAGGGTTTCTATCAGTTGGCATAACATGTTGCATTTTGTCTTCGCGGAATTTCTAGTGGATATAATCATTTAGGAATTTGAATTAGGTCCATGCTATGTAATGTACATCATAATATTGGTCAGGTGGTTTCGTGTGATGTAATTTTTGTAATTATGAGTTATGGGTTTAGGGTTTAGTCAACCTTGTTATCAAGGTCGATGATATGTATATATAGGTGATACATTCATATAATTTGTGTCGGTATGGTTATGTATGAATTATCAGAGATATGTTTATGTGCGAACAAGGTTATATAATTCAATGAAGTTTTGAGGAGAGTTTGGTATTGTAGGGAAGACACCTATGCTTAACCAGAACTGTATCAAGCATTAGGAGGTATTATTTCCATAGTTCATTTCCTCCAGATTATAGTCTATTATTTATGTAAGTCAGTGAGACTTCCCTTTTGTGATGAGAAGTGAGCTCAACGTGGTTGGCCTGATTGCAAAAGCAATCCCCATTATAATATTTTCACATATTGCTATAGAAGTATCACCTGATTGTGGGTAGGGTTTCCCACGTCAAAAATATTGGTGTTGTGTATTTTGTACTTTCATGCTTTATCTTTCATTGTGTTGTTTTCATTATTCTCCAGTAGAAGGTTTATAATTTGCAATAATTGTTTAACTTGTGGAAAACTGATTCCCCCCTCTCAGTTTTCCTTCGGTTCATTCTAACAATTGGAATCAAAACTTGTTAACAATTAATACTATTTAGTTGTGTATTTCAACATTAAGGTTCAACAAATGAATGTGAAGACATCTTTCTTACATGGTGATTTGAGGGAAGATTTATATGTCACAACAAGAGCACTATATTGAAAAAGGTATCCTGGTTTCATTAGTTTTTAAGTTATTCAGATCTATTTAAAGTCTCAAACAATCTCCCAACATATTATGCTATAAGTTTGATTCTTATGTCTTAAATTTAGTATTAATTGGGTTAAAATTAGATCAATGTGTCTATTATAACCAAGATATCGCTTAATGTGTTTAGCTAATGATCAAATAAATTAAACTTGATGGTTAATTGCTAGCTCAAGATGGATCAATTGAGAGTATAATATTAAGGTATATGAAATCTCTAAGAAAGAACCCCCATCTTAGTCTATTACGAGGTCTACCTAGTGTACACACTCGAATTTAATCTTACATTTTATCCTCTCACTCTCATGTGTCAATCATTTGATCATTAAATCCCACACCATTTCTTTATTAATTAATTAAATAAATTATCTAGTTACCTAGGTCTTCTTTCATCTAACAATTACTTCAATAAATTATATTTATTTATTCAACTAAACCTTCTTTCATCACCAATTAATTAAACAATTTTTATTTATTTAATTAACTATACTAACCTTTTTTCATCATTAACTAACTATATACATTCTTATATAATTAATTAGACTAATCCATATTCCTCATTTTTCATCTTATTGATAATAAATAAAAACCTATGTCAACTTTACCACAAGAGGCTAAAAATCAACCTTTTACATTTTGACATTCAATTCAAGTTAAATCTCTATCATCTACTTGGACTCACCTAAAGATTTTGTGTGCTTGCATCTCATCTCCCTATGAAAATTAAGGTAATCATATCCCTCCATCATATTGATGTAATCATATTCTTGCACTTGCACCCATCTCATCCCTTCGCCATATGAAAATTCATTATCTTCATCCAATTCATCATCTAATACCAACCATTTATAATCATCCATTAAAATATCCAAAAATCCCCATTTTAAAGACATTTTTCATATGTGGAAGTACTTCATTTATCATAGGTACATAATCTAAAAGTGGGAATCTCTTCAAGAGAAACAAAGATCTCATATTTATTAACTTTTCATCCACATCAAAGAGATCATTCAAGAATCAAGGAGATAGAATATTTTATTTTTATTTGAGAATTTTTTGCATTTTTCTCCTCCTTTTATCAAATTTGTTTGATCTAATTCAGAGTAGGAGCTTATTTTATACATTTTCCCTATTTATCTTATATATTTTACCACACACACTTTGTAGAAGATCCAACTATAAAGGTAAAAACTACTTAATTTAAATCTAGTTTTACTTTATCTTTTAATATTAATGAGCCTAGAGCTATGAAGGAGGTAACAAAGATGAATGACAATGAATCTTAAATACTAGCCATGGATGAGGAGATGGAAATGTTGAAGAAGAAAACTTGGGACCTAGTCCAATTGAATAAGAGGAGGAAACATATTAGTTTTAAATGTGTCTTCAAGAAGAAATTTCATTAGATTTTTGAGAATTATAAATCAAGTTATGAGATAATGAATGATCCACTTAGCACTCATTTCATCTAGGTGATTCTCACAAAGGTGAAGCATTGGGCCTTCCCAAGAGGTCACCCTTCCCAGTACTACTCCAATTGAAGTGAGCTTAACTACAAAGTTTCCTTAAGGTTAAATCCACTTAGCTTGTAACCCCATTTGAAAAAACTTCAGCAAGTGTTGTTCCTTATGAACCATTTATTATAAAGCCCCTTTAGCTCATCTGTTGATAAAGAATAACACTAGGTTGATTGCTAAGGAATTTGGCTAAGCTAAGGGAATATTTTTTGTTGAGACATATTCTCTAATTATAAAAATCTCATTTATTATATGGTTATTATCTATTGTTCTAGATTTTAACATTAAGGTTTAACAAATGAATGTGAAGACATCTTTCTTACATGATAACTTGAATTAAGATATCTATATGCCACAACTAGAGTACTATATTTAAAAGGGTATCCTAGAATCACTAGTTTTTAAGTGAAAGAGATCGTTTTATGATCTTAAATAATCTCCCAACATATTATGCTATAAGTTTGATGTTTATGTCTTAAATTTAGGATTCATTGGATTCAAATTAGATCAGTGGGTTTGTTATAGTCAAGATATGGGTAATTGCACCAAGATCGGGGACCAAAAGGTTGCCAAATTTTTTTATCAAAATGAAGCCATCTGGCATGCACCAAATAGGGTGTTCGCCATATTTGTTGTGCACCAATAGGTTTGGCATTCCAAGTTTAAGGTTTGGTCACACTAAACCTATTTATCAAGTACCTTATTTGGCAAGCACCAAATTTGGCACTCACAAAATGTTTAGCATTGGAATATTCTCTTTCACTCTCTCTCTCCCAACAAGTATATATACATGAAATATAACATTTAAGTATAAGTCACATTCCAATATGTCATTTTCCTTTCTTATACTTTAAGTTATATATCATGTATATATTGGTAGGATGTTTGAGAGTGGTTTTAGATCTCTAGGAGTTATAATATATATTATAAAATTTAAAAGATCATTTAAATTTTCAAACTTAGTCAAATTTTAGTAATCAACATGCTTCTATCAACATTCTCTCACTCTGTCTATGTCACTATCTTTACCTCCTCCAATATCTAAACCTATAGATATTTTAGTCTATCACTCTTCCTCTATCCCATTTCCACCTCTCTTTATCTCTCTCTCTCCTCTTTCCCCCAATATCTAACACTACCTCTTTACCTCTCTTTCCTACCCTTCAATATATACTATATGCTTCCTTTCTCTCTTTACACACCTCTCCCTCACTCCCTTACTACCTTTATTTCTTTAGATCTATCCCATCTTATCTCCCTTTGTACCTCATCTTTGCTACTTACGCCCATCTTTATTTCTTCCTCCCTCCCTCCCTCTTCTTCTCTCTCGCTCTCTTATTTTTTCTCTCCCCTCTCTCTCGATTCCCTTGATCACTACCTCTCCCTTCCACCCTCTATCTCGATTATCTTGATCACTACCTCTTTATACCATTTTTATCACAATATCTTACAAACTCATTAGATGTAAACTCTCCACCCTGGTCAGATCACAAGCACTTAAGATTCTTATTGGTTTCCTTTTCAACTAAGGCTTTGAATGCCTTGAATTTGCTGAAAGCTTTTTACTTTTTCTTCAAAAAATTAACCCACGTCATCCTTGAAAAATCATCAGTAAACAACATGAAATATCGGTCACCATAAAAATTCTTGTCCTCATAGGACCATAAAGTCAGTGTGCACAAAATCAAGAATATGCTCAGAAGAAAAAGATTTACTCTTAAAAGTAGATGTAGTCATCTTACCCAGCTGACATTCTTTACATATCACATTTTTTGGTTTAACAAGTTGTGGCATACCTCTCACCATACTAGATTTAGTAACCTTAATCACATTATCAAAGTTCACATGACAAAAACTTATATGTCATGACCAACTATCTTCAATCTTAGCAAGACAAACAACAATTTACATTAGCATTTAGATGAAACAGATTACATTTAGTTTCCTTACCAGTGGCAATTAATTCTCTTTTGCATCCTAAGATCCTTCACACTCCAATTTTAAACTCAAGATGACAGCCTTTATCATTCTACTGACCAACACTTAACAAGTTATGTGTTAAACCCTCAACCCAGTCAACATCATCATCATTACTCTTACCATTCAAGGAAATAGAGCCTTTACCTTTTACCACACTAGGTGAATTATTTCCAAATATTACAAAACAACCATCAAATTATTAAAGAGAAATAAATTTGTTCTTATCACCAGTCATGTGGTGTGAGCAACCACTATTAATAATCCATTCATCACTATTGCCAATGTGAGATACTAAATCCTTCTTATCAGACAAATCTTCTTTAACGGCAAAAAAGACAATCTCCTCATTGTCATCATAATCCTCAAATTCTTCATCAGTGACACCTTCATCAATTGCAACATAGCACTTTTTCTTTCCTTTTCTTTTTGATAACTATTAGGAGAGTTTACAGCTATGTGTCCTATCTTGTTGCAAGAGAAACACCTGAGGGGAATCTTACCTTTGTATTTACCAGCGCCTCTTGGAAGTCTTCTCACCAATAGGGCTTCCAATTCCATCACATAACCTTCATTATCCACATCAACTTTCCTACTGACATGATGACTTGACCTGCATTCATGACTATGAAAAACATCTTTCCCTTTTCTCATCGGTGCACTAGATACAAACGCTTTAAAGGTAGATTATGTCTTAGGCACACTGCTATCAAATCTATTTGACTCAAAAGTAGTGAGTTTACCAATCAAAGATTAATAGTTATCTTATCATTACTGACTGATCTCAACACTTGAATAGAAGACACTTTGATGGCATAGGCAGGCAATAAGGTTCTAAGCATCTTAATCACAATAGTGTCTTCATCAATAGTACCACCAACAACCTCTTTAATCCTCTGTCCATAATGAGTAATATTTTCTCCTTCCATCATTCTCATATTATCAAATTTTCCTCTAAGACTCTCTTCTTTAGCCTTTTGAACATGCTTATCACCACCATAGATTAGTTCTAACTTCTCCCAAACTTCAAAAGCAGTCTCTAAACCATGAAAAACAATATATTCAGTATCAGACAATGTACTTACTATGGCTTCCAGTGCTTTAATGTTTTCTTGTTTCTCCTTAAACTGATCTGTAGTCAAAGGACTGGTAGGAGGAATATATTGAGTAACAACATGTTGCTATAACTGAGCACCCATACCTTTGACATATATCTTTATTCTATCTCTCCATACCCTATTATTTGTGCATCCATGAATCATTAATCATCAAGCATTTTTAAAGATTAAAGGGTGCATTTCATCCTTTAAGCATTGTGGAGCAAAGTTGCATCAATCTGCATGCAAGCATGTGTGTTTGACTAGGGTTTTTCATGAATTTTCATTGCAAACACAAGAACAACATCTCCCCATATCCACAACATCTTTCCCTTTCTTTCTATGTGTAGGAGTTGTATTTGATAATTCTGGCAAAGTTGAAAGTGATGAACATGTTTAGCTTTCGAGGAAGGAAAATTCAAAGGACCAGGGTGGATTTGTACTACTTGGTCCCAATAAATCAAGCTAAACTTTTAGGAATGGTTTTTGAATCTATTTCTTTTCCTAGATCCTAGTCTATGGCTCTATGGGACATTTGTAGCATTTCATATTCATCAATTCACCTCAATTATCCTTCATTTTTCTCTAATTTACAATTATGAATTTTAATCCATAACAACCACTAGAAAGAGGAAACTTTAACACTAGGTGAATCTAATCATATTTTCAACCCTTTCCTTATTTAGATTAAGTCTAGATCTATTAGGTTCATTCCTCTTTCCACCTTGTTTTGGTTAATTTGGATTATTAGTGGTTTTATTAACTTAATTGATTCTAATTCTAAATTACACCATTAAAAATGGAAAGAGAGGGGGAGACCAGACAAAGAGCCCAAGTGACAGAGGGGGGGGAGGAAGGTAGTGGTTTAGGGAAAGAGAGCGAGAAACTTGAGAGAGAGAGAGGGTGGTTTGATGGAAAGTGAGGGAGAAATTAGAGAGAGAAAGAGAGGAAGGTAGGGGTTGAGGGACATACTAGAGAGAGAGAGAGAGAGAGAGAGAGAGAGAGAGAGACCGCGTGTGAGAGAGGGAGGGAGGGAAAGAGAGGGAGAGACCTGAGAGAGGGACAAAGAGAGAGACAACCGTGCGTGAGAGAGGGGGGGGAAAGATAAGGAGAGACCTAAGAGAGGGACAAAGAGAGAGACAAAGATAGAGACCATGTGCAAGAGAGGTAGGGAGGGAGGGAGGGAAAGAGAGGGAGAAACCTGATAGAGGTGATGACCAAGAGAGAGGACAGAGAGATAAAATGAGAGAGAACAACAAAGAGAAAGAGAATCTTAAGGAGGAAGGGAGGTAGGGAGAGGTAAACAAAGATTGGATGAGAGACCTAGAGAAGAGAAAGGTAAAGAGGTGGAGAGAAAAAAGTTCACAAAGAGAGAAAGAGGAGTAAGGAGGAAAGTAGAGACATGGAAAGTGAGAGAAATAACTAGAGAGGGGAGAGATATAGATGTGAGAGACCCAGAGCTTGGGGAAAGAAGGGTGAGATCCATAGGGGTAAATATAGAGGTTAGAGTCTTAGAGCCTAGGGCAAGAGGGGTGAGAGACACATAGGAAGAGACAAAGGTGAGAGAGATAGAGAGGGGGAGAGAGGTGGGTAATGAGATAGGGAGGGAGAGGTAGTGAGGTCAAAAAAGGAGGGTAGAAGAGACCTAGATATGTGGAGAGAGAGAGAGAGAGAGAGAGAGAGAGAGAGAGAGAGAGAGAGAGAGAGAGAGAGAGAGAGAGGGAGGAAGAGAGAGAGAGAGAGAGAGAGAGAGAGAGAGAGAGAGAGAGAGAGAGAGGGATAAAGAGAAAGATGTTAGAGAGAGAGAAGAAAGGGAGAGAGAATAAGAGAGAGTGGGGGAGGGAGATAGATATGGTGGTAAGGAGGGAGGGAGAGATAGAGAGGAAGAGAGGAGGATAGGGAGTGAGATGCCTAGAAAGGGGAGAGATATGTAAGAAATAGAATAAAGAGAGAGGGACAGAGATAAAGAGAAGTATCAATATAGGCAATACCTTATTATTTCTTTCCACCTTCTATCTTTCTTTCCACCAGTACTTTTAACTGTTATTGTGAGGATATAGTTATTACTGTGAGGGGGGTGAATCAGTAATAACAGTATATTGAAATCTTCAGCTAATCTACAAATACTTATAAAAAACTATTCATAACCAGTACCGATAGTAGATCAAACAATCATCAAATCAGATTTACCAAACTGTTACCGGTAGAAACTTAAGTGTTCATCATTAAGAAAATATAGTAAAGACATCAAATTAACAACTCAAAAATCCATCCACAACATGAACACAAGGATTTTTCACGTGGAAACCCAAATGAGAAAAACCATGGTGGGAATTGGTACCCATTAAATAATGCACTCTTTTGGAATGCGTCATGTTAGGAGCTTTACAACAATGCCCGTTTAAGAGAAGACCTTGTTATCAGTCACTCATTCAAGGGATTTACAACCTAGCCCTATTAGGAGCGTTACCCTATTAGGAGTAACCTCGCTAGATGATTTAAACCAAATTAAGGGATTTTAATGCTGCTACAACTATTAGGAAACAACAGACAAATGATCTGGTCTTCAACACTCTCTTCTTGCTTATTCAGATCCTTTTCATCTTACAATCTACTTCTCACATGCAAACACTCCTTTCTTGGTTTGGCACACTCTCTTCTCTGATCACCAACACAATAAACCTTCTAAAACTTGACCTAAATAACCGTTACAATTAGGTCGGTTACAAAACCCTATCTTACAATAAAATTACATAATAGATCATATCAGATCATTACATTTTATCATATAGATCATTACAAAAAATTTCAAGATAATTACAGTGATTGAATGATCATACCTCATCACTGCATATCGATTTGATAAGCCATCAAACCCTTATCACTTTCTGCTAAGCACTTTGTTGTTTCCTAAGAAAATTTGGTCCGTGTTCGCACTCAAACAACATGTTATCTATTTACACGGATTTGGCCACATCACCACAAAGTTAAGAACATGAAAATATTCATTGCCCAACCATAAAACATCACCGATCAAAAGATCTTGTTACCAGTTCTCAAACCCTACACTAAAAATACAACAATCAAATACAAACATGACTTTCGGTTCTCCAAACATGATGTGGTTCATGTCGTAGACTCATTATGATTTAATAAGAATACATTCCAAATTGGAACACCTAACTCAACACAGATCTCTACCACAACCATCTCCTTCTTTGTTATGCTTACCGATTCACTACTACTTAGCAGTTTTGCTATCCAACTCAATCCATTACTGGTTATGTAATAATGATAGATTTAGATGCTATACCAAACATAAAAAAACATGTTTTCCATCAATGACAACACAAATAATTGATCATCAAGTATCATATCACAATTATATCATCACTAACAATCCATCAATAGATCATCACCAATAGCCCATCTCATCATCATATACTGGTACATCAGTAACCTCATCAGTTATGCCAACATGCCAACATTCTCCCCCTTTGGCATTGATGGCAATACCAAGATAGAAACACCAAAAATACTAATCATGCAAAACTGTTCAAGTCATGAATACTGCGCTTGTCTTCTCCTCCTTTGCTTTACTTCTCCATCTTTTTCTTCTCCCCCGTTGCATTGCTTCTCCCCCTTTGACAGCAATGCCAAAGGTGAAAAGTGTCATATCTTATGTCTTCAATCTGTTGCTTCATCTCTAGATCTCAGTTGCTCCCCCTAAGGTGTCGCCCACTTCCCATCAATCTGTAGTGAAAGATATTCAATAAGTCCACTAGATTGATGCATCACCAACATCCTAGTTGATCTTGGGTAGGGGTATAACCTATAGTTTGACTCAGAGGTATTCAAATGTAACCTTAGGAAATGATTTGGTGAATATATTTCCCAACTACTCTTTACTAGACACATGATCCATTCTCACTTTCTTCTCTTGTACTCTTTCTCTCAAAAAGTGATACTTCAATTCAATGTGTTTAGTCCTAGCATGCAGTACCAGATTCTTAGATATGTTTATAGCACTTATGTTATCACAATATATAGTCGCCAATTCAATCATATCCCCTTGAATCCTTCAAATACATGTCTCATCCAAATACCCTATGTATAATTCATGGATGCAGCTACATATTTTGCTTTTGTTGTAGACTGATATATACAAGTTTGTTTCTTACTGGTCCAAGACACCAATCAACCACCTAGAAAGAATGCTCCACCAGTTGTGATTTTCCAGTCATCAACATTCCCTACCTGTAATGTCACCAAAATGTAATGGTGGGTGAAAAATGTGTGAATGAGAGATCAAGAGGAAAACTACCCTTTCCCTCCAAGGAGAGATGAGAGTTTCACTACGGATTTCCCTTCAAAAACTTTTCTCATATTATATTGGAAGAGGGGGGGAGAGAAATTCACTAGATTCTGAATTAAATGGGCATGATAATCCAATCCCCTCTTCTATTTGAAATGGAAATGAATTGATTAAATTATGTATAGGGACTAAGTGCAAAACTGACAAAGAATTGATTATAACTTGGGATTGAAGGATGAGATAAAGTTGTGCACCTAGATCTGGCAGTAATATGTCAAGATTAAGTCATCCTGTGAATTTGAGGAAAAGTTGTCCGGACTGTGGTGAGAATGTACATGGTGTTAGATGCAATGACAGTCTCAAAGACACTAAGAGGGGGGGGTGGTGGAAGGTGGGGGGGTGTGAATTAGTGTCTAACTGTCTAATGAAATATTTAATCTTATTTATAACTTTGCAACCTAGATTAATGTACCGGTAAACAAGCAATAGTGCAGTAAAGAGAAATAATAGAGACAACATAAATGCACACCTTAACACAAGATATTTTGGCGAGGAAACTTGGTAAGGGAAAACCCTCAGTGGGATTTGTGACCCACAATATTTACTCACTGACCAATATGAAAAAATATCACTTACAATAGGGGCCTGCACATGCAGGAAGGCCAACAGCCTAGAGCTCATTGCTCAATGAAAGAGTCTCACTGACTACAAAATGGATAATTAAATCCAAGACAATGTACTGCTCAAAATAGCATTTGCAATGCTTGATTCAATACCGGTTTAAGCTCAGTTAGAAACCTTAACCAAAAACCTTGTCGGTGAATGAAATTCACTTTGCTCTGCTTTGCTCCTTATTTGCTCATAAGATGATTACATCAAAATGCATATACATTTATTCGCTCTCATATACCGCTTGCATTCATTGCCTAAAAATACCTTACAAAGTGACTTACAAGATCTCATACATATATGAGTCTCTACAATACATCATGTTGGCTTACATATAATTAATTACATTACAATACAATTCACATAACCAAAAATTTGTCTCATGTTGGCCTACTTGCCGATATGCTTCGTTGTCGGTGTAAACTAGATGTTGATGAATGAACTTGTTGTGTCTGCTGGTGCCGGTAAATGATGTTTGCATTTCTGGTTAACCTGTAGAATCCTATTACCAGCTGGTTGCCATCAATGACAACATCAACCATTGTCATGTGAGTGTAGAATTCCAACAATCTCCCCGTTTGGCATTGATGGCAACACTCATGAGAAAAATCCAAAAACTCTTGTCCAAAAAATCTTGTCCAAAACTGATCCCAAAGAAAAGTGTGCTCCCCCTGAGCAAGTGATCTCTTCCATGCATTTTTCTACATACTACTCCCCCTTTGGCATCAATGACAAAGGATGTCAAAAAGAGTCAAAATTCTACCTCATAGCCTGTAACCAGTTGGTGACAATTTGAAAGATATCTATTACAATTAGATTCAGGATCTGCATGAATTTATTACTGTCAGCAATAATGGTTTTAGTTTGGTGGATCATGCCTATTAGGTAATGCATATGTTGCTCTAGTGATCATTCTCCTTGAATTGTTGCTTTAGATAGATCAACCCACTGAGTTATAAGACTGTCCAATCTTGGACCAAGTTTGATTTTCAGCTCCCAGGCCCTCAACCTTATCCTTTCTTTTTCCTACTCCAATTTCTCTATCTTTTCCTCAAAAACTGCCATTTCTTGATAAAAAATCGAGGTAAGTTCCAAAGAACCTATCATATTATCTGCAATGTCATCTATCTCCTTTTGTTTTTTATTAATCTCCTCATCAATGTCTTCAGTCAGGTGGTGAGGCTTGCAAACTTCTTTATACAAATCCTTATATTCCAAAATTGTTGAAATAAGTATCGGTAATAAGGAATTAATGTGCTCAGTACAGTCCTTGATAGTTTTGTCAAAGAATTCACCTTTTTCTTTATTCACCATTTTCTTAATAGTTTCTTCATTAACCTTATCTATAGCTAAAATATTTGAAGCAATAAATTTGGATGATGCATCCAATTTACTCAAAGAACCATCAATATGATCTATCTTACATGTCGGTGCAATCACTTTCAAAATAGGAAATGTATCATCAATGGCCTTAAATGCTAAGGCATTGTAGTCTGTGATCATTTTAATTGAATCCAAAAGAACATCTATTACATTTTTACGTCTGAAATCTATAGTGGATGTGCTCAGTTTTGCAATAACTTCCTTTTCCATAGATACTTGACCAATTACCTTAACAATTTCTTCCTTGTTTCCATCATTTATTACCTCTTTATTTACAGTAGCTGCCAATTTCTCACTCTATGTATGTACCTCTGCTTCTGTTGGTTTCACATCAGGAATTGTACCAAGTTTCTCATCTTCTGTCGGTATTTCAATGTTCTGAGAGTCAGCGGTGTTAATCAATGACTCAAAGATCTCAACATTCATAGTATCAGTTGTCTTAACCTCTGCAGTCACTTTATCCATAACAATATTAATATCATGTGTATCTACATTCATGGTAAAAAGAATTTCCAATTCTGAATTAGTATCATCATGTGTTATTTCTTCAACCCCCTTATTTGGTTGATTGTCTGTATGTACCAGTGTCTCTGAAGTTATTAGTGGAGTGTCATGTGCCGATGGAGAAAGGTTATCTTTGACCTTTATAATAGGTACACTACCAATTTTACCTTTACCTTTATCCTTTTGATATACCTTTGTAAAAGACTTATCCTTTTTCTATCTATCCCTTTCTACTTTCTTTTCTTTTTCAACAAAAAATATATCCCATTTGTCAATAGTTTCATCTGCTATTTCTTTCACTCTCCTAGCCATTAGACTAACCTATCAGTGACCACTCACAAAAACTGACCGGTTCGCTTCAGCAGTCAGTTCATCAATCTCCTCCCTAGAAGTTACAAGATGAACAACCAACAATGCTTCAACGTATAAATTTTTATCCAATTCCATCACTGACATACTTTTCGCCTCTAATCTTATGTATAAGTCATTAGGCAGATCATCTACAACCTCAATCAAAACTTTCTTGTAGATGTCAAGATGCAAAATAATGCTTTCCTCTATTGTCTCCTTGTTATAATCCTTGAAAGAATGATAAAATTTGGTCACATTACTAAGATTACCTTCTTGTGTAATTTCATTGGTCAAGTCCTCTGGTGCCTTAGGTTGTTGTTTCTTCTTCGAAGTTAACTTCTTCTTGGGCTCTCTTACAACCTACTGCTTCTTCCTTAATGTTCTAGTCCTTTTAGGAGAAGGAGAAGGTACCAGTGAGGGTTTCCTCTTCTTCCTTACAACTCTTTTGAACTCTGTTTCCTTACCACTATCTGTATCAGAAGAAGTGACAACTTGTGAAACATGAGCTACCGGTTCCAGTCCTTCTAGTTCACTAGCAGAAATACGACTTATGTTCATCACATTTTCCTTAGCTTCTTTAGCCATTTTGGATGCATCTCTAATGAATTTTTCTCTTCTTTTTCTCTGCTTTTGCATCGAAACAAAACTCTTAATAGTGTCAGCACTACCAAAAAAAATTTCAGAAGGTTCCCTAGGTGCATCAATAAGTGTCTTAGCATAAGCCTCAAGAATATCCAAATCAACTTCATATCCCATCTCAGTTATCCAAATAGTTCTAGGAGTAACAACTTCCATCCATGTTTCATCTCTTTTGATTACAAAACATATTTGCTTGTCATACTTATCCACAATACTCTGCGGTATTCTTTCTCTAGCATTCATCTTGGTTTGAAAGTTTTTGAAGTAGTTTGTTACAATGTTATCACTGTTAACACCAATGCCGGTAATAGCTTCCATGATCTGTCTACCAAGAGGGATGTCAAATGCAAAGTCCTTGTGACCAATGTCGAGTATCTCCTTTGTAAAGTAAAGCATTAAACACATAAGTAGGTTGCCAAAATGGAATGTTCCCTTCTTACCACCCTTAATCTTTTTCAAGTTATCTAGCAGTTCATCCTTAAGCCACTCACAGATGTCAATTCTAGCATTGTTCATAACCATCTCATATGCACTATGAATACATAAACTAGAAACATAATTTAATCTATTTGCATGTGTAACTCTGCATCCAAATACCATGCTCACATATTTCACATTTGCATCATTGATATCATTAACCCTAAGAGATTTGTTGTTAAATGTAGCTCCGATTAAGTCCATAACACCCTTGTTTGGTATCTTCTTCTTTTTGTCAGGCCTAATACCGATTGAGGGTAAACCAGTAACAACCTTGATTTCTTCCTTAGTTATTTTTAAAATAGAATCTAGCCACATAAACTCCCCATGAACTCTGGTCAATACAAGATGAACTATCTCATCCAGAAATTCAGGAATGTTTAGAATTTCAACAAATCCTAAATCCTAAACAATCTTATGCTCTGGCTTGACTAAACCTTGTTCATTAGTTATAACATCTTTCTACATGTTCCTTAAGTCATCAGACCCTAAATTCTCTATGTTGAAGTGAATATAAATCCTTGGGTCTTTGGCTAAAGCAACTCCCTTCGGAGTCTTAGAAAAGACTCTGATGGAATCATCTTGCTTACAAATCTCATGAATGATTTTAAACACAGGTCTAGGGTGCTTAATATTTTCTACCACAGTAGGGTTTGAAATAAATTTAGGTACAGAGGATGAAGATGCCATTGCGAAAGATAAATACCTTCTAACTTGAAATCCTTGAATGCCTAAAAATACCTTGTTGCTTTGCCATTAAAATGCCTTTGCTCAATTCGTGCTCTCTTTCAATTCTTGGATGCTTGGTGATTTGAAATGAGGTTTTTTTGATGCTTTATAACAAAAATGTTCTCCAACAACTGGATTAAATGCTTGCTGGTTAAGTCAAATCTTAACATACCTATCGGTAAAGAAGAAATATAACTTCTTACCATAAACCGAGGGTAGAATGCATGATTTTTAGTTTTCTTCCATACCCCCTAAGGATTATTCCTTAGTTAGATGAAGAATCTCCTACCGGTGGAGGGTTACTCTATTGTACCGGTGCAAAGATAGATTCATCAATTCTCTGATCTCTCTTCTTAATCCATCGTTTTGAAAATTCTTGCTTTATTTCGTTTAATTTTTCTTTTCCTTTCTTATTATATCCTTTATTGTTCTCCGGTATAGTCTTGCTTCTACAAAATTTTACAATATGCCCAATCTTGTTACATGCATAACAAGTTACATTATTCCTCTGAATAGCCTTTCCATATCCTTGACTGGTTTGTGTTCTGTATTGATTAGATAAATGTCCAAATATACCACAAACATAGCATTTCATAGTCATTCTACAATTTTCTAAGTTATGACCAACTTTATTACATTTGGAACATTGATCGGTGGGTAAATTTGTATTCTGATTATTTCTAAATCTGCACTGATTTGCTCTATGACCAAATTTGTTGCAATTAAAACATTTCCCATTAAATTTATAAGCATTAGGTTGTCTTACCGGTTTGCTGTGATCTGATTATTTGCAGTCCCAGAACTTTCTCCATGTTCAAATCCAAGTGCAATTGTATCTCCATGAAAATTATGTCTTTTCAGCATGTCATCAAGTCTTTCTGAACTTTTCTAGAATTTGTCTTTGTGTTCATTTGTAGTGAGCAACTCATTTTCTAGAATCCTAACTTGTCTCATAAGCTCCTCTTTATCTTGTTGTATGTGAATCAGATTTGTCTTTAGCATATCATTTTCATGACAAAGTCTCAGATTTTCATTTGCTCCATCATTAAGTCTCATAGTCAAGTCTTCTTCATTCTTCTTCCTATCTTCAATATCCTTACATAGCGTCATGGTTAAATCTTGCATTTCATTCCTCATGTTACTGTTCTCTTGTCTCAGCTTCTCTGCAATATCCCTAAGAGTTTCCTTTTCATCATCATGTTTTTGTATTTGCTCATAAAGTTCCTTCCTCTTGTTTTGTGCTATAACCAAGTTCTCCTGAAGTCATTTAATGAATTCCTAGGCAGTCCTCATATCATCTTCAAGTTTGATATTCTTCAATTTTTCTACATCAAAATCTTCAAGATATCCTTCCAACTATTTTCTCAAACTCTCCATCAGTATCAGTTTCAGAATCTTCCTCAAGTTGTTAGGCTTTTTCAAATAGAGGACCAAGCTCTGATACCAATTGTTAGATGCAATAACAATCCCAAAGACACTGAGAGTGTAAGGAAAGCAAGTGCGGAAACTTGCTTCCCTAATGTCAATTTGCAGGGGAAAGCAAATAGTATTTACATATTTTGCAACTTTTACAGAATATGGCACAAGCACAAGCATACACAATTAAACAACACATAGAGAGAACACACAAAATTAACATGGGAAAACCCTTTCAAGAGAAAAACCCACCACCAACAGATAATGATTTTATTAATAGTATGTCAAAAGATACAATAAAAGTCCAGTCTGCAGACTTCCTTCACTCTGTCATACAATTGTTCCAGATTGAAACATACATCACTCGAGTCAAACTACTTCACAGATCGCTTAGTAGCTATTTTGGGTCATGGTATTACATTTGGTTCACATTCGGCTTTAAATACTAGACTGGTCGACTGTTACATCTACCCAAGATGGTTGGGAAGTCAAACTATCTTTGTCGGTCTGCAATCATGGAAAACCAATTATCCCACATGCATCAGGGAGTCAAGTCGGTTCACATTCATATACACCTACAGTCTCATCCTTAGTTTTAGAGTGTTCACCTTTTTGGATCTTGGTTCAATCTCACATCCACAGTCCATCTTCACTCCATTGGCCATCGGTATAGCTTTCAACCGGTAGAGTCGATCACCCGATGATACCCGGTTGTCGAAGGTGACTCCATTGGGTCATTGCCAAGACACATGCAAAGTTACCTTGACCTCCGATAACCAAGAGCGGATCTTATCAGGTCATCGGCATATGCCCCAAACTTCTATCCTGATAAACGAAGCAATCCAAGGAAAAATAGAGCAGACTCATTAGGACATCAGTGTAGCCTTCATCATGTCGACCCGATTGTCAATATCAACCCGAAGCGCCTAAGGTAGGTTCATCGGGTATCGGCACAACTTCCAATAGGAACACTTGATAGCTGATGACAACCTGGACCGCCTAAGATAGCACCATCAGGTCATCGGCGCAACTTTGATGCAGTCTTCCTGAAAGGCGAAGTTATCCCATTAAAAAGGATGACACTGGTGTAAGTCATACCGATCAAAAGGTGTTTAACAAACAAGAAAGTAACACTTTGTTGTTCCATCAATGTAGGCTACTCCGATCAACCCGTATATGTCAAGTGAATTAGAGGCACATTTCCAACAAACTCCAACTTGACGAGGAATTCACTGTACCGATTACCATTTCAGACGTTACTAAGGAACATGGGTATCAAGACCCATAGAATTTAAACACCACCTGAACTTGTGCATGCTCACCAGTTTCGTCAAGGCATCTGCAATATTTTCCAAAGTGTCTACCTTGTTAAGATAAACTTTTCCATCTTCCACCATGTCATGAACGATGTGATAATGAACATCAACATGTTTCGATCTGGCATGGAAAGTAGGATTCATTGCCAAACATATGGCACTCTGACTGTCACTCTAGATTTCAACCTGCCCTGCATCAAAACCAATATCTGAACTCAAACACCTAAGCCAGACTACTTCTTTACAAGCATGTGTGTCTACCATGTATTCTGCCTCTGTAGTAGACAAAGCGACTACAACTTGTCTCTTGCTCATCCAACTAATTTCTCCACCATTCAAGACAAAAACATATCCACTAGTGGATCTCCTGCTGTCAATATCCCTTGCCCAATCTGAATCTGTATAATCACAAATGTTGAGAGTTGTCTTTGAATCCTTCAAATTACCATAATAACACAATGCAAAGTCTAAAGTACCCTTCAGGTATCTAAACACTCTCTTTACAGCATCTCAGTGTGGTTTTCCCTGGATTCGACATAAACCTGCTAAGTACTCCCATTGGTTGGGCAATGTCTAGTCTTGTATAGACCATAGCATACATCAGACTACCTATAGCACTTGCATAAGGTACACTTTTCATGTCTCAATCCCTTTTGGAGATTTCAGACTTTCAAGCACAAACAACTTAGTTCCCTGCAAGATGGGAACAACCTGTGGTTTATAGTCAAACATATGAAACCTGTCAAGAACATTGGTTATATACTTTATTTGGCTGAGCCAAAGTTTCCTCTTAGATCTATCCCTTTTGATCTCCATTCCCAGAATGTAATTTGTTGGTCCTAAGTCCTTCATTTCAAATTTCATAGAAAGCTGAGTTTTTAAATCTCAGATCATACCTTTTGTGTTTCCTATGAACAACATATTACAAGAATCCTATCACCATTAGCTTTGTAGTAAACACAATGATCAGTCTTTGATCTCACAAATCCCAAGGATAAAACAAATGTATCATACTTTTGATACCACATTCTAGGAGACTGTTTTAAACCATACAGAGACTTCTTGAGTTTGCATACCAGATGTTCTTTATCTTTTTCCACAAAGTGCTCAGACTGGGACATATAAATTTCTTCTTCAATATCACCATTAAGAAATGTTGTCTTCACATCCATCTGCTCAATCTCCCAATCATATGCTAATGCAAGTGATAAGAGAAATTTGATAGATGTCAGCTTAGCTATAGGAGAGAAGATAAACCCATAGTCAATACCTTCTTTTTCCAAATACCCCTTTGCAACCAGTCTTTCTTTGTAATTGTCAATGCTGCCATCTAGACCATACTTCTTTTTAGACACCCACTTGTAGCCTACAAGCTTTCTGCCTTTAGGCAATAGCACCAAATCCCAAGTTTCATTTTTATCCAATGATGAAATTTCATCATTCATGGCTTCCAACCAAGAATCTGAATCAGGCATTTCAATTGCTTCTTTGATAGTCCTAGTCTCATTAGTATCTACAAGTAAAGCATAAGCACAATTAACATTCAACATAGAGTGACTATACTTATTAGGTGTATACCTATTAGGTTGCCTCCTCTCTCAAGTAGATCTTCTCAACTCTGGTGTTGAGGCTTCTTGAGGTTCCACAGGAGGCTCATCATCATGTTCTTCTTAGGAACTACTTGAACTACTTGAACTCTCCTTGTCTTTAGGTATCTTTGGAGATTCTCCTTTGGATAGAGGAATTTCAACCTCAGCTTCTCCTCTCTTTTCTATATTATGATCTAGTGACATAGGCTTTAGCTGATGAAAAATCACACTTCTGTTGTATACAACCTTACCAGTCACTAGATTCCAAAGTTTGTCTCCTTTCACACCAACTCCATAGCCAATGAAGATACATGTCACTGCTTTGTTATCCAACTTAGATCTATTCACATCAGGAACATTAGCATATGCCTCTGCACCAAAACCACG
Organism: Cryptomeria japonica; assembly: GCF_030272615.1. Lineage (NCBI taxonomy): Eukaryota > Viridiplantae > Streptophyta > Pinopsida > Cupressales > Cupressaceae > Cryptomeria > Cryptomeria japonica. Next base: position 181,675,397 of record NC_081410.1, on the reverse strand, counting down.
AAGGTTCCTTAAAGAAGGTTTCTTACCAGAACATGCTTCCATAGGTCTTTTTTCAACAAATGTTGAAGTAGGAGAACAATTCAGCAGGTAACACACTGTGGCAACTGCTTCAGCCCAAAATTTTTGTTCCGGCTCAGCTCTGCTCAACATGCTTCTTGCTTTCTCCATTAGAGACCGATTCAACCTTTCTGCAACTCCATTTTGTTGTTGAGTGTAAGGTATAGTCTTATGTCTCTTAATTCCATGATCAACACAGTACTTGTTGAAATATGCACTACAAAATTCACCACCATTGTCTATTCTAAAACATTTAATCTTTCTCCTAGTCTGATTTTCAACAAGGTTCTTAAACTCCTTAAACCGACCGAACACTTCTGATTTAGTTTTAAGAAAGTACACAAATGACCTTCTTGAATAATTGTCTACAAAAGATACATAGTATTTAGACTTAGACAGAGAAGGTACATCCACTAGACCAAACACATCAGAGTGAACATAATCCAGAATATCAGAAGACTTATGAGAACTGGAATAAAACTGAACATGGTTATGTTTTCCATATATGCAGTGTTCACAAAAATCAAACTCAAAACTACAATCATCCAGACCTTCAACCAGATTCTTATTATTCAAGGCATTTAAACCTTTTTCACCTATGTGGCCTAGCCTATTATGCCAAAGCATTTTTTTCTCAGCAGGAAGTTTAGCTTCCATTGAATTAGCATTATACATCATTACAGTTGTCTTAATTGACTTTTCAGAGGTCACATTACAACATATAGGTTCAACATTTAACTTATATAGAGTACCAAAATGATCACGCTTTGCCAATACAATGGAACCCCTAGTCATCTTGTAACCACTACATACAAATGTAACTTGTACTCCAACATCATTAATTTTACTTACAGAGAGAAGATTTCTTGTAGACCTGGTATATGAAGGACTCCATTTATCCCCTTCACTATACCATATGGGAACTGAATTTTGATTCTACCTCTCCCTATAATCTCCAACGTAGAATCACTAGCTAGGTATACCTTTCCACTAGCATACGGTTCATACTTAGAGAACCACTTCTTGTGGGAGGTCATGTGGAAAGATGCGCCAAAATATACTAACCAAGTGTCATCTGAGGTAGGCACTGCCAAGGCTGCTACAAATCCATCTGCATCAATTTGAGAAGACTCAGTATCAGAATGCTTCTTCTTCTCCTCCTTGCAATCCTTTCGAATATGCCCTTTTTGCCCACAGTTCTAGAAATTCACCTTTGACTTCTTGCCTTGAGATTTAAATCTCTCTTGAGACTTGGACTTATTTCCTTTCATCTTATCTTTGTCCTTCGGTCTGCCTCGAACAGAGAGTGCATCTTTTTTCATCTCAGAAGACTTCTTTCTCATTTCTTTTGACAAAAGAGTATTAACCATAGTATCCATCTTGAACTGGGTCGTAGTACTACCGATAGCCATCACTAAGTGATCCCAAGAGTCAAGCAATGAACACAACAACAACATGCAACATTCTTTTTCCTGAATGGACACACCAACAGAAGTTAACTGTGCAAGAACCATGTTGAATGCATTCAAGTGGTCTGCCAATGGTGTTCCTACATCCATCTTTAGATAGTACAATTTCTTCCTCAAGAAAAGTTTATTCACCAAGGATTTGCCTTGATAAATATCTCCCAACTTAATCTAGAGAAGATGTATAATCTTCTCCACATGGACATTTAACAGAACAGAATCAGCAAGACATAGCCTAATTAGACCCCTTGCCTTCCGGTTAGCTAAGTCCCAATATTCTTACTTCATGCCAGTAGGTTTATGTGCAGTCATAGCAATCCAAAGATCTTGGTCGACCAGTAAGTCTTCTATCTTGAGATTCCATAATTCAAAACTGGAACCATTAAACTTCTCCATGTCTATGTGCCCTGAGGTGCTCACCATCTTAACCTGTAAAATAAACTAGTAGACACTCTGCAAGGCTCCCACTAAAATAAAATTGACACCAAAAACCAACCCTACCCAACAAGGATAACAAAACGGGTCAAGCTTTGATAACACTTGCAAGGAAAGCAAATGCGGAAATTCGCCTCCCTAATGTCAATTTTGCAGGAGAAAACAAATAGTGCTTACAAATTTGCAACTTTTACAAAATACGGCAAAAGCATGAGTATACACAAATAAACAACACAAAGAGAGAACACACAGAATTAATGTAGGAAAACCCTTTCAGGAGAAAAACCCACAACCAACAGATAATGACTTTATTAATAGTATGTCAAAAGATACAATAAAGTCCAGTCTGCAGACTTCCTTCACTCTATCATATAATCATTCCATATTGAAGCATACAACACTCGGGTAAAACTACTTCACAGATCACTCAGTAGCTATTTTGGTTCGTGGTATTACATTCAGTTCACATTCGGCTTCAAATACTAGACTGGTCGGTCATTACATCTACTCGAGACAGTTGGGAAGTCGAACTGTCTCTGTCGGTCTGCGATCATGGAAAACCAATTATCCCACATGCATCAGGGAGTCAGGTCGGTTCACATTCATATACACCGACAGTCTCATCCATAGTGTCCGAGTGTTCACCTTTTTGGATCTCGGTTCAATCTCACATCCGCAGTTGATCTTCGCTCCATCAGCCATCGGTATAGCTTTCAACCTGTAGAGTCGATCGCCTAATGATACCCAATCGCCAAAGGCGACTCCATCGGGTCATCAAAAAGACACATGCAAAGTTACCTCGACCTCTGCTAACCAAGAACGGACCTTATTGGGTCATCGACACATGCCCAAAACTGCTATCCCGATAAGCGAAGCACTCCAAGGCAAAACAAAGCAGACTCATCGGGACTTCGGTGTAGCCTTCATCACGTTGACCCGATTGTTGATATCAACCCAGCTTGCCTAAGGTAGGTTCATCCGGTATCGACATAATTTCTGATAGGAACACCCGATAGCCAATGACAACCTAGACCGCCTAAGATAGCTCCATTGGGTCATTGGCACAACTTTGATGCAGTCTTCCTGAAAGGCGAAGTTATCCCGTTAGAAAGGATGACACCGGTGTAAGTCATACCAATCAAAAGGTGTTCAACAAATGAGAAAGTAACACTCTGTTGTTCCATCAGTGTAGGCTACCCCGATCAACCCATACATGTCAAGTGAATTAGAGGCACATTTCCAACAGAGAGGGGGGGTGAATCAGTGTCTAACCAATTAATGGAATATTTGAATTTATTTATAACTTTGCAACCTAAATTAATGTACCGGTAAACAAGCAATAGTGTAGTAAAGAGAAATAATGAAGATAGCATAAATGCACACCATAACACAAGATATTTTGGCGAAGAAACCCGGTAAGGGAAAAACCTCAGTGGGATTTGTGACCCACAATTTTTACTCCTTGGCCAATTTGAATAAATATTACTTACAATAAGGGCATGTACATGTAGGAAGGCCAATAACCTAGAGCTCACTGCTCAATGAAAGAGTCTCATTGACTACAAAATGGATAATTAAATCCAAGACAATGTATTGCTCAAAATAGCATCTGCAATGCTTGATTCAGTACCGGTTTAAGCTTAGTCAGAAACCTTAACCAACAACCTTGCCGATGAATGAAATTCACTCTACTCTGCTCTGCTCCTTATTCGCTCATAAGATGATTACATCAAAATGTATATACAGTTATTCGCTCTCATATACCGATTGTATTCATTACCTTACAAAGTGACTTACAAGATCTCATACATATATGAGTCTCTACAATACATCATGTCGGCTTACAAATAATTAATTACATTACAATACAATTCACAAAAATAAAACTTTGTCTCGTGTTGGCCTGAGTGCTGGTATGCTTTGTTGTTGGTGTAAACTAGATGTCGATGAATGAACTTGTTGTTCCTGTCGGTGCCAATGAACCTATAGAATCTTGTTACCAGTTGGTTGCCATTAATGACAACTGTAGACATATAAAAATGACCACTTTCCTAATTGAATATTTAATATTCATTTTAACCCATTTCTCTATCTAATTAAATTTTGTTTAATTAAATCATTCACATTCATCTATTTGATTAAATAAGTTATTCAATTTATTTAATTAAATCCCATTTCTACTCTTTTTAATTAAATTTACATTTGATTAAATTGTTCACTTCAGATAAATAAATCTAATTTATTTAAATCCCCCACTTGCAACCACAGTTGAAATAAAGCAATTTATTTGAATTAAAACTACCCTCCATCCACTTGCATTCTCCTACATCTCCCACTTGCTTCTTTAATCCCCCTTCTAGATTCTTCTAATCACTTCTAAATTAGCCTAACCCATCTCTTAAATATTGTCACATCCCTAAGCAAAGGGAAGTCACTTCTCAAACCCTTAAAGTCTTCAATAACCATTAAAAGGCTTTATGTCCTCAACAAGTTAACCTTGAAAGTCTTCCTAACCATTAATGGTTATCTCAACCTTCTTGCATGATTAGAGACTTTCTCTCTAACTCAACCCTCATCTAACCCAGGGGTCTCATCAAGCATTCATGGCTTTACCCTTGGTTATCCCTTTAACCCTTGCACAAGAGTTTACCCCTTGGGTAAAAGCTTTATCCAATGGATGACCCTAGCCTAACCTTAACCCTTACCTCCTAAGGTAACCATAAGGTCTTCTGAAGCATTTAATGCTTCTTACATCTCTTCTCAAGCAACCTTTTGTTGACAATTGTCACCATTTCATTGGTGAGAATTGTAAACATGGATTGATTAAGTTTCAATCTTGGCCCTTGATAAGATTATCCAATCCTGATCATTCATTGCCCTATTTTTCCTATAAATAGAGCCCTCATTCCTCCATTTTCATATACAAGTCTTTAGTATCAAACTTATAGACATTTTAATCATAGATCCAAGTTTTATGCATCTAATCTATACTCATTTTTATCAAGCATTTTAGTCTCTCTTTGAATAAAAATAATCTAATAGGCCTTTTAGAAGTATTTCTCTTTATCATAATAATCATATTAAAATAGTGTATCATGTTAGGATAGTTCTTTTACTAATCCTTTCATCTTATCATCACATCCATGTTAGTTTCATTCATATTTATTAATATCATTTAGGATCGCATTCATGTTAGATTGATCAAACATTCCTCATTCTCATGATTGTCATCCCTAAGTCACTTTGCTCAGTGATATGAGAGCAAAGACATTGGCTTGAGGGGTCTTGTGAGATAGAGAACAATGGAACATCCCTTGGGAGGTTGAGCTATTCCATATAGCTCCATAACTTTCACCAAGAGTCCCATTGGTGTGTGGACAAATCCTGAATTCGTATTATTCATTTCATCCCCCCACTTTTCCCGCACACATTTATGGCACCCACCGTGGGGCTCATCCCCATTTATCAAATCATTTTTGATGTAAGACTAACTTTGCAGGTACGTGGAAAACTTGAATTAGTGCATTGATACCATCTTTTAGCGCATCTAGTCTATACTTTGGCGCATCCCGCTCACTGTTTGGCGCTTTGGGACCATCCCTTAGCGCATGCCGCAATAAACTTAGTGCATAACATTTCTGCTATTTCTTGTAGGTCTCAGCGCTTTAAAACATCAATGTAGCGCATCCATGTAATAGCGTAACGCATAGGATTTTTTGTTAGTGCATTGGTTCCATTCTGTAGCGCATCTGGTCTGTAGATTAGCGCATCAAAGACACAAAGAGAAAATGAAAATTGTAACAGAGACAAAAAAATAGGCTTGTAGAAGTCCACCTTGAAATTCTGTTTTCTAACTAGTTTTTATATTGTAGGTAACTAACGTTTGTTTCCAGGATCGAGAGATTTTTTTTACTAAGTTTAGGCTTGTGATAAAAAAAATTATTTCTAACTTGGTTAAGTTAGGTTATTTAAATTTTTCTTCATTTCCTCATTAGTAAAATTGAACTCATTTTCATTTTGGAGTACTTAAAAAGAACAACAAACAAAAACTTTACCTTTCTTTCATAGGAAGAGAAAACACTTCAAATGGGGCTTTAAAAGAAACAAAAAAAACTTTATTTATGCAAGGCCCTAAAAAGAATCTCATCATCCTTTGGTATCTAAAAGGATCCATTACATTTTCTTGCATAAGTTAAAGAACCTCACTTGTTTTCAAGTTCTAAGATAAGGAAAAAGAGGGAAATCATTCCCCTCATTTTGTTGACCATCTCGAAGAATTTGTTTTGTTGACCAGGATTTTATTACTTAGATTAGAAAATCATTGACTTGAAAAATGAAAAGAACGCCATACCTTTTTGGAGCAACATCTACCAATAGAATTAAGCAAACAACTGAATTGTAAGATTAAAAAGAATCATTTTGTGCCTTGTCTCGAAAGTGGAAGGTATATGCTCTCCACTTAACTGGGTGACCAAAAAGTCAAACCACTCTTATGCTTTCTTTATTTCAAGAACTTAAAACCTTTAGCAGGCCTTCCCTCCTGAGTTTCTCTTAGAGCGCCATTTAAATGGTCGGTGAGAGGGGAATGACTTAAGTGGGAAATGACTTTATCGCCAAGTGTTCCAACCCACTATAATCAAAAGTGGAGGGTGACGAAAGTCCCTTCAATGGTTTTGCTCAGTGGTTAGTCTTCCCCCAATATCTTTACGATACATAAAGCCTTTGTTCTAAAGGTTGGGAAGCCTCTAGAGGGAGTTTATCACTGAAGACCGAATAGGAAGTTTGATTACAAACTTTAGAAATAGAAGCCTTGAGTCGAGCCAGTATCCAAACATCCTCAATATCATAGTGCAAGGGTGGGGAAGAATCCGTCCCCAAGATTAATCGCCATATATCTCCCAAGATAGCTACCCAATTGTGAAGCGATTCACTTTGGGTTAATTTCTGGCAAAAGGCAAAAAAATGAGCACCCCCTAGGGGGTGACAAGGCTATTTGAGCTAACGGAGTATCGAGACTAGTCGGCTATGGTACTATTGATGACCTTTGAATAAAGAGTCTATCTGAATTGTCTTATTTGTATCCAAACTTGTGAAAACATTGGGGATTTTAACACATCCTCGCAGAACGTACACTCTTTGTTTAGAATAGGCAAAAAATGGTTGTCTTTTTTGTGCTGTGTTTGCATTTTATACTTTAGAAAATCATCCATTCAAGATAAACAAGTGTTAAAAAATTTCAGAAGACCAAAAACAGAGCAAATAGAGTAGTTTAGCACGTAGGAGAAATATCCTAGAGCATCGGAGTCAAACTTTAGTGTATCAAAGCTTAAACTTAGCACATTCATCTTCAAAAACATTGCATAACAATTTGAACATTTGGTAACTAAACATTAGCACTTCTTACGGACATATTAGCGCTTTGAAGCATCAGCTTAGCGCATTCGGGGCAAACTGTAGCGCTTTGAGTCTAAACTTTAGTGCATACTTAGGACAGATTAGCACATAATCATTCTGGTCATAAGCAAAATTCAAACTCTGGTTTAGCACGTAGCATGAGCATCTTAGCGCATTGATGGTTTCACATAGCGCATCTAAGGCAAACTTTAGCACACCCAGTCTTTATCTTAGCACATAGATAAAGCTGAGAAAAACAGAGAGCAAAACAGAACATTCTTGAAAAATTTTAACATCAGTTTCGAATACCCTTTTGGATCTTTAGTCAACCTCATTAGGAAAAACTTTGATAAATTAATGATGACCAGTTAGTACCAAACCGGTACTGAGAGGGGGGGTGAATCAGTACTGATAAAAATAGTTTCTCTTGAACTGGTTAGACTGAGAACCCTGCCCTTTGACTGGCAAGCAATAACACAGGTCTAAACCAGATTACTACCGGTTAAGAATAGTGAAAGACATAAACTGGTAACTTAGCTTTCCACACAATCTAACATCTTATTTCCAGTTCACCCATGTGCATACACTAGTAATACTTTAATAGGAATGTAAAGACTTACAGGTTAGACATGCTTTACCGCTTAATAGAGAATAATAAAGCATCACACATAACACACATATTTTTCACGTGGAAACCCAACTGGGAAAAACCACGATGGGGATGAATACCCACAAGCTGTTCTTTGAACCCTTTTGAAGTCTGCTCTGTTAGGAGCCTAGTCCGATTAAAAAATTTACAATAGGTTATGTTAGGAACTAATCTTGCTAGGGATCACCGGGTTAAGGGATGGCTAAAATACCCAGTTAAGGGTTAAACCCTGTTAAAGGTTACCTTGTTAGAGGATTTTTTAGAACTCAATGATTTTGAGTCACCCTGTTAAAGGATTTACAGCAAGCCGGTTAAAGCTACCCTGTTAAGGTATTTTCCAACTGTTGAAGTGGTTAGAGGTCAACAGGTATTACAATGATCTGGTAACAGCACTCAATGCCAATGTAGACCCGCTTTAGCTTCTTCCTTCTGCACTCACACTCTGCAGGTATCTATTCTCATATCTGGTCTGGCAAGAATCATGTATCTTTGCACTTAGATACACACACAACATTTGCCAACACCCTCAACATGAAAAACAACATCGACCTTATAGGAAACAGATAGGTCAGTAGCATAAACCCTACACCCTAAACATTTAGGTTAAGCAATTCAGTCGGTTCAATCCTAATCATTGATCATATTGCATTGATTACAATAGTCTTGAACATATCTCAAGACGTTCTCCATTGTTCATTCTTCACCGCTTCTTGGAGGCTGATAACCCATCACGCATCTCCACCGTTTACAAAGACTTCACACATTCTCAAGGTAGATAGGATCAATCTCCTTCACCCAAGATCCTTCACGTGCACAAGGCTAATGTGGCAACACAATTTGTTCTTCATTACAATGCTAACACATCACACAATGTCATTGGTTGAATCACATAGGCAAAAAACACTTCAACCGGAAACCCTGAAGCTAAGACTACCAACCGATAGTCATACCATATGAAGCCTTGATACAAAACATTCCATATACCGATTCACATTCTACCGGTTCACTTGGACAAACATACCGCTTCACTTTGTCACATATACCGGTTCACTTGGATATCCATACCACTTCGCTTTTTCACATATATCGGTTCTCTTGCAAGTGCTTACTTCAATATACCGGTTCACTCTTCATCATATTGACATCAATGACAACATACAATATCATCATGTCAACATACTCTACACATATGCCAACAAACTTGAGTCAAAACATCAGAAATATTTCAAACAATCAAACAAGTCATTCTTAGAACAACAGTTGACAAAATTCAAAACTAGTTAGGGATAACACTTTTTCCTATCAAAATCGGGTAACATCATAACATTGATCAAAAGGTCCACCAATTAAACAGATTCCATCAACAAAAACATACCTAGTTTAAAACTAAGTTGTCAAATCGAGTCTCCATATCGGGAAACTCTTATTTCATATCATTTGACACACTTTGTCATGGAGGGGCATCTAAACCTTCATTTTGATAAAGTAGGCTTAAGTTTTCAAACAAATTATCTCAATCCAAATATCAAAGGAAACCATTGATCACTCGTGTATGACCACTCCTCATATTTTGAGAAGAAAAAGTCTTCATCACAAAACTAAGTTGAAGAAATGACAACTCGATTCTTAGAAACTTGCCAAAAGGAATAGATTTCTCTACATCAATCATCAACTCTTAAATCACATCGCACATTTCTCCATCATATGTGCTTATATCTTCAAGGAAAGTCAAACGAATTTGATGAAGAACCATTGAGAAGTAGAGCCTTTTGCCAAAAATCAGCATTCAGTCAACGCATAAATCGTGGAGGAAAAATCAATCCAGCTTTCTTCCCAAAAGTTTGCATCACTTATAACATAGCTAGATTTGAACCACTGACCCCTGAACAAAAAGAAGAAGAGGAGTTTGTCCCCTTTGTCATATAAAGTTCCTATTAGATGCCCGCTATCACTCGCTCTCAATGAAACAAGCAAAGCGAACCACAACCAGAGTCTAGTATGGGTCGAAGATTATCAAATCCTTTCAAGTATCCAAATCTAGAGGACACAAAGATTACTGAGGAGCTTATTCAAGAATTTCAAGAAAATCCTTCACTCCAAAAACTTATGGAAAGACTCATAGAAGCTGACAAATAAAAATACTTGCTCATGCTAACAAGCAAAGGAGTAGGATCCTTGAAGACTTCGATACTGAAATCTTTAGGACAAGGTCTCGAAATTATACTTATCAAGAACAAAAGAGAGAAGAGGAAATACGTGAACCTAAACAAAACATACCTGAAAAACATAACATACCAGAACACACCCATGCCCGAACTAGGGATAACGAAAGGGAATAACCCGTCCCTCGGCAAACAAATGCACCCTTGGTTGCTCTTACACAACAAATTCAAATGTTGCAAAGACAAATACAGGACATGCAACAGGGGACCACAGTACTGTATTCCTTAAACGAAATTTATCCTTACCCCTTTGATAGAAGTTTGAACATGATACCTTTTTCCTTGAATTTAGACATACCCAAATATGACAAATATGATGGTAAGAGTAATCCTCGCGATCATGTTTGGGAGTTTTGTACCATGAGACTTGAATTTTCCCATGATGACACCTATTTGATGAGGCTATTCCCCAGAAGCTTGGGAGGACAAAAAATGGAGTGGTTATCCAAACTTACACCTCCTGTCAGATCCTTTGATGAGTTGGTCAATAAAATTATCACTCAATACTCCTACAATATTCAACATGCAATCACCATGTTGGACGTATGTAATACCAAATAGAAAAATAATGAAACATTCATGATGTTTCTTCAATGTTGGAGACAGATGGTTTCGAGGTATCCTCGAGATGCAACTAAAAAGGAAAAGATGGAAATTTTCATCGACAATCTGAATAGTGAGATGAGTTACATACACAAGCTCTAATGCATACTATCTTTTGCCAAATTAATCAAAAATAGAATCCAAGTAGAGGAGGCATGTATTAAGAAAGGAACATTGAAGTTCTTCAAAGAAGGAGCAAATTCATTCAACTCTCATTTTAACAATCAGAACAATAATAACAACTTGGACAAATCTAGGTTCTAGACCAGAAGCAAGAACTCTGGTAACGAGGGAGGAACTGATGCTAATGATGTAAAATCCAAACAACTAGTATTGGCTTTATCAGGTAATCCTCAGGCTGCCAAGAATCAAAAGGGTGCTAACCAAGGAACTAATACTTATAGACCAAATTCCAATCCAGGACCTTCAAATACAAACAACACCAACAATACCCAAGGAAACAACACAAATCGAGGACCTAATCCAAATCCAAGGGGTAACACCAACAATTTTCCAAATAAATGCATTTACACACCATTGGGGCAATCCTTAGAATCGGCATTCTGAGAACTCCTTGTAAACAAGATCATCACATTACTAGCTATAAACAACTTTGAACCTCAAATTAAACCACCTTGGTGGAATGACTCGCACTTCTGTGATTTTCATTGAAACAAAGGACATCAAACAAATGATTGCATGAGGCTTAAAAACATTGTTCAAGACATGATCGATAGAGCTGATTTGACGGTCGATGGTCTCAAGACAAATGGTGATCATGACACTTTTAAAAATCCACCTCCAAATTATAACAAAGAAGGAGCTTCATCATTGAACGATACATGAGGAGCTCGCATCAATCATGTATACAATAACACCATCAATCATATATCGACAAATGACAATCAAGTAAATGTCATTAAAATCAAAGACAAACATGAACATGAGTCGATCAATGTAACCACTGGAGCTAAAAAATATGTCTTGAAAGGGCATACATCAACATCAAATACTATTCCAAATACTCAATATGATTTGGTAAGTCAACTACGCAAAACCCCTGCTCAAATATCCATACTAGAGTTGCTCAACAGGCACTAGTCAAAATAAATGTGCCTCGAGATGTGGATATTGATAAATTTCAATCCATGGTGGCTCACATGACAAGGCCTCATCATCTCACATTTTCTAAACATGATAATATCTCTTTAATTCATCCACATAATACTCCCCTTCACATTGAAGTCTTAGTATATAAACATCAATTCAAAAGAGTACTAATAGATGGAGGAGTTGGTCTCAATATTTGTACCTTAAAAACTTATCTGTGCATTAGGCTTCTCTGAGAAGTCTATTGATCCACACAAAAATATCACCATCAAGGCATATGATGATGAAGAAAGATCATCCAAGGGAACAGTAATATTACCTATTCAGGTAGGACTAATACAAGGGGACACTATGTGCCAAGTCTTAGACATAGACCTTACATACATTATTTTATTGGGACATCCTTGGATACATGAAATGCAAGCAGTACTGTCAACTTACCACCAATGTGTCAAATTCTCATATAATGGGCAGGAGATTTCTATATCAGCAGATAATAACCCCTTTCAACATTGTAATGCCATGGGGGTAGCCCAAGATAGCTTAGTTCCACACAATAGGGAAGCCAAAACTTCCTCAGCACCAAATCATCATCAAGAAAAGCTCAAATCTCTATCCATGGATTTCAAATAAAAAATGAAAATCAAAGAGAAAGGCATGGGAGAATACTCTTTTGAACCTATGTGTCTAACTAGCTTGCCAGCATCACCAAAAACTCATGGGTAGCCTTATGCATCGACACATCAAGAAACACAGCCCATCACTAAGTTTGATGGAAAATTTATACAATAGGGAACACTAGCACATGAATCAGAAGAGAAAGACATCCTTAGTTGGCTATACAAGGATGAGGAAGAAGTCTGAGCTACTACTCTAGAGATAGCCATACCAACACAACAGTATGGAAAAGGATTTTGAATCATGCAAACGATGGGATACAATGGTAAAGGACCTATAGGAAAGCATCAAGAAGGCATCACAGAACCACTAGACCCTCCTTCACAATTTTCTAGATACAAAATAGGATTGGGTTATGGACACAACATACCCCCAAGGAAAAAGAGGAATAAATATCAAAAACCTCAGCGGAAAGCAAAGAAGAAATACAATGAAAACTCATGGCAAGAGGCATTACACGAAGTTGCAAAAACAATAAGGAAAGAGCGAGAACACCAGAAAAAAGAGAAACAACAAGAAAAGTTGGTCATTCAAAGAGAAGCAAATTATGAGAAAGTACACCATGTCCAAGAACCTATTCAAAACAAGGCCAAATCACCTCCTGAAGAAGTCACTACTCCCCAAGGAGAAATGATATATGAACAAATGCAAAGGGTACAAGCAGGCTCTAATTCGAAATCAGAAAAAAAAACTACAAGAATAGTATCAATTATTAGTGACCTCTTCTCACCCTACAACATACCTGTCCACAACATTGAAAGATTTTGGGATAGTACTTCTGAAACTGATTCTAATGACTATGAATGGGGTTGTTATTCAAATGTTACTGAAGATATCCCTAAAAGTATTGTTCATACATCCCTTTCTTAGGAAGGACACGACACAGAGTCTAGACTACTTGAATTTGGTCCACAAAATATCTACGAAGCCAAGGAAAATGAGCAGCAGCACTAAAAACAAGTCTACATCGAAGATAATACCATCAAAGACCTTGACAATATCATTAACTTAGCTAATATCCTAGACAATTTTAAAGATACCTCTATCATGACACTTGCTTCAGCTGACCTTGACCCACCAAATGATCCTTGACCACTCATATTTCCTAATTTAATAGACTGGGATAAACCTGAGCAGCGTGACTTACCCATATTTTCAGATGTTGAATCCATTATCCACTACCTATGTACAGTCAATCCAAAAATAGACTCTACCAGCAAACAAAATAATGATTTCTACAATCAGGAAGGTGCCAAGTCTCTCAGTCACAAAAATGAAAGAAATAAAGGATCTAATGCTGAAAACCAGTCAATGGCAGCACTAGATCACAAAAAAGTCAAAATAAAGGATGCATCTGAGGGTGAAAACCTTAATAAGGCACCTAAGGATGGGAGACTTGACACTCTTCCAAAACACTATTAGGAGTGATCACCCATATTGATTGAACCCACTCAATCAATCAACATTGGTTTAAAAGAAACAACTAAAAACATACATCTAGCAGAATCACTGACAGATGAAGAAAAACCAAAGTTTATCAGATTCTTCAAAGAAAAGCAAATCAATTTTGCTTGGTCCTATGCAGATATGCCCAGGATTGATCCAAACTTAATCATGCATCATTTATCTATTGCTCCAGGAGCTAAGCCATTCAAGCAAAAATTGAGAAAGATGAATACACATGTAGCACTAATGGTCAAAGCTGAACTAAAGAAACTATTAGACGTCAGATTTATTCAACCTATAGACTATGCTGAATGGATTTCAAACATTGTACCATTTTAAAAACCAAATGGAAGCATTAGGATATGCACAAATTTTAGAGATGTTAACAAAGCCTGTCCAAAGGATGACTTTCCTTTGCCCAACATCGACATAATTGTAGACCTCACACTAGGACATGCAATGCTATCGTTAATAGATGATTTTTTGGCTATATTCAAATCGAGATAGCTCCAGAGGATCAAGATAAAACAATGTTTACCTGTACTTAGGGAACGTATTGTTGGAATATCATGCCTTTTGGCTTAAAGAATGATATGATGCATACCTTCATGGAGGACTAGGTGGATGATTTACTAGCTAAGTCATTTACCCGGGCAGAACATCTGTGATAGTTCTGATACTTAATATAAGTATAGATCCAATAGCCAACAAGATGAGAGGGGGGGTGAATCATACAAACTTAATCATCCATAAAAACATCAGATTCAACCTCGGTAACATATATATCAGTCATATATCCAAAATTGTCAAACATGCAAACTCAAAAGCATATGAACAATATAAACCTCATAACACCAGATTTAATGTGGAAACCCAAATAGGGAAAAACCACTATGGGATTTCAGACCCACTAAGAAATATACTCTTCTAGAGTATGCTCAGTTAAAAGAAAATCCTGTTAAAGATTACAAACACATTGCTAGATGTGACCTGGTTAAGGGATTTCCCTCAGATCTGTTAGGGTCTTCACTTTGTTAGAAGTGACCTTGTCAAAGGATTTCAAACACTCAATCAGAATGTCACCTTTCTAGAGGATTTACATATAAGATTTTTAAGTCCACTCAGTTAAGAGATTTTTTGTCACTTTCACAAAATAACAGTAATAAAAATCTATCTGCAACTTCAAATCTAAAATGCTAAAGCAGATTCTTATTTGTTCAATACAATCTAGACATAGAACTAATATTGTCTATCTGTTGGGCTTCTATACTCTATTATTCTAACAGGTCTTCAAGCTTCTGTGCTTGGTAATCACTATGTAGCATCCCTGTGCATACACTTGCCCGCATACATTGTTTATCAATAGTTTCCTATTTATAAACAATTAGGTAACCGCTTAATCTCCTTGATCACATTTCCCATGATCAATCATAGCCATCAGATCTTCAATCTTGTCCAATTTCAATGAATCTTTTGATCTAAAAATGTTTTACCCCGCCTTGGAACTTGCATATTAGTCTTGGAACTTGTGCTAGGGTATTGCGGTTCAATCTGAGCTGTAGATCTTCATGCCGACTTTCCATTGCCTTAGATTCGTTAACAAACTTCTTCCACAGCTTACCAATCATTGATCTACTTCAACTCATCAGCTTCTTTCATTAAATACCACATGTAAACATTTAATGCATTCTATTATAGCTCGGTTACAACTCGGTAACAACTTGGTGAATACTAAACTTCACTCGGTAGACATTCCGCCTTCATTAACCGATAGCGATAACCTTAGGGTTTATCGACTAGGTTCTTTGGTTGATAACATAGTAGAGTATTAACCTTTACATTTTACAACATATGTATGATGTTAAAATAATCTAAAACATCATGATCTCATCATTGTCTGACTCAGTAGTAGTTTCCCTTTGAATACCTTATTCATCCCTTTATTCATCATATTCTTTCCTATGTCTTTTACCGACTTCTTCATAATCTTCATATCATACTTCTCAAGATATGGCAACATCATACTGAGTTAGAAAATCAATTTCTTGACATCAATGACAAAATAATAATATCAAGATAGTAAAACATCTTTAATCAGTTATATCCATAATCATCAACAACCTTCTCAATATCCTTAAGAAATACCAATAATCTTTCATTGTCTGTTATAATGCAATATTGCCAACAATCTCCCCCTTTGGCATTGATGGCAAAACCAATTGATTTGACCTTAGTAGATTCAGATTGCTGTGATTCTAAAATGCTGAAATGCTCTCCCCCATACATTAGACTTCTCCTATTTTCTCAATCTTCTTTCCAATCTGTAGTTTGCTCTTCTCCCCTTTCATAGGTATTCTCCCCCTTTGACAACAATGCCAAAAAGAAAAGAACTAAAACATAATTTGTTTCTGTAAGAAGTTATTTCCTGCTGTTGTGTATCAACTGAGTCTCAGTCAGAGCATTTGTCTTCAATTCCTATTCCCTGTAATATTCTTTGTATGATTTCCAGTATTAATTCCAGTACACTTTTAGAAAACATCCTAAAGTGTATAACTCAGCATCAACTCCCAAAAGATATTCAATAGTCATCGGATTGATGCTTTCACCGAACTCGGTCAGTGAGTAGAGGATAGGGGTAGGACCCCTAACTTACTTCTAAGATATTCAAAAGTGTCCTTTGGTAGTGGCTTGGTGAAGATATCTGCTATTTGCTCCTTTGTGCTAACATATTCCAACACCACTTTCTTCTCTTGAGCTTCTTCTCTAAGATAAAGATATTTGATAGATATGTGCTTTGTCTTAGAGTGCATAACATGATTTTTTGAAATATTAATGGCACTAGTATTGTCACAGAATATAGTTATTGGCTTGGTAACTTTCTCATTTATACCTTCCAACAGTTGTTTGATCCATGCAATGTTGGTACAATTCAATGTTGTAGCAACATATTCAACTTTTGTTGTTGACTGTGAAACACATCCTTGTTTCTTGCTAAGCCAACTCACTAGTCTTTCTCCTAAAAAGAAAGCTCCATGACTTGTGCTTTTTTTGTCATCAATGTTGCCTGCCCAATTAGCATCTGTATAAACTTTTAAATCAAAATCATTTCCTTTCTGATATACTAAGCCATAATCCTCTATTCCTTTCAAGTATCTAAAATTTTTTTTGATTGCTGACATGTGTGTTTCCTTAGGATCTGCAGAGAATCTTGCAATTATACCTACTGCATGTGCTATGTCTGGTCTGTTGTGAACAACATATTGTAGTTTTCCAATCATGGATCGGTAGATTGTCTCATTAACAGATGCAAATTCATCATTCTTTGATAATTTACAGTTGGTAGTCATAGGAGTACTTCTGGTTTTGAATCATCCATTCCAAATTTCTTCAAGATTTCCTTTATGTACTTGGATTGAGTAATGAAAATCTCATTTTTCATTTGCAGTATCTGTAGACCTATAAAATACTCTATCTCACCGATTAATGACATCTCAACTTCTTTGCTCATTTCAATTCCAAAGTTCTTGCATAAAGAGTCATTTCCACAAAATATAATATCATCAACAAGTATGGCTGAGATCAGTATTCCATTTTCATCATTCTTCATGTACATGTTGTTGTTCTCATTTGTCCTTATAAAACCAATCTTAATCAAATAAGAGTGCAATCTTTCATACCATGCTCTTGCTGCTTGTTTCAAACCATATAAAGCTTTGTTCAACTTACATACCTAATCTTTATTATTGTCTTCAACAAATCCTTTAGGTTGTTCAATGAAAACTTCTTCTTCTAATATTCCATTTAGAAATATAGATTTGACATCCATTTTATATATCTTGAAGTTCTTGAAAGTAGCATAGGCCAACAATGTTCTTACTCCTTCAAGTCTAGCAACAGGTGCAAAAGTTTCACCATAATCAATTCCTTCTTCTTGTGCATAACCTTTGCAAACTAATCTTGCTTTGTTTCGAATGACCTCCCCTTTTTCATTTAGCTTGTTTCTGAAAATCCACTTTGTATCGATTACATTTTTGTCCTTCGGTCTTGGGTTTAGTGTCCATGTGTCATTCTTCTTGATTTGATCAATCTCTTCTGTCATAGCATTTACCCAATCTTCACTATTAAATGCCTCTTTTACTATTCTTGGTTCAAATTCAGATATCAAACATGTGTTCTATCTTAGTTTGTTCCTTGTCATCACTGGATCATCCTTATCTCCTATAATCTGACTTGGTGCATGATGTCTTCTGACATACTTGGCTAGTACAGGCTCAGTAGGCTCTGTATGATCTTCTTCATCACTCGGTAACTGGATATTTTCTTCATTTTCTTCAACAGTTTTCTCGGTAGGACTTCTCGATTGCACATAGACAAATTCATCATAGTCTTCTGGTTCTTTGGAATTTCCTTCATCATTTCTTTCTGCAAATTCATCAATTTTTACATTTGCACTTTCTACTATTTTGTTAGATGATTTGATCAGACATTTAAATGCTTTGCTTCTAGAAGAATAACCTAGAAATGTTCCTTCTTCACTTTTCTGATCAAACTTGTCATTTCTATCATCTTTATGAACATAACATCTACTTCCAAAGATTTTAAAATAACTAACATTAGGTTTCTTATCATACCAGATCTCATATGGTGTCTTCAAAATACCTTTCTTCACTTGAACTCGGTTCAAGGTGTAAACAGTTGTGCTTATTGCTTCTCTCCAAAATGTTTGTGGCACCTTCTTCTCAATCATCGGTGTTTTAGCACAATCCATAATAGATTTGTTTCTTCTTTCAGCTATTCCATTCTGTTGTGGAGTTCTCGGTGTAGAGACTTGTCTTTTAATACCATGATCATTGCAGAATGAGTTGAATTCATTCGATGTGAACTCTCCTCCTCTATCTGATCTAAGACATTTCAATTGTCTTCCTGTTTCATTTTCAACTCTTGCCTTGTACCATTTAAACATTTGAAAAGCTTCTGATTTTTCTTTTAAAAACATTTCTATCATCATCCTTGAATAGTCATCCACAAATAATATGAAATACTTATCACCATAATAACTTTGAACTTTCATAGGACCACAAAGATTAGTGTGCACTAGATCTGAAATTCCCTTAGAAGTGTAAGACTTACTTGTAAAGCTTTATCTTGTCATCTTACCCATCTGGCATCCTCGGCACATAGCATTCTCAAGTTTTTCAAGACTTGGTAGACCTCTTACTCTGTGCTTCTTACTTATCTTGATCAGGTTATCAAAATTTACATGACAAAACCTCTTATGCCATAGCCAGGTATCTTCAATCTTTGCATGCAAACACTTATTCTGAGTTGAGTCAAGGTGAAATGTATTACCTTTTGTTTGTGTCCCGGTAGCAGCTAACTTTCCATTCTTGTCATGAACTTTGACATTCCTTTCTAAAATTCTATTCGGTAACTTGTGTTGTTTAGCTGTGCTACACTCAACAAATTGTATTTCAAACCTTCAACCCAATAAAAATCATTGCATCTTGCATTATCAAGAAGTGTTATAGATCCTTTACCTCTTATCGGACATGGTGCATTATTACCAAATCTAACATAGCCTCCATCATAATCTTCTAACATAACAAACTTGTGTTTATCTCTTGCAATATGATGTGAGCATCCACTATCTACAATCCAAGAATCATTAGTGTTTATGTGAGATATTAGGGCTTTTTCTTCATACCTTTCTTCATCTAATCCATCCTTGATTGCCACATAAACAACTTCCTCTGTATTGGTCTCATCTGATTTATCATCATTAGATTCTTCATCAGCTATTAAGCATGTCTTTCTATCTCTTCTTTTCAAGTCTCAGTGTCCTCTGTAATGGTGATCTTTCTATCTGTCATCTCAATAATCTCTCTCTTTAGTAAAATCTTTGTTAGGATAGTTAGAAGCCATATGTCCAATCTTATCACATTTGAAACATTTCAAAGGTAGTTTTCCTTTATACTTACCTTTGCCTCTTGGTAACCTTTTGGCTAATAGTGCTTCAAACTCTTCTTGCTTTCTAATTTCTTCATACAGTTTGTGTACTGCTTCAATGTTCTTCTGAAATCTTTCACTTGCTCCACTATGATCTCCTTCAGAGTACTTATACTTTCTTTCATTGTAATCATTAGATTCATCAAGATGAAAAGAACTAAATGCAGATTCAACTTTATTTACTGAAAATCCACTATTATCAAAATTACTTAACTCAAATGCATGTAGCTTACCAATAGTAGCATCCAAAGAAACTAGCATATTACATATAGACCTCAATTCATTGATTATTGAGACTCTGATTGCATAAGCTGGTAGAAGGGTTCTTAACAACTTACTTGTTATATCTTTTTCTTCAATAGTTCCACCCGCTCCTTTGATTTGATTGACAATCTCCTTTAGTCTTGTATTGTACTAAGTTATGCTTTCACCTTCATTCATCCTCATAGATTAAAGTTGTCCTCTTAAACTGTCTACTTTTTCTCTTTGAACATGTTCATCTCCTCCATATACTGATATGAGCTTATCCCACATTGCCTTTGCATCATTGTAGCCTTCTACATCATTAAACTCTGAATTGGTCAATGCAGATGTTATTTCAATCATTGTTTGAATATGTTCTTGCTTTGCCTTTATCTCTTCCATAGTCAATGGATAGGTGCTCAGTGTGACCAAATCATTCTCCAGATAGTATATAACATATTCTCCAACTCCTGATAGATGTAACTTCATCCTTTTCTGCCATGTAGAGAAACTTGACTTGTTCAACTTCAGTGCATCCCTCTTATACATCTTTGGATCTTTAACTCAAGTGCCTTTAAACTTTCCTTCCGGAGTCCAAAGTGTTATCACTGTTTAAAATTGGGTTCTTCTTTTCCCATAATTGGTTATGGTTCACTGAAATTTTTTTCGAATAGGGTGTAATCCCAAATGCTTCAGCTTTGTTCTAAACCTTAGGGGTTTAAGGGTTTTTGATTTTTTAGATTTTATCCTTTTGTTAAACCCTCTGGTTTCTATTCTTCTGTTACTTTATTCACTTAAAGTTATGGGTCGAGGGGTCGTAGGAAGTGTCCCCCCTTATTGTTTGCCTAGGCGGTTACGTTGATTATTTGAAAATTTTATGCCTTGTATGCTTTTCTTCTAAAGTTGTCGGGCCCGGTAATTAGTGATCAACTTGAGAGATGATCCAACGGCCCGCGCTATTTCGCAAGGGTAAAATGCTCACCCTTTAAGCCCGCGAAATAGCGAGAATTCACGAGGACCGTCCATGTGTCATGACGGAGGAAGTAAAGGGTATAGCTGTCAAAGGTGGTTGAAGCCCCGTGGCTTTCTTCTGGAGTATTAAAAGGTAGCACGTGGCACAAGGCACCACAGTTGGCAGGTTAGGATTAAAGTTTCGAAGTGGGCCCCAGAGATGACCTGGCAGGTACAACTGTTAACAATCTATTGAGACCCTGTGGATTCCTTCTGGCAAATGACAGAGTGACGAGTCAGCTCCGCAAGTGACAAGGCGCCAAGTGTTAGTGATGTGTCAGTGGGCCCACCATTCCTGAAAGCCTTTTTGAAGGATTAAATGCCGATCAACTGCAGGGATGATCCGACGGTCCGCGCTATTTCGTAAGGGTAAAATGCTCACCCTTTAAGCCCGCAAAATAGCAAGAGTTAACGAGAGCCGTCCACGTGTCATGACGATGATGTGAGAGATAGACCTGTTGAGATGAAAGTGGGGCCCCTCATGGTTTATTTTTGGCGAATGAGAAAATGACAAGTTAGCGTCGCAGGTGACTGGATGCCAGGTGTTAGTAACGTGTCCGCGGGCCCACCATTCCTGAAAGCTTTTTCAAAGGATTAAATGCCGATCAACTACAAGGATGATCCGACGGTCCGCACTATTTCACAAGGGTAAAATGCTCACCCTTTAAACCCGCAAAATAGCGAGAGTTAACGAGAGCCATCCACGTGTCATGATGATGACATGGTCAAAAAGTGAGCCCGTCATAGTATAAAGAAAGACGCGCGGTCAGTATCAAGTGGAATGCGAAGGGATTTTTAAGGCCAATGGTTGGGCGCCGTGTGGTATTATGTAGCCAATAGAAAAGCGGGACCCAGACTAAAGACAAAGCCATCAGTAACGAAAGGTAACAGTGAAACACTTGCAGGAATGTTATGACCCGTTGGAGCGAAAAATACGAATTCTCGTATGAATTCGATTTTGAAGGGACAGTCGAAGCATGTGGAATCAATGTTATAGTTAAGGCCCTGAGTACAAGTATTTGATTTCCTAACAACCTAGTAAAGATATCTTTTAAAAGATTTTACAGAAGAGCAGACGCAGAGTTATCTTTTTCAGATACAGAGCAAGCGGTTCAGTTGCAGAGCAAATTCCTTCAAGCAAGCATCAGGTTCTCTCATATTTTGTAGCAATTCTTGTGTGGTGTTTTAAGTAAAATCATTCTCGTGTTGCAGAATTGTTTAAGAGTGTATTCATTTTCTTGCATTTTCAAATGGCTCCTAAAAGGGAATTTTTCGGCAAGGTTAATTATTTAGAAAGAAGTGTATGCGATGATTTTTTAGAACAGTTGATGTTGTCAACTAACCAGGCATCAAAGGCCAAAGAATTAGTGCCCAGGGCTCCCCATCTGAAGATAGGAGAGGGATTGTATGACAAAGGAAATTGGCTGAGAGACCCACAGGTTGGACTGTCAGGGTTGGGGCTGTTTAGAGTCGGATTTGGAATGAGAAATTCTCCTGCTCCTCAAAACAGTATTTGGGAGCTAGATGTTGGGAAATTAGTAGTCCCAGGGGTATTCATGGATACAGACCTGCTAACCCAAATGGCATTGAATTATGATCCCATTACAAGATGCATCCGAGATGTAAATGGGAAAACCCTTGTGGAAATTAATGCGGAAGAATTAAGGACAGCATTTGGGCTCAATGAGTTCACAAACTTCCTGGAACCCATAAATTTCACATCATTAGCCCAAGTATACAGTGCACAGAGGAGTCATCTCAAGAATGGGCCCCTTAAAGAACTTTTTCTGAAAGTAGGAGGGTTGGCAGTTGTAGGGCCCAACACACAAGAGCCATTTTCATTGAGTATGTTTACTTTGAGGGCTAAAGGAATGTATTGGGCACTTTGCCAAGTTCTAGGAGAGGATGCTGAAGCAAATATGCCAAATCATTACTTGCTAATGATTGTTCAGATTTTGAATCCTTCTCTTGCTATCACATTTGACTATGCTTCTTTTATTGCTGATTCTATCCATGGAGGGTTGATAGGAATAAAAAATGGAAAGGTGGATAGACCTTTTGGATGGTATTCACTCTTAATGCACCTTTTTCTCTTCAAAGGTGGTGATTATTTCGCCAGTGGATTAGACCTGGTTAAAGAGAAGGAAGGAGAGAAAATGCCAGTACAATTATGGAGTACTGTGTTGTCATGGGACAGAGAGGATGCTAGTTTCCTAAAGTTTCATAAATATTTTGCATCTAAAATAAGGACTCTCCTTTGCTCTGATAACCCAAGAGTCCCCAAGGTTCTTCTGGAGTTCATAAGGCCAAAAGAATTCGCAGAGAACATCAAAATTGTTCATAACTGGGGCGATATGTATTTATATCCAGTCTCCACGGTTTTCAGAGTTTTTGGTTTCAGGGGTACTCCATTTTTGTTACCTTACCAGGTCCCTCTCAAAGTGGGAATAGCTGAGATTCTTAGACAAATTGGTGGCCTACAAGAGGCAGAGTTAACAGGCAGAGGTAAAGGGACTATTTTCCCTACAGCTACCATAGCCCACCAATTCGTAATTACAAAGGGAGGCTGGAATTGCTTTGAGGATTTCCTCAAACCTTACCATTTATCCACTGCAGTGTCCAGGTGTGCTGATCCAGAGGACTTCTTCAATGGTATGTTTAGGAAGAAGGTAGCATGCAGAGGTAGGCCTCATCAATTCCAATTTCTTGAAGATCTCATGAGAAATGAATTTGATTTAGATGAGCAGGAATTAAGGAAAGAAAAGTGGGTGGCTTATAGGAAAGCCTTGGATTTTGTGCATCAATTTGATGCTAGCTATGACCCATTGTCTAGCTTCTTCCCATTGGAAAATAAAATAAAATTTTTGATTGTTTGTTTTGAAGATGTGATGCAAACACTGAAGGAGAAGAGGGAAGCTACGATTAAAAGTGACCCTGAAAAAGCCAGAGTGATCCTGAGCAGGTCAGCTTCCACCAAAGCAATTCCTCTTGGTGATTACACACTGCGAAAGAAATCAGGTTATAGTGTGCTGGTGCCTACAACAGGGGAGCCCTCTTCATCCAAAGGAAAGAGGAAAGTACAAGATGTCATTGACATCCAAGACAGCCCAAAGAAGCAAAGGGTGGGGAAGGAAGTGCAATCAGATACACCCTTGTATTCCCCATCCCAATCCCCTATCCACATAGGAGATGAACAAGCAGCAGTTGCACACCTCTTGCAGTTGGCTAGCTTAGGTGAAATTGCATACACCTATGATGAAGTTGAAGAAGGGATGCCAGAAGAGCCCATTGATGCTGAAATGGACATCACCTCTACTGAACTTAAAGGCCAGGAGTGGGATCTTGAGATAAAAAAGGCAAGTAGTGCCTTTTTAGCTGATGACAACTTTGTCACATCAGAAGCATTCATGCAGTTCATTTGGAAACAGCATATAAATAGATATAATGCTAGATGTGAGACAAGGAAGGTCGAGCAGCCTGATAAAGACCCAACCTCAGTGGAGGAAGAAATAAAATAGGAGATGATGGAAGAATTCAAAACCATCACTCCTGAACAGGGAAGAAATCTAGTAGCACAAGCTGGAGTGCTCATCTTACCAGAGTGGGATATTGCTGATGCTCTGGTGCTAGATGCAGTAAGAAAAGAAACTAAACCCATGGAAGGGGTTACATTTAGTAAGGATAATGCTGCACTGGTTATGTGGTCCCTCAAGAGAAATGAGGGCAAGAAAGGCAAAGACACCCCAGGGTCAAGTCACCTTGGTGGATTGATGGTAAAAAGAGTGCAAAGTACAGGGGTAGTAGAGGCTGCTAGCACTGTGCTAGAAACTACAAAATTTAGTGTTGCAGTGGCTGAGAAGGAAGCCAAAGAAAAGGAGGCCCTCCAAATTAAGTTGGAAATAGTTTTGAAGGCCTATAACAATGCCAAGGAGGAGGTGAGAGGTAAATATAGCATCATTGCTAGATTACAAAGCCAGTTGATGGGACAACACCAACAAGGTGAGCCTTCAACATTGATGATTTCCTCCTCTCCTGCAAGACCTCCACCTACAAGCCCTATCATTGAATTTCCACCATCTCCAGCACCTTCCAGCTCCCAAATGATTGAGATTACTCCTCAAGAACTAGAAAACCTGAAACAAGCTCAGGCTTTGTATGCAGGGAAATATGAGGAAAAGGTAAGGGCCATAATCTCCAGTTTTGCAGATACGATAAATGCCTCATTGCTTCACAACAATGTGGGAAAATTTATGGAGATATGGAATGAACTGAGGAGAGATAAGGCCATTTTGACACCCATTTTTGACAAATGGAGGCCTAGGGAGCAAGATCTAGAGTTCATGTGTGTATCCTGTGATGAAGCGAGAGCCAATCCTATTATCAAAACCACTTCTGATGTCGCTAAAGTTTTAATGCAATTGGCAGCAGATGTAGATAATGTGGATAGAAAGGTCAATTTATGTAAGAAGGAATACACTGATCAAGTTTTTGAGTTGCTCCCAGGAATTTTTGCCAATCCGGATAAGTTGAAGGACAAGCAAATATGGCTTAAAGAGATAGAAGGCAAGTTGTCAGCAAGGGTTAAGGGAATCATTGATCTTGATGATACCTCTTTCTTTGTTATAACAATATAGGAAATAGAAAAAATTAAATCACATTATGGTTTTCTTAATTCAGAAGTCAACAAACTGAGAAATTCTTGGAAAAGGTTGACTAAAATTAAAGATGATGTGATTAATTTTTCATGGCCGACAGAGGAGACATATAGTGAGTGGGAAGTTAAATATTCCACCCATGATCCGGAGCAATTGGAGAGCGCCCCTGAAAAGATAGAAGAGGTTGCAACCGAACAGCCTGTTGAACAAATGGCAGAGGCTGAAAAGAGCACATAACTGCTTTTACGCAAAAACTGTAATCTCTTCAATTTTTGAAATAATTGTCACAAACTCTCCTCGAGAAGTCCGAAGCTTTGTGCATCCATGTGGTTATAAATGGATACCAGGACTAGAGGGAAGGGGATCACAAAATTTTGTAAGAAAATGCTACAGAAATTTATCTGAGTCTTTCCAAAGTTCAATGGAGAATCAGAATTTCTTGTAATATTTCTTGAAATGAATATCAATATACAGGGCATCGGTTTTGAGTAAAGCTTTGTGTTGTCTTCAAGTTTGTTCACAAATTTATTTACTATCTTTATTCTGAATAATCCAGGGTTGTTTAGTTTAAATGGAATTGCAAAGCAATCTCAGTATAAGTGTTTGTTAGCTTTTCTCTTTAGGAGGGAAATTAAATACGCGGGATCACTCATACCAGTAAATTCTTTGGAAGGAACTTTGAATTTTGAGGACCATAGCTTAGTCTAGAATGATTGAATTCTTGTATGTGTCAGGCATATATAAGGATTAGTGGAAACTAAAATGACGAGAAGCATAAAGATATATTGTTTCAGGAGTTTTATTTAAGTTTAGGTGACTCTGTAACCCTGGATAAGGCACTGGTATTAATCAAGGTTGTTTATTGCATACTTTGTTGATCAAAAATGCTGAAGTTAAGTATAGTTTCTATTCTTTGTTTTTAGTTGATTTCAAGGTGAACAAATGCACTGGTTTTCTGGACTGGTTTGCTGTGGGTTTATTGTTTGAAAGTGTGAAGTTAATTCACAAAGGTATACCCACCTGGGCTCCAAGGAAGCCCGAAGTGTAGAAGGTCTAATCAAACCTTGTCATATGTTGTCTCTGGAATTTCCTTGTCTTTGATGTCTTCTCGGCACCCAGTTTAAATCATATTATTCTAAGGACATTGAAGGGAATCAAATTTTGAGGACAACACAAAGCTCTGATACCAATTGATAGTTCTAATACTTAATATAAGTATAGATCCAATAGCCAACAAGATGAGAGGGGGGGTGAATCATACAAACTTAATCATCCGTAAAAACATCAGATTCAACCTCGGTAACATATATATCAGTCATATATCCAAAACTATCAAACATGCAAACTCAAAAGCATATGAACAATATAAACCTCATAACACTAGATTTAACGTGGAAACCCATATAGCAAAAAACCACTGTGGGATTTCGGACCCACTAAGAAATATACTCTTCTAGAGTATGCTCGGTTAAAAGCAAATCCTGTTAAAGATTACAAACACATTGCTAGATGTGACCCAGTTAAGGGACTTCCCTCAGATCTGTTAGGATCTTCACTTTGTTAGAAATGACCTTGTCAAAGGATTTCAAACACTCAATCAGAATGTCACCTTGCCAGAGGATTTACATATAAGACTGTTAAGTCCACTTGGTTAAGAGATTTTCTGTCACTTTCACAAAATAACAGTAATAACAATCTATCTGCAACTTCACATATAAAATGCTAAAGCAGATTCTTATTTGTTCAATACAATCTAGACATAGAGCTAATCTTATCTATCTGCTGGGCTTCTATACTCTATTATTCTAATAGGTCTTCAAGCTTCTGTGCTCGGTAATCACTATGTAGCATCCCTATGCATACACTTGCCCACATACATTGTTTATCAACAATTTCCTATTTATAAACAATTAGGTAACCGCTTAATCTCCTTGATCACATTTCCCATGATCAATCATAGCCGTCAAATCTTCAATCTTGTCCAGATTCAATGCATCTTTCGATTTGAAAATGTTTTACCCCACCTTGGAACTTGCATATTAGTCTTGGAACTTGTGCCAGGGTATTACAGTTCAATATGAGCTATAGATCTTCATGTTGACTTTCCATTGCCTTAGATTCGTTAACAAACTTCTTCCACGGCTTACCAATCATTGATCCTCTTCAGCTCATCAACTTCTTTCATTAAATACCGCATGTAAACATTTAATGCATTCTATTATAGCTCGGTTACAACTCCGTAACAACTCAGTGAATACTAAACTTCACTCGGTAGACATTCCGCCTTCATTAACTGATAGCAATAACCTTAGGGTTTACCGACTGGGTTCTTTGGTTGATAACATAGTATAGTATTAACCTTTACATTTTACAACATATGTATGATGTTAAAACAATCTAAAACATCATGATCTCATCATTGTCTGACTCGGTAGTAGTTGCCCATTGAATACCTTATTCATCCCTTTATTCATCATATTCTTTCCTGTGTCTTTTACCGACTTCTTCATAATCTTCATATCATACTTCTCAAGATATGGCAACATCATACTGAATTAGAAAATCAATTTCTTGACATCAATGACAAAATAATAATATCAAGATAGTAAAACATCTTTAATCAGTTATATCCATAATCATCAACAACCTTCGCAATATCCTTAAGAAATACCAACAATCTTTCATTGTCTATTATAATGCAATATTGCCAACAATCTAGGCATATTAGAGAAAATATTGAAAGACTGGAGAAATTCCAAGTTAGGCTCAACCCTAAGAAGTGTGTCTTTAGGGTAACATCAGGCAAATTATTAGGATACATTGTGTCAGCAAAAGGCATTGAAGTAGATCCAGCGAAGGTACAGGCCATCATGGAGATGCCACCTCCCAAGAACATTAGCCAACTTAGATCTCTACAAAGATGACTCCAATCAATCTAGTGATTCATTGCCCAACTAGCATATAAAAGTCTACCATTCAGATGGGAAGCCAAATGTGCAAAAATGTTCTATCAAATCAAGCAATATCTAATGAACCCACCAATTTTGGTACCACCCATAGCAGGAAAGCTGCTCATCCTCTACATATCAACAATGGACATATCATTGGGGGCACTATTAGCACAATAATATCAAGAAGGTAAAGAACAAGCTATCTATTACATCAACTGAACATTAAATGGCTATGAGCTCAATTACACATTCATTGAGAAGGCCTGTTTAGCTATGGTATTTGCCTCTCAAAAGTTCTGACATTACATGCTAGCTCACACAATCAAGCTAGTAGCAATAATTGATCCTCTCAATTATTTACTCAGCAAAGCAGCTCTTACAGGTAGACTAGCGAAATGGGTCATGATTCTCAGCGAATTTGATATCCACTACACAGAGCGTCAGGATATCAAGGGACAAGTAATTGTAGATCAACTAGCTGAAGCACCACTACCAGATAAGCAACCAATGGAGGTTGACTTACCAAAAAGAGGTGTCCTTAATGTTACCATCAAGCAATGGACCCTATACTTTAATGGTTCCTACACTCAACATGGCTTAGGTGCCAAAATCTTTTTCATCACTCTTGAAGGACACACTATACCAAGATCATATATACTCATATTTTCATGCACCAATAATATCACCGAGTATGAGGCACTGGTCATAGGAATCAGAATTATCATGGAATGGAGAATCATGGAATTCAAAGTCTATGGAGACTCACAATTGGTCATAAATTAGATCAACGATGAATACCAAACAAAAGATGACAAGCTGCTGCCATACAAAAGAATGGTGGATGACTTCAAATAGTATTTTGTAAACATCACCTTCAAGAAAATACCAAGGTTGGACAAGAGAGTAGTCGATGCAATGGCTACTATCACATCACTGCTACAAATTCCAGAGCAACAAAGTCATTATGATTTTCTGGTAGAGCAACTATTTTCCCCAGCCTATGACAATTCTGCATCCCATGTTATCTATGCCTTAACCAGTTCAGACTCTCCTTTATATGGAATAATCTATGAGTATCTTAAAACCAATACCCTACCCATTGACCTATCTTGAAATAAAAAACACAACTTTATCCGGCAAGCCGCCCGTTATACCCTAACTACTGATACTCTTTACCATCGAGGTCTAGATGGTACTCTTCTTTGTTTCCTTGATCATAATGAATCTGACTCTTCTTTACACGAACTTCACAAAGGTATTTGTGGCACACATTCAGGTGGTCCTACTCTTGCTAAAAAACTTCTGAAAATGGGATATTACTGGTTGACAATGGAGAAAGACTCTTATCAATTTTTAAAAAGAATGTCCTAAGTGCCAAATCCTTGGAAATCTTATCCATGCACTAGCACATGAATTACAACCATTTACAAC
This sequence comes from Cryptomeria japonica, assembly GCF_030272615.1. Taxonomy (NCBI): domain Eukaryota; kingdom Viridiplantae; phylum Streptophyta; class Pinopsida; order Cupressales; family Cupressaceae; genus Cryptomeria; species Cryptomeria japonica. The sequence continues at coordinate 181,645,040 of NC_081410.1, read as the reverse complement.
ATCTTGGCCTTTCTGTCAGTGGGGACTTGACTTAGTAGGAAAAATACACCCTTCATCTTCAAAAGGACACAAGTTCATTATCACTGCAACAGAGTATTTTACAAAATGGTTTGAAGCAATCCCAATGACCATAGTAACTGGAAAACAAATTGCCTCTTTTATTCTCAATTATCTGATCTGCAAATACGACATTCCCAGTTCCATCATCACAGATAACAGACGTCCCTTCAAAAACTAGGATGTGCGAGAACTATGTGAACGATTCAAAATCCAACATTATTTCTCTCCACCTTACTACTCGCGGGGGAATGGTCAAGAAGAGGCATCAAATAAAACAATATTGAAAATCCTAAAGAAAATAGTAAATGATGCAGGAAAGGATTGGCATGTGCAACTCAATCTGGCACTTTGGGCATACAGGACTAGCATCAGGACACCTACAGGAGCTACACCATATTCATTGGTGTATGGATGAGAAGAAATTTTACCTCTTGAGGTATAAATTCCATCACTCAGAGTATCTTTGAAAGGCCTCATTCCAAATCAAGAGCATCGAGTAAACAGATTGCAAGAACTAGAGCTTCTAGATGAAAAATGACAACATGCCTATACTCACCTCAAAGCATACCAGCAGCGCATGTGCAGAAGCTACAACCACAAAGTCATCCCTTGGATTTTTAAAGTCGGTGATCTCGTACTCAAAGAAAATCCTAGAAATCAACAGGATCGAGAAAAGAAGGGAAATTTTGAACCGAACTGGTTAGGTCCCTATGTCATCATCTCATCCTATGGATTAGGCACTTATCACCTAACAACTTCAGAAGGAGATGTGCTCAAAAAAACAACCAACAATGTCCATCTGAAGAAATACTATACTTGAGTGGTCTAATGCACAGAAAAAGTGAAAAATACCAAAAAAATAAATAAATAAATCAAAAAAATAACACAAAAAAATCAAAAACAACAAAAAGGTGCAATAAAAACAAATGGTGAAAACCTAAAAATAGACGCTACTTGTGAGGGAATAGCTCCTCTATCAATCATTTCTCATATCTTTTGTATACAAAGTCAAAACCACTGGCCATCACCCAACACTTTACCAAACAACATTATCTTGGACATACTTAGCGTAGTCACTGTCCTTGCTTGTCTGAAGATCAGCTCATTGTATCTCACCATGGTTTGGTAATCACTATAAATATCCACATCAATCAGTATCTATAACTAGGGGAAACACTCATCTAACTTCAAAACAACAATCGCAGCACGCCAAACAAATCCTGTCAAGCCAATACTCCAAGCAACCAAGAAAACAAAACACTGATCCAATTAAACACACATAATGAATGATTTTCTGAAGTATAGTTTGTTTACATCTTGCATGAGGTTTGGACTATTTTTTCACTTTAACTTTGTGAATTATTAGATCTCTTAAGTTTTCTCAATGATGCATCAAGCTAGACAAAATCATTGGAGACTGATATTTTTTAGTTTTATATCTGTGAGGTGATCACTTGTACTATGCAAATACTTGTCTTAAGACGTGAATCAAAACATATCACTAAAGACATTGTTCCACTTTGCACATACAAAGGGTTTAACTTGTTTGTTTACGCAAGCAGCACTCGGGTCATCTTGATTCAATTATACCAAACTTTCTAAAAGAGAATGTTGAAGCAAAAGAAGTGAAATTGGTTTATGTGAATACTAAAGAGCAAATTGCATATATTTTTACAAAGCCTTTGCCTAAGGAAACATTTGAGTATCTTAGAGAGCAACTTGGAGTCCTACCCCCACCGGTAGAGACTTAGACAGTTGATGTTTGTCATCAACCGGTAGAATTAATAGAGAAATATTTTATTCTAGCTTTTGATGAGGAGAGCTACTTCTCAGGGGGAGTAGTTGGTATATTGAATGAGTTGGTATTTTCTTTGAACTAATTGTATTTGGTTTTGTATTGCTTTGGCATTTGATGTCAAAGGGGGAGAGATTGATATGGAAAAACACGTGGATAACACATATTATTCTTAGGGGGAGAGACTTTATCCCTTGGGGAGAGATTATTACTTTGGGAAAGATATATGTATTTTTTATTTCTGGATTAATGATCTCTTTGGGAGATTGTTGGTTTTTGGTTTTTTGGCACTTTGATGGTTTTTCCATCTTATGTTGCCATCAATGCCAAAGGGGGAGATTGTATTTTTCACTTTGATGGTTTTTCCATCTTGTGTTGCCAACAATCAGGCTAGGGGATTCAATTTCACGTGCATGAGGACCCTAATATGGTCAAAAATTGCTAGGGTCACAATTTTATGAAACTACATTTAGCCCCCACTTTAGCGGGAGTATGAGCATATACCAATACTGTCGGTAAAGTACAAGGAAACAAGATTGAAAGACTTTTACCACATCAAGGAGGAAAGATGTGCCAAGACCCCAGTGGACTTAGGATCTTACGACTTTGATTCACAAAGTAAAAGGGAAGATCGAGAAAGGCAAAACCATGACTGCAAATAGAAAAGTTCTCCTCACTATGAGTCATGAAAGAAAGGATACCAAAGATTACAAAGTGAAACAAAGTACACTAACTCTAAGTATCAAGAAGGAAAATATAAGAGGAGTGTATTCCCCCATGTTAAAGAAATTGTGTGTGCCTTATCGAGACTGATTTATTTATGGTAGGATACACCCAAGAGAGAGAGAGAGGAGAGGGAGCATGCTATTGCAAGGATTTAACCCCCAATCAAGGAATAAACCCAAGGATAATGAACACAAAACATGAGGTAGTTTCACTTTCTTCGAGGTCAGTATGCTATATGATAACTCATGTATATCATATATGTATGCATAGAATAATCGTCAATCCCCAAATAAGGACACTACCTTCGAAAAAAAGGAAGAGAGGACTTCTTTCAACTTAACATGAAAGAGACCAAGAAAAGATCTCAATGCTTTGTATTGACCCCAAATAGACATGAAGGGAACAATAGAAGAACATGGATACACATAGAAGAATGGTCACAAAAGAGAAAAAAATAAGAGAGAGAGAGAGAAGATCCGCAGTGCTAATATTGCCAATCTAGCATGACATCTGCCTCCCAATCTTGCTGATCACTATTTCAGGAAGGCGAGCAACATACCAGAGCAGCGACATCGAGCACAGAAGATGGAGCTATCACAAGATCCAAATAAGGACTATGCTCATGTGGTAAGTCACTTTTGTTTGTTTCTAGGAGCTAGGATTAGGGTTTGTGAAAATTCAGTTGATAAATGCTTATCCACATCAACATATTCATACTCACTATCAAAAGCATTAAGAGTTATATTGCCATCATGAATAATATTTTCACCCATTTCTTCATCAAAGTTCAGAGAAAGAGGAGCAATAACATGAATAGGAGTAAAACCATCACATGTTTTTTGCAACTTATGATTTGGAGATGTAGGTTGAACATCTTGCTTAGGATAAAAAGTAATCATGTCAATTGTTGGAGTTCTAGAAGATTGAATAGTTTAAGGGATGGTTTCATGAGCTCGAACATGACGTCTTTATCGGTGTTCTCTCACACAACGATTTCATCGAGTCTTAGTGGAAGGTTGAGAAAGAGGACGAACACTAGCAAAAGTAGAAATGTTTCTCTCCTTGATAGTTGAAGATTTAGGTTGAGTTATTTTAGGATGAATAAGGGGAGAAACATGCCTCTTCTCTCTATAAGAGGAACGAGGTGGAATTGCGCCATATAAAGGAGGAATGTTAGGTGTAGGAAGAATACCAAGTCCATCATGAGGAGGAGGTATAGGTCTGACCTTAGGAAGAATCTTGTTGTTCTTCATAGGAGAAGGGATAGTCACATCCATAGGAATAGGTTGATGATCCTCCTTAAAGGAGATTAATTCTTTCTGTGAGGGGAAGAACTTTATCTTCAAGTATGATAGGAATTTCAAGTGTTGGGGATCTAGGTTGACTTAAGGATAATATCAAATCTTTCTTCCATTGTTTATAAGATTGAAAAAGAGCATCACTCCTTGATGGAAGAGATTGAAATTGCTTAGGCCAAAAGAAATCGATCAGAACACTAGGGCTTCTTTCGGATGGACGAAATAAGATATAGTTCACAGTTATGATTTCTCCATTGTGAGGAAATTTCAGACACTTGTGGATTGGAGAAGCAATAGCCTTCATGGAAGATAGCCAAGGATATCCCAACTTCACACAAAATTTCTTGGAAGAGGGTATGATAATAAAGTCAACATCCATGGACTTAGTATGAACTTCAATGGGAAGGGTGATAGAGCCAATGGTAGGATAAGAGAATCCATCAAATAGCTTCACCACCACATTATAAGCATCATATATTCTTTTATGCAATCGTAAAAAAGAAAAGATACTCCTCAATGATGACATTAACCATGCAAGAGGGATCATTAAGAGCACCACGGCAAGTTATATCCTTAACCTTCGCAACTATGTATAAAGGGAATTCAAGTGCTCTAATGGTCTCACTAGGGTCAAATGTAATACAAGGATCCTTAGGTGTATCTTGTTTTTCTACCATATTTACCAAGTTTGGAGCCATAGAGGTGAATTCCTCAGAAGAGAAAGAAGTAGGCACAATCTCAATCACATTAGAAGTATGAGAAGGTAAGGGATCGGTGAAAATCTTAAGATTTTGATTGGGAGGAGCTACTGATTTATTCCCTTTATCAATCACACCTACCATAGATATAGTATTATTATCAATCAAATCTTGAACCTTATGTTTCAATGCAAATCATTTCTCAGTACCATGACCAGGTTGATGATGAAATTGACAAAAGGAATTGTTATCAAAATAAGGGGATGCAAGTTTAGAAGGATAAAATTGTTTTATAGGAGGAAGTTTGATAACATTTCTTTGCAACAACTGAGACATAATACTATGTAAAGATTCATTCAAAGGAGTAAAATGTCTTTCTCTCTGGAAAAATTTAGAAATAGGAGGCACATTTGTTGTAGCATTCACATTGTTGTTATTGATTGTATCATTAAACTTGATGAAGATTTTTGTTAGTTTGAACTTCGCAAATGATTATTGAACACTCACCCCCTTATCACTTGGAGCCGTAGGAGTGGATTGCTCCATTTGACTCACAGGAAGTTGATAATTGTGGAGTATTACATACAACTACGGAAAGGAAGTAAACTTGGACAAAAGAAGTTTTTCCCTCACATCTTTTTGCAAATTAGAAATGAAAATTCGTTGAATATCATTATCATGTATAGGAAAAGAGATTTGAGCACATAAATTCTTATATCTACCAATGAAATTAGTCACTTTTTCTTTAACACCTTGTTTACAATGCATTAAATTAGTTAAAGTGATTTTAGGTCCAATGCTTTTGAAATTGTTGGATAAAAGCATTAGCCAGTTGTTGAAAAGAAGTGATAGAATAAGAAGGCAAAGAGAAATACCATTGTTAAGCCTTATCTCTTAATGTTCTTGTAAAAAGTTTTGCAAGCAATCTTTGATCATAAGCAAAATCGGTACACAAGGTTTGAAATGTTTTGACATACGTAAGAGGATCACCTTTTTCATTATAGAGTTCTAATTGAGGGACCTCAACATGTTTAGGTGGAATGACTTTAACAATATCAAGAGAAAGTGGGCTTGCAACATCAAAGGTGGGCACACTAAACTTGGATTGACTCATAGAAGCAATTTGTTGTTATAAGGAAGACACGGTTTAAGCAAGATTGTTCATTGTCGCTTCGGTAAAAGAATTGATGTGAGACATAGTTGATTGAGAAGGTGGTGTGATGTTATTGAAAGAAGGCATGGACTGAGAATAAGGTGGTGGGACATTATGATAACTAGGCATAGTTGATGATTGGGTAGGAAAAGGGACACCTAAGGGAGGAACAAAGTTGTTGAAGGAATTGCCCCCTTGTGTCACATTGACTGGTTGAGGGATAATAGGAACACTTATGGAAGACATAGGTAAAGATGGAGGATTTAATGAAGAAGACGGATTTCCCCCATGACTAGTTATTGTAGGGATGACATTTTGAGTTGACGTAGCCATGATGTTGGAGGTAAAAGTAGGAATACCAGTCATAAGAGTAGTCAAAGGAATAGAAGCATTGACTTGTGTTGAAGGTTGTGAATAACTTAGGGTTTCAGCACAACTCTAGATAGGCATGACATTAGAATCAACAATATGTACAATGCCACGCAATATATCAACTCCATTCTTATCACTTTGAATCATGCACTTAAGGCCTTAAATTAATGGAAGAGCTTCACTATTAGGGTACTCTTGGGACATCCATTGTTGAAAGTTATCAAATTGATTGTCCAATTTAGAAAGTTGATCTATGGAAACTCTAGTTAAAGCTTCTTCTTCATCATGGGATTCATCAATGGGGTGAATAGGAACATGATTAGGATCAGAAGAGTTAGCATGATCCTCATTAATGAAGTTACCCAAATTAGGCTCCATCTCCTCAGTAATTAAGCCTTGGTAGGCCTTAATTCTAATGCTTCATCTAACAGGGTTAGTATAGGTAGGACTAATAGTGGTAAAACTCATGCACTAGAGGGAAAATTTGAATTTTGAATTTTGAATTATGGGAACAAAGCTTACAAAATTGAGGAATGCAAAATTTAAGAAAATAATGAATAAACGGTTTGAACTTTGCTGGAAGAAGAGGATGACACAATTTCCAAAAATGAAAGGAAATTGGAATTTTAAAATTAGGGCCAAGGGAATACCACTTAATTTTAAAATCAGAATTTTTAAAATCAGGGCAGACTATAATTAACCTCTTAATTTAAAATTATTTCTTGAAATTTGAAATTTTGGAGGCATCTTCGATTCTAGAGGGATCAAAAATCGACAAAATCGGCCAATCTTTTGGATTTAGGCTATTAAATATAGTCATAACAGTCTCCCGAAATTTTGGGAAAAAAACCGAGGATCGTGGCAGGAATGCACATGGTCTGACCAAATTTTTTCAATTTTTTTAGGGAGGAATATTACAATGATTTCAAAGCTAACCCCAAAAAACTAGCAAATTTTACAATTTCTAGATGAGCAAAATTAAGGTTGAAATGTAAAAATAGGACCCTATTAGGGTTTTGAAGAAAAAGAGGAATCGAATTGCATTTGAAAAAGGTCAAACCTATGGATAGGGACACCTTGGAAAATGTTTAGAAATCTGAATTTGAATGAAATTGATTGAAATTTGCACAAAATCAAATTAAATTTAAAAATTAGGGTTTTATGACCTAACCACTTAATTTTCAAATTTGAATTTTAGGAAAAAGGAGGGAAATTAAAAATTTGAATTGTAGGAATGAAAACAAGTCTAAGAATAATCCCAAATCTGAAAATTAAATGGAAGTCCAATTTTTGCACAAGTTTAAGATGATTTTTGAGAATTAGGGTTTTAACAAGTAACCACTTAATTTGTAAATTTGGTTTGCAAATTGAACAAGACAATGAGGAAATTGAATTTGGCAAACAAAATAATTTTGGATTTAAGATAACCACAAGCAATTTTTACAAATCACAAGTTCAATTTTAATTTTTAAAACTAGGGTTTGTAATGATTTAACCACTAAGTTTGTAGAAAATTTAAATTTGCAAATGAAAAATATGCAATTTTGTTCAAAGGAAAGCATGCAAGACGTCGAGTTCACCAAAATGTAATGGTGGGTGAAAAATGTGTGAATGAGAGATCAAGAGGAAAACTACCCTTTCCCTCCAAGGAGAGATGATAGTTTCACTACGGATTTCCCTTCAAACACTTTTCATGCATTACATTGGAAGAGGGGGGGGAGAAATTCACTAGATTCAACCTCCAAAGAAGAAAATAGAATTCTGAATGAAATGGGAATGATAAGTTAATCCCCTCTTCTATTTGAAATGGAAAGGAATTGATTGAATTATGTATAGAGACTAAGTGCAAAAGTGACAATTTACTTATTATAACTTGGGATCAAAATGTGGGATGAATTTGTGCACCTAGATCTGGTAGTAATATGTCAAAATGAAGCCGCCCTGTAAATTTGAGGAAAATTTGTCCGGACTGTGGCGGGAATGTACACTATCCTCTGAAATATCCATGAAATGAAAAGGGTTTTTCCACCTCTGCAAATGAAGCCCAAATCTGAAAGTACAGTTGCGCACCTGCAACCTACACATAGAAAAGAGAGGAAAATGGGTTGGATTGGGGGTTTGCCTTCAGGTCAAACCCCAGTTTTGGAATAAACCAAATGATGAAATAAAGTACTTGCAAGTAAATGTAAATGAAATACTGAAATATGAATCACCTCAAGGGAGGTTGTAGATCTAGAATGTTGATAGAAATGCTTGTGTGGAATTGAATGTTGGAATGAATCTCCTCTTGAATGGTTGAATCCTTGACTTGAATGTAACACCTAGCCTTGAAGGGAGACTTGAGAATGCTCAATGCTGGAAAGGAATGCTTGAATACTTGAATTATCTTGAATGCTTGATCTCATGCAAACTTCCTAGTCATCCAACATTTCCAACTTATTTTCAACTTTTTCAAATGAGAGGAAAAATGCAACTTATATACTCATTAATTAAGTTTAATTGATTGATTTTCGTCACATCTGACATTGACAAAGTTTTCCCGCCCAATGCACAACCTGCAATGCACGCTCAGGAAGGGTCTTGCCCTAAATTAGGGCAAGGACAGGGGCACCACGCCCCTATCCTAGGGGGGACAGGGGCACCACACTCTTGTCCTGACCTTTTCTCCAAGGAAGAGTGCACATAGGGTGGTGCAAAGGGAAAGGTAGAAGAAATTTCAAGGGTTGAGCAATCTCTGGTCTCTGATCAGGCTAGGGGATTCAATTTCATGTGTGTGAGGACCCTAATGTGGTCGAAAATTGCTAGGGTCACAATTTTATGACACTTCACTGCCCAATCAGCATCAGTGAATACCTACAAAGAAAAAATACCTTGATATGGATATTACAATCCATAACCAATTATCCCTCTAAGATATCTGAATATTCTCTTAACTGTTGTCATGTGTGTCTCCTTAGGGCTGTTTTGAAATCTTGCTACTAAACCAACTGCATGGGCAATATCCGGTCTACTATGAACAACATAATGAAGTTTTCCAATCATGGATCTATATTCTTTCTCATCCACTGAGGGTGAATCATCTTCTTTCGATAATCTGCAATGGGTAATGATAGGTGTTCCAACCGATTTATAGTCTTTCATCCCAAAGGTCTTTAGTACTTTCTTCACATATGTACACTAACTAATTAAAATTCCACCTTTCAGCTTCTCGACCTGCAATCCAATGAAAAATTATATCTCACCTATGAGAGACATCTCAAACTCTTTCTTCATCTCATCTAAAAAATCTATACACATTGCATCATTTCCTCCAAATATTATGTCATCAACAAATACTTCTGCAATTAACATCTTGTCTCCTTCAGTCTTCAAATAGATATTGTTGTCCTCACTGGTTCTCTATAATCCTATCTTTATCAAATGTGCATGAAGTCTTTCATACCATGCCCTAGGTGCTTGCTTTAGCCCATATAATGTTTTATGCAGTTTGCATAGCCTTATCTTCTAACAATGCAAACCCATCTGGTTGTTCAATATACACTTGTTCTTAAGGAATACCATGCAGAAATGTTGACTTTAAATCTATTTGATAAAGTTTAAAACCTACATAAGCAAGTAGAATCCTAACACCTTCAAGCCTAGCAACCAGCGCAAAGGTCTCTTCATAGTTGTCACCTTCTTCTTGTGCGCACCCTTTGCAAACTAGTCTTGCCTTGTTTCTAACAACTTCTCCTTCTTCATTCAGCTTGTTTCTAAAGACCCACTTTATACCAATAATTTTTTTGTCTTCAGGTCCAGGAACAAGTGACCAAGTTTTATTTTTCTCAATCTAGTCAAGTTCTTCATTCGTTGCCTTTAACCAGTCATCAAATTTAAGAGCATCTCTCACTATTTTTTATTCAAAAGTAGAAATTAGACAGGAGCTTTCTCTAATTTTTCTTCTAGTCTGCACTCCAGCATTCTTATCACCTATTATTTGATCTTCAGAATGATTTAACCTAACATACCTTGGTATAATCAGTTCCGGTGCAGTAACCTCTTCTTGTTATTCATCTTCTTCATCTTCTATAGATTGATTATCTTCCACTACACTATTCTACTCAACATCTTTCTGCACTTCTAGTTCGATAATCATAAGTTTTTGTTCATCATCTGCTTGATCAGACCTATTAGAATCATCAAGTTTATCAGGGAATTCATCAACTTTTACATTCACACTCTCTACAATCGTCTTTTTCCTTTTGTTATAACACTTGAAAGATTTACTCTTTGTAGAGTAGCCAAGGAATGTTCCCTCGTCACTTTTAGGGTCAAATTTACCAGTGTATTCATCTCTTTTAATGAAACATTTGTAGCCAACAACTTTGAAATAATTGACATTAGGAGTTTTACCATACCATAGCTCATACAGTGTCTTTTCATTACCTTTCTTCACCAATACCCGGTTCAAAGTGTAATCAAAAGTGATGACTGCTTCTCTCCAAAACATCTTCGGTACATCTCTCTATATCAACATAGTCCTAGCTACTTCAACAATGATTTTGTTTCTCCTCTCTGCAATTCCATTTTGTTGTGGTGTCCTTCGAGCAAATAAATGCCTCTTTATACCATTTTATCACAATATCTTACAAACTCATCATATTTAAACTCATCACCCCAGTTAGATCTCATGCACTTAAGACTCTTATCGGTTTCCTTTTCAACTAAGGCTTTGAATGCCTTGAATTTGCTGAAAGTTTCTAAATTTTCGTTCAAAAAAGTAACCCACATCATCCTTGAAAAATCATAAGTAAACAACATCAAATATTTTTCACCATAAATACTTCTAGTCCTCATAGGACCACACAAGTCAGTGTGAACCAAATCAAGAATATGCTCAAAAGAAAAATAGAGAGCCCAAGTGAGGGAGAGGGGGAGGAAGGTAGGGGTTTAGGGAAAGACAAGGAAAAAATTGAGAGAGAGAGGGTGGGTTGATGGAAAGTGAGGGAGAAATTAGGAAGAGAAAGAGAGGAAGGTATGGGTTGAGGGACATACCTGAGAGAGAGAGAGAGAGAGAGACCAAGTGTAAGAGAGGTAGGGAGAGAGGGAAGGAAAGAGAGGGAGAAACCTGATAGAGGTGATGACCAAGAGAGAGGAGGGAGAGATAAAATGAGAGAGGAGCACAAAGAGAAATATAATCTTAAGGAGTAAGGGAGGTAGTGAGAGGTAAACAAAGATTGGATGAGATTCCTAGAGACGGGAAAGGTAGAGAGGTGGAGAGAAAGAAGTTCACAAAGAGAGAAAGAGGAGTAAGGAGGAAAGGAGAGACATGGAAAGTGAGGGAAAGAACTAGAGAGGGGAGAGATACTATTTACTAAGTTGTCATTCGTTTATGTCCAAAGTCATTCTATATACTCTAGTCGGTTATTACTACCGAAATATTAAGTCGGTAAGCACAGAGTAGTCGGTTATAGAAGAAAAGAGTCACAGAGCTTAGTATACATCGAGTTGTCTATTGAGTAAAGTTCTATGACTACCGAGCAGCAAAGATGGTATACCGAGTTGATACACACCGAGTTAAACATGTTACCAAATTCATTGAACCTAGACACATATGGGAAACATGTTACAAAGATCGAGGAACAAGGAACCGTTAACACATTGAAAATTGCACTTAAGATTTTGTATGATTTTGTATGATTTTGAGGACATCTATCCAATGAAATAATTTGTATGGTTATTCATTTGATGAATCATGTTTGTAAGATTGAAGCATGAACAAGATCACCATCATAAGAGATCTATTTATACAGCATGGATTGAGGATCAAATATGTGTGTGTGTATGACTGAGAAGCAAGACATGTGAGTGTGAAGACAAACATATGTGAAAAGAAAAATTATGGGAAAGTACTGAGTGCTATGACTATCACAGATACAAAGAGGTCACCGAGAAGGATTTCAAAGAACAAACAAGGAACAGAGTAAACAAAAAGGTTTACCGAGTTATTTTATGGGTTACCGAGGTATACTATAAGCAAGGTAATTTCATTTTGAGCACATAGAATCTGCTTTAACATTTTAGATGTGAAGTTGCAAATAATTTGCAAGATTTTGAATGTAATATTTTGAGTTGTAAGAGAAACCTTTAACAGGGTAAAAGACTCTAACAAAGTCTATAAATTGTAAAGCCTTTAACCAGGTACAACATTTAGTTTAAGTGTTGTAAAATCCTTTAGCAAGGTAGATCTAAAGATCTTGATACTCCTAACCGGGTAAGCTATTAGAAATAGCTAAACATGTAGCTCTAACCGAGCAACCTTTATTATTGTAGTAGTGAAGTTGTGGGTGCCATCCCCACCACAGTTTTTCTCTCTAACCAAGAGTTTCTGCGTAACCAAAATATATGTGTTATGGAGTGAATCATGCATGATTGTTATCTATTTGTTTTAGCATTATATTATGTTACAGCAATATTCAGTTTATGCTTAACAGTAAAGTTATTTTGAAGAAAGGATTTGAAGTACTGATTCACCCCTCCTCTCTCAGTACATTAGCTTTCCATATTGGGCCTAACAATTGGTATCAAAGCTTGAATCTTGGAAAAGGGTTTAACTACCTGAAGAGAAAGATCTTATCAATGGAAGGCTACAAACAATCTCAGAGAATTGTGAATCTTCAAAATGAATTGGATCATGCTAATCAAGTGATTGCTGACATGCAGAAACAAATGCAAAGATCACTGAAAGTTAGAAGAAGATTGTCTGATGATTTGCAGGACTCTCAAGAGCTAGTGGAACAAATTGAGACATCATCTAAGAACAATATATCTAAAGAGACTAAATAAATGATTGGAGCATTGAAAGAAAAGAACAAAGCATTGACTGATCAGCTAAAAGCAATAAAAAGAGAACATGAACATTTCAGCACACAGATGACTGAAAATCTTGATGCATTGAGGACAGCCGAGGATAACATAAGAGATATGGAAAGAGAAAAACAACAGCTTGAAGCATTAGTGTATAAAAAGAATGATGAAATCATTAGGATGACTGGAATTCAAAGTAATCTGTCAGATCAATTGGGTTATGCACATCATGAAGCAAATCTGAAAGATGATGAGAATCAAGCATTGAAACTTGAAATATCAAGGTTGATCGATGAACTTGAAATAGAAAAGAAGTCAAAGGAAACACTGAAGAAGAGATATGAAGCATCAAAGATGTTGGATGAGCAACTGAATACAAGAAGACCCAACAAAGTTGCAGGACTCGGTTACAAAGGAAAAGACTCTATCGAGAAGGGAATCCACACTACCGAGAGAGGAAAATCATGAAAGCAAGCTGGAAACAAGAAAAACATCAAAGGAAAGAAGCCTATTTGCAACTATTGTGGAAAACAAGGACATACTGCCAACATGAATTAGAAAAGGTAAGCAACCAAATGTCACTAGGTCTAATGGCTATTGTAACAATTGCAATAAGTATGGTCATACATCTAATCAATGTAGGACTAAGTCGGTTAACAATTATTAGAAGGCAAAATTCAAAGGTTTTTGTAAAAACTGCAATAGATATGGTCACAGTACCGAGAAGTGTTGGTTTAAACAGAAGAATTATATGTGGTCCTCACACCGAGTAAATGCTAGAGGTTACCGAACTCACACAGATATCACCCAACAATATGCTGCAATACCATGGGATTACAATACAAGGATATGGTGTGAATGTTGTGGAAGATATGGACATATAAGTGCCAACTTCTTTATAAGGTTTGGAATGAACAACCGAAGATCATGGAGAAATCCTGGTATCGCATGTTTTCATTGTCACAAAATTGGACACTTGGCTAGAGATTACAAAGATCAACCTAGAGAAGATATTGAAGAAATAAAAAGCAAATTCCAGATGATTTGGAAAAAGAAGGAAATTGTGTAAAATGAAGAAAGCACCTTACCTACTGAGTTAGGTGCATCTATTCCAAATTAATCGGTAAAGGTATGAAGGGACTGTATTCTCTCAAGGTTAAAATCTTAAAAAGCTCCTATCTTATCATGTACTTAATTCAAAATCTGCATAGCTAAGATGCATTAGCAAGTTTGAAATTTTATCAAGTCTTTTGGAGCACTCATCAAGTCGGTAAATGCAGGAAGCCTGTCTAGTCGATAAATACAGGAAATCTGGCTACTCAGTAAAAGCACAAAAAGAAAGGTAAATTAGTTTAGTGGAACCGAGTGCATTTAATGTTTTTGACCTAACTACACGGAGCTCGATAAGGTAAAATGTGTACTTAAAGCTTTTGCGAGGTCATTTTACACTTACCAAGTTTTTTGAAAGTAGAGCAAAGCGATTCAAAGGTGACCAAATCTCTACCAAAGCAAAATTCAAGGTATTTATATCAATCACAACGCATTGTTAAGCAAGTTAACCAATCATATCAGTTGTGTTATATTTACTCAGTGGAAGACGTCTGCCGATTAAAAATTTTCAAACCCTAAGCCTATTTCGTTAGTGATTATCCAAAATTTGAAATGGCTCCTAAGATTCAGAAACCCATTGTTGTTGAGAACATTGAGAAGCCTGTATTGAAATATTCACTACCTCCCAAAGCAGCATTTGAACCGGATGATAAAACTACATTTTCACTCATTCTGGATAGGGTTTTATTAGTTGAGGATGTCAGATTCTTCACTAAGTGTCGTGTTGAGGAATTAGGTCACACTAAGATCAAGGACACATATGATGAATTGTGTACCGATGGAAAATTGGATAGCAAGTTTGAACACATTAAAATCAAGGGATTGACTGAAGCCCTATCCTACCCATGAGTCTTCATACCCCAATGGGTTAAATTTGTTTTGAGCAGAGTTCATGATGACTTTATGTGGTTAGAGGAGAAACCATTCAAGATCACCAAGGAAATCATCCACTTGATCACCAGTTACCCTATTTTCGACCATGAATGAGCTTAGAAAATGATTTCACAGAAAGTATTGATCACTTTAACCGGAGTTGAATCTGATTGCAGAGGTCTGAAATTGAACAATGTCACAGATGCAGAGCTAAAGTTTGCAATTAGAGTCATAGGTTATTGTTTCTTTCAATCGGCAAGGGAAAACTGTGTACCCTGTGCAGTTGTTGATTTAGCCTATAAGATTGTGAAGAAAGGCATGAAAATTGATCTATGCGAAGTGTTGTTAAAAAATCTGTTTGAAAATCTCGACACCATAAGGAAGCTGAAGAAGAACAACTCGGCAAACACACTGAAGTTTGGATCACTTTTGGTGTGCATGTTTTTCTATTTTGAGAAATTATTTCCATCAGTCGGTAATGTAGTTTGGGAGCTACACCGACCAATCACCCATCAAATCAATGACTTGATCAAACAGCTAGGTGATAACTTCAATGATATTATGGATGATTATTTTAGCAAGTTTCAGGAAAAGACGCTTAACAGACACAGGATTCCACACCAGTTAGTGGAGAAGTACAAGGATAGTATATGTTTTGAAGTGGACACTGACTACTGCTATGTTAATGTTATAGAACCAAGAACTCAATCTTTGCCACCTATGGGTTATGAGATTGATTTTGACCTTACACAACAGCAGATAGATGCTTTTCTTGCACTACCAAGGCATGCTACCGAGATTAGATATGGTACATATGAAGAAGTTTAAGAAAAAGTCAAAATGAGCATTGTAGTACCAAAGGCTACAAGGAAAGCAACAAAACTGATTAAAGCATTAACAGAGAAATTTGGAGAAGCTTCTTCCTCCACTCCTGTCAAGAGCGTTCAAGTCATCACCAAGGAGGAATCTGAAGCCCAAGAAGCAGCTATTACATTGAGCACTGAGTTGCCAAAAGGGAAAATTTTGAAAAGGAAGAAATAGGATACATCACAGGTATCACCGACTCCTCCAGTGAAGTGCCCAAACACTAGATCATCTACAGTGTCACCGAGCAAGAAATAGAAAAATGCTATTGTTCCAAAGGTAACAAAAACTTATAAGAAATCTACTCGGAGACTCATTTTGAATAAAGAGTCCAGTGACACTGAATCTGAAGACGCAAGTAAATTTCAGATTGTTAAGAGCAAAAAGGAAGATGTACATAGTGTTGATAATTTTTATGCCAATCTGAAGCAATATGGTCGATTTGGAGCATTTAGATATGTAAAATATGACTCCAGATCTGATGTAGAAAAGAGACAAATTGAAGAAGCTGTAATCTACACTCTTCTGAAATTCCGATTGGTCCCATTGGAAGCAACTAATTCTCTTCCAAAAGCATTGTATTTACATATTGATAATAGGTGGAAATATGCCATGGACTTAGAAAAGAAGATGAGAGAAAGAAGTTTGGTACATCTCTTTCCAGACATGTCGGTAGATGAGATAAGTGAACATCTGAAGAACTACCACACAAACTTTCTATTCAAGCAAAGAGCCCTGAAACTGATGAATGGCCTTTATCTTGATGTAGAGAAAGAGACAAAAGAAAAATGGCAAGAAATATTTTGAATCAAGAATACCGATGAGCAAGGTGAAGTTGAAATAGTAGATATCACCGAGCACGATCCCGCTAAAACTATACAACCTGATGAGGATGTCATGGATACCGAGGAACAGGAACAGAAAATGATAGAGGGGAATGCTTATGCCAAACTAGTATCAAGTGAGTCAGTTTTGGAACAAGTCAAATCCTACCCTCCGGTAAGTCAACATGTTTCAACCGAGACACCTTAGGATACTGAACAAGGAAAAGAGGGTCAACAGTCTACCAAAGGAGAAGCTACTTCTCAGGCCACCAGGGAATAGACTTCTCAAGCCCCTACAAGTACTAACAATGTTACAACTAAGACCCAAAGCAAGGATTAACCGAAGGCTACATCTGAGGCTAAAGAAATCGACAAAAGTGTTGCCTCTACTGAGCAACCTACCAAGGGTGCACAAGCCTCCCAAGCCATTGTATTAATTCAACCAGTGAAAGCCTCCTCCTCTAAAGAAAAGAAAATGAAAAAGCATAGTTTCAAGTTAGATTTGTCAAAACCAATTGTGTTGCTGAATGTAGACATATCCAAATTAAAAGGGCAAGCACTTATTGAATTCAATGAACTATGCAAAGCCAAAGTAGAACAAGAGAAACAAATGGCTATTCAAAAGAAAAACAAAGTACTTTAGAAGGTCAAAGCACTATTAACAAATATGCTACCTGAAGCTACAGTGACAAAAGATGCAGCCATCCATATTCAACTGGATGAACTCCTAACTAAAATAGAAGCATCTGGAGTAGACACATCTGAATACTTGAGAAAATTGAAGGATAAAGAGCTCACTACAAAAATGATTGAAGAGGTACAGAAAGCCATTGCTATTGGCAAAGTAAAACTTGTCAAATTTATTGTTGAGTTGTCCCCTCAACTCAAGCACATTCTTTATTTATTTCAGAAACTCTGTACATTCTCTTTATTCATTAAAGATATCAAGAATAAAACAGAAGTGATTGAGAAAGAGATCACCGATCTGTCCAATAAATCGACCACTAAGCCAAATTCTATTCAGAATTTCTATACCAAGTTACAAATTCTCATGGCTTAACAACTAGAACTTAGGAATGAAGAGCACAAAATAAGGATGGACATTATGACTCTTCAAACCTTATTCATTCCACACTTGTCCTCTGTTCAAGAATAGATCAACAAGGCTACCTCCTTATCCACTCAGCTAGAGGGAAGCACTTTAGATGGACTGATTTCACTGTTAGCTGATATTACAACTTAAAATTCACTCATGGATAGTGTCAAGGATGCACTCTCTATCGCTCTCACTGATGCAAGAACAAAGTATAAATCCATTTTTGACCAGTTGCCTCCATCGAATGGTAACTAGTTTTTATGTTTGTCAAAAAGGGGGAGTATAGTGTATACAAGAGGAGTATACTGAGCAAATCAGCATACAGATAATTTTGACAGGGGGGGCAATGAACTGAGCAGTGATCACCAAGCAGTGAACCAAGTAGGGAATACAAAATATTGATCACAGTGCATGCATAATAAGAGTTATGTACAGTATATTGATAAGGGGAGTATATTTGAGTATACTATTTTATTGACAATTGTATATACTGTCAGTTCAGTCAAAATTTGTAAGTATATAGATTTTTTTTGAGTTATGACTTTGAAAGAAGTTTTGTCAAACATTTCAAAACTAATGTCAAAAGGGGAGATTGTTACTATTTATTAAGATGTCATTAGTTTTATGTCCAAAGTCATGCTATATACTCTAGTCAGTTATTACTACCAAATAGTTAAGTTGGTAAGCACAGAGCAGTCGGTTATATAAGAAAAGAGTCACAGAGCTTAGTATACACCGAGCTCTCTACCAAGTAACATTCTATGAGTACCGAGCAGCAAAGATGGTATACCGAGTTGATACACACCGAGTTAAACGTGTTACCAGATTCATTGAACCTAGACACATATGGGAAACATGTTACAAAGATCGAGGAACAAGGAACCGTTAACACATTGAAAATTGCACTTAAGATTTTGTATGATTTTGAGGACATCTATCCAATGAAATAATTTGTATGGTTATTCATTTGATGAATCATGTGTGTAAGATCCAAGCATGAACAAGATCACCATCATAAGAGATCTATTTATACAGCATGAATTGAGGATCAAATATGTGTGTGTATATGACTGAAGCAAGACATGTGAGTGTGAAGACAGACATATGTGAAAAGAAAAATTATGGGAAAGCACTGAGTGTTATGACTGTTACAGATACACAGAGGTCACCGAGAAGGATTTCAAAGAACAGTCAAGGAACAGAGTAAACAGAAAGGTGTACTGAGTTATTTTATGGGTTACCGAGGTATGCTATACACAAGGTAATTTCATTTTGAGCACATAGAATCTGTTTTAACGTTTCAGATGTGAAGTTGTAGATATTTTGTAAGATTTTGAATGTAATATTTTGAGTTGTAAGAGAAACCTTTAACAGGGTAAAAGACTCTAACAAAGTCTATAAATTGTAAAGCCTTTAACCAGGTGTGGCATTTAGTTTAAGTGTTATAAAATCCTTTAGCAAGGTAGATCTAAAGATCTTGATACTCCTAACAGGGTAAGCTATCAGAAATAGCTAAACATGTAGCTCTAACCGAGCAACCTTTATTATTGCAGTAGTGAAGTTGTGGGTGTCATCCCCACCATAGTTTTTCTCTCTAACCAAGAGTTACTGCGTAACCAAAATATATGTGTTATGGAGTGAATCATGTATGATTGTTATCTATTTGTTTTAGCATTATATTATGTTACAGCAATATTCAGTTTATGCTTAACAGTAAAGTTATTTTTGAAGAAAGGATTTGAAGTACTGATTCACCCCTCCCCTCTTAGTACATTAGCTTTCCATATTGGGCCTAACAGTGAGAGACCCAGAGCTTGGGGAGAGAAGGGTGAGATCCCTAGGGGTAAATATAGAGGTTAGAGTCCTAGAGCCTAGGGTAAGAGGGGTGAGAGACATAAAGGAAGAGACAAATGTGAGTGAGCTAGAGAGGGGGGAGAGGGGGAGAGAGGTGGGTAATGAGATAGGGAGGGAGAGGTAGTGAGGTAAAGAGAGGAGGGAGGAAGAGACCTAGATATGTGGAGAGAGAGAGAGAGAGAGAGAGAGAGAGAGAGAGAGAGAGAGAGAGAGAGAGAGAGATGTGAGAGAGAGAGCAGAAAGGGAGAGAGAATAAGAGAGAGTGGGGGAGGGAGATAGATATGGTGGTAAGGAGGGAGGGGGAGATAGAGAAGGATAGAGGAAGATAGGGAGTGAGATACCTAGAAAGGGGAGAGATATGTAAGAAATAGAATAAAGGGAGAGGGAAAGAGATAAAGAGAAGTATCAATATAGGCAATACCTTCTTATATCTTTCTTTCCACTAGCACTTTTAACTGTTATTGTGAGGATCCGGTTACTATTGAAAGGGGGGGTGAATTAATAATAATAGTAAACTAAAATCTCCAACCAATGTGCAAATACTTATCAGAAATTTTTCATAACCAATACTGGTAGTAGATCAAATAGTCATCAAATCATATTTACCAAACTATTACCAGTAGCAACTTAAGTGTTCGTTATTAGGAAAAAATAGTAAAGACATCAAATGAACAACTCAAAATCCATCCACAACATGAACACAAGGATTTTTCACATGGAAACCCAAATGAGAAAAACTACGGTTGGAACTGGTACCCACAAAATAATGCACTCTTTTAGAATGTGTTATGTTAGGAGCCTAGCCCGGTTAGGAGCATTACATCAATGCTCGATTAAGAGTAGACCTTGTTAGAAGTCACATGGTCAAGTGATTTACAACTTAGCACTGTTAGGAGCTTTACCCTATCAGGACTAACCTCACTAGAGGATTTGATCCCAAATTAATGAGCCACCCTGTGAAGGGATTTATAAGATTAGACCTGTTAGGACCTACCTGGTTAAAGGATTTTAATGTTGCTGCAACTATTAGGAAACAACATATAAATGATTTGGTCTTCAACACTATTTGCTTTCTTGTTCAAATCCTTTTCACCCCATAATCTACTTCTCACATGTAGATACTCATTTACTAGTTTGGTACACTCTCTTCTATGATCATCGACACAATAAACCTTCTAAAACTTGACCTAAATAACCTTTACAATTAGGTCAGTTACAAAACCCTAGATTACAATGAAATTACATCATAGATCATATCGGATCATTACATTTCATCATACAAATCATTACAACAAATTTGAAGACAATTAACTCATCACCGCACATCGATCCGATAAGTTGTCAAACCCTTATCACATTCTACTAAGCACTTCATTATTTCCCAAGAAAATTTTCTCCTTGTTCATGCTAAAAAAACATCTTATCCATTCACACAGATTCTACCATGTCACCACAAAGCTACAAAAATGAAAATGTTCACCACCAAACCATAAAACATCATGGGTCAAAAGATCTTGTTATTGGTTCTCAAAACTTACACTGAAAATACAACAGTCAAATACAAACATGACTTTCAGTTCTCCAAACATGATGCGGTTCATTTCATAGAATCATTATGATGTCATAAGCATACATTCCAAACCACAACACCTAACTCAACACAAATCTCTACCGCAATCATCTCCATCTTTGTTCATACTTACCGGTTCACTACTACTTAACAGTTTTTCTATCCAGCTCAATCCATTACCGGTTATGCAATATTGATAGACTTAGATGCTATACCAAACATAAACAAACATGATTGCCATCAATGGCAACACAAGTAACTGATCATCAAGCATCATATCATAATTATATCATCACCAACATTTCATCAATATATCATCACCAACACTCCATCTCATCATCATATACTGGTACATCATCAACCTCATCAGTTATGCCAGCATGCCAACATTAACATCACCTTCTTCTATTTTTCCACTAGCACTTTTAATATGACTCACAATTTCATTTACCCTAAATATGTAGTTCTCAACACCTTCATCATCAACCATCTTTAGACACCCGTACTTCTATTTTAGATTCATCAACCTAGCTTTTTCTTTCTTCAAATCTCATTCATATGATTAACTTAATTTGTTCTATATCTCTTTGTCTTCTTTAAATATACTAACCTTACAAAATACTTCATCACTCAGATAATCATAGTTCTATTATTTTCATGAGAATATTTCATTATTCTCATGATTCTTGCATTCATCTAGAGTTTTAAGGACCATTTGATGGAGGTGTATAACCAAAACTGACAATTTTCCAGATACCCTTTAGTAAAGTTTCCAAATAAGATTCCATATTTTCCTTCTAATAAGAAAAAATTGTACCATCAAACTTTGATGCCTTTAAATTAAGTTCCTGTGCTATTCTAGATCTACCTCAAGTGGCTAAGTGGTTCAAAAGGAACTCATCTATAATATCAACTATTAAACCCACAATAGGAATAAGACGTGGGTTCAATCAATTTAGAACACTTCAAATATGATCTAACTAATATTAAATAGTAATTAAAAACAACACTAAAAACATCAACCATCAACACATGAACACCATATTTACCTAGAAAACCCAATCAGGGAAAAACTACGACGAGAATCATAATTAGAAAATAAATATAATTGATTACAAAGTTTAGGCTTACTAAGAAGGAGCAACATGCACCTAGTGGACTTACAAGAGTAAGGTGCACTACCTTAGTGCAAGATACATTGACATGCTCAACTGAGGTATGCTGCTTTAGGGCTAGATACAAAGGAGGCTACTAAGAGATCGACTATCTTCCAACAACAAAAAGAATAGTATAATTGATAAGAGAAGAATCTCTAGATCATGAAATTGTCCTTGAACCTCTATGTCAAGTGACCAACAACATGGAAAACATCTCTAATAATCACCAATTTCACAAGACATAGTCCCACTAAATATATCACCTTCAAAGCTCTTCACAAACTAACTTTCACACATTTGATATCTCAAATCTACTTGCATATCATTCGCATTTTCTCCTCATCAATTCACACACTATAACATACCTAAGTCATACATTTGCACTCCTTAAATATAAGATAGATCATCAAAAACATAATTGAGGGTCGACCAAGAAAAAAATAAATATTATTACACAAAATAAGCCACCCGGAGGGTAAGTGCACCAAGATGGTGAAAAAAAAATAGGACACCCTCCAAAAAAAACCAAAAAAGAATGTAATGTGTGCCCGTTATTTTAAAAAAAATAACCCGTACACGTTATAGTTAGGAAAATCTAAACCATAACACATATGAGGTTTTATTATCAAAAACATCGTGTAGGCATTACTATTAAGAATAGTAATGTGTACGTGGTGTTTTTAGTAATAAAATCTCGTACACATTTTTCTGATGTTAAATTATTTTTTTACTCGACTAGTCCATTTTACCTGCAGCCCAGTCAAAAAACCCATGGTGACCAAGTTTCTAGCCCAAAAAACCTGAACACAATTTGAGTCCTATAGGACAAAATAAATTGCCAAGTCATTGGAGAGATAAAATTACAATTTAAATTTATGCATTTTTTTTGTTTTCTATCTCAAATTTTGATATATTTTTTTTAGTTTTTGATTTATTTTATTTTATTTTGTAAATTTGATCTCCATCAACAAAATATGCCTCGTAATCCTTTTAATCCTTTGATAACCCCTTCCCAAACCACACAAGAGGATTTACTAGGTCATCTAGCATAAAATATGGTAACCATTTCCAACCTAGTGGCTAGATTGAAAGCATCAGAACACCAACACCATGCAAACCTTTCCCAAGCCCTAGAAACAATGATGGATAGTGTCGACAAAGTTTGAAAACAAGTCATTGAATGGGATTGATATAGAAACTCATGTTGCAACTTTTACGCACAAGGTCTCTCATATGATTTTGTAAAGAATAAAGAGATAATAAAAACACAAATATGTGCTCCTTTTACTTATCCCTAAACCCAGAAGACCCTACATCTTGATTCAAAGAGGTTTCCTATACATTGGTGTAATCACAATGCCATGAAAACACAATTTTGAGATAGGTGGTGGATGGTCTTTGACCAACCTCCTTGCAATAACTTTGAGGTGATTTTATATTTTTTGATGAAACTATACTATGAGTTCATCCTGAATGAGATCCCTAATTATTTTGATATAAGGGGGTTCTAGGGTAGAGGTGGAGGCTCTTCCCAAGATGGATTAGGGGCATAACATGTAGTGAATGCTCAAAATCGGGTTCCACATGCTCTGAAACCCTTGGTGCATGCAACAGTCCCTATAGCCCTGAAGGAGTCTATGGAGCTGGAGAATATTTAGGTAGATTCCTCATTGACTAACACCATTATCTAGCATGGGATAGTTGTCACATCCTCTTGGTCCAGATGATGGTGTAGTAGTAGATGATGGTGTAACAGCAAATGATGGTATTGCAGCCATACCACCTACCGATATCATGTCGAATTGTCACCAATGCATCACCTTCTATGAGGTATTCTATAGGGTGGATGACATTGCACATACATAGGTTTTGACCTACCATTAGTGTACATGTTATATGGCTAGTTGTGAGGTTGGTGGACCAAATGACGTGCTCCTCATAAATGACTTGATGCAATAGGTTTTTACTAGTCAGGTGTGTTGATTTGAATTTATAATGTTTTATTTATTAAATACTTTCAATTTTGAATTCTAAAATAGATATTTAATTATATTTCAAATTAAACTAATAAAAATATTATGCATTTTAGGATATCAAAAATTTGGCTATCTCATCTACCACACCTACCACAACTCTTGCACCTATATCTTCATCAGAGGTAAAAAAATTACAATTCCTATCAAAATAGAATAATGCCTTGAACTCAAATTAATGTTTTATAATGTATCTTTGTGTCAGTTTTGATAGGTGTTGACTGTGGACCAACTTTCACAAGTTCATGATGTCATTGCTATGACCATTTCATTTGGCTTGGAGAGTTCTATGGTAATCTTCTTTGTATGCATCTTGTTTATACTTTGTATTGAATATGCATCTCATTCAAATTTTAATTAGTTAACTTTATGATAACATTATATTATTGTGTATATTAATTATTTTACTCTTTTAGGGTATGTCACATGTGGTTGAGATTTCTCCTTTACAAAGGTCATTGTTGAGGACATCTAATCAAAAAAAGGTAATTGGGCACAACATTAATCAAGATACAATAGTTTTAAGTGCTTACACGAGTTATCATAACATGATTTAAATTTTGTTTTTTAAAATTATTATGATTATTTACATGTTCATCTAGATTGATTGAGTCTAACTCTTTTGTCTTGTACATTTACATCGCAGGCCAGGATTGTTTACAACAATGATGAATGTGCTTGATGATGCATTGGAAGAAGAGATGTAGGAGGTATATGTTTTTTAAATTTTCTCAATTTCGTGATTATATGCACATGTGCATTCATTGTATTAAAATTTTATCATTTTACATATAAGGAACATGGATGCTTATCTCATCAGTGATGGCCCCTCCTAGGACAACAAGAGAACCAGCAGAGCCTCTCGTACACATTTATTCTATATTATAAATATTTGTTCAAATAGAAGTAAATATATTTTATACTTTATATTGACTTGTATGAATTATATTTAAACTCGTGTAGCCCCCTTTGCGATATGAGTATAACACAAATCCTCTACCTCACCGATTTGGTAGGACTCCTATTAGTCAAAGGGATCAAAGGGGACCACCATTTGCAAAACAAATTTTTGCAAAAAAACCCACAACATAAGGTAATCAACAATTCAGTTGTAGAGAAATAATAGTACACTATAGTTATTTTGATGTTAATCTGACAAATGTAAATTATTATTGACATAAGTAATCTAACTTGTTTGAAGTATTGTTCTGAAGCAATCTACAGAGTCATGCAATACTTCAAAGAGGCTCGATTTTGATGGTCCACCATAGCTATAGGATTTTTTAGAGTTATATACTATTAGTTATGGCCATTATATATCGATCTTGACATGCCATATATACCATAGTTTTGTAAAACTTGTATTGATTTGACACATGTCATTTTTGTACATTTTATTGAGTTGGCACATATGCCATTTTTGTACATTTTGTTGAGTTGGCACATATGCCATAATTTTTTAAAACTTTTATTCTACATTTGGATATATATAAAAGATGATATTTGATACAATTTGTTCGTTGTGTGCATATCTTCATACTTTGAACAATTTATTAACATCTTAAGAATTTTTAAGGTATGAACAATGTATATTCATTTCAATAAGAATGGTTATGTTTTGAACAACTGATGAACAACGTATATTCAACAATGAATGGTTGACTTATGAACAATATAGTTTTTTATGGATTAATGATATTGAAATTCAATGGAACTTATGAATGACAATTGGTATTATCTAAATTCCAAGTGTTGAGTTTGGTTGCCTTGGAAAACTTCACCAAATTTATGATCGTTGAGATCAAAATTTGTCAATAGTTGTCAATAGTTGTCAATATTTGTCAATAGTTGCCAATAGTTATCAATAGTTGTGAAAACTTGTGAATAGTTGTCAAAAGTTGTGAAAAGTTCTAAAAAGTTGTCAATGGTAGTCAAAACTTGCCAATAGTTGCAATGCAAAGTTGCAAGATAGGGTAAATCTCATTTTTTTATCGTATCCATGAACCGTCAGGACAAGAATGTCTGGGTGGGCATTGTTATGCTAGGCATGGTCCTGGTTGGGTCACTAGGTCGCTTAAACATTCAACACCCTATCGTAGTGGTGCGATCTCTTGAGTTCCCCAAGTTCAAAAAATTATTGAACTTTGATGAGTTGTTTCTCAAAATTTGAGGCATGTACAAGTGATCTATCTGAACCCATAGGATCATGTTAGGCCCCTCTACAATAACTTATCTCAAATTTTCAAGAGACAAAGCCATTTTCTTAGGGAAGCAATTTTTCTATTGATGCAAATATCGTCAGTCGTGTGTAATGCAAAGTTACAAGATAGGGTAAATCTCATTTTGTTTGTCGTATACATGAACCGTCAATGTGAGCATGTTTAGTTGTGCATTTTTATGCTAGGTATGGTCCTGGTTCAATCCCTAGGTTGCCTAGACATTCAATGTCCCACTATCATAGTGCCATCTACTGAGTGCCCTAAGTTTAAACAATAGTCAAACTTTGAAAGGCTATTTCTCAAAATTCGAGGCACGTATGAGTAATATGTTTGAACCCATGAGGTCATGTTAGGACCCTCTAAAATAAACTATCTAATATTTTGAAGAGACAAAGCCACTTTCTTAGGGTAGAGATTTTTCTATTGATGCAAATATCGTTAGTTGTGTGCAATGCAAAGTTAAAAGATAGGGTAAATCTCACTTTGTTTATCATATCCATGAACCATCAACATGGCCATGTTCAGGTGGGAATTTTTATTCTAGGCATGGTCCTCATTGGGTCCCCAGGTCCCCCAAACATTCGATGCCCTACTGTCGGACCACCATCTCTTGAGTTCCTTGAGTTCAAAAAATTATCAAACTTTGATGGGTTGTTTCTCAAAATCTGGCGCACATACAAGTGATCTATTTCAACCCACATGATCACGTTAGGCCCCTCTACAATAACTTATCTCAAATTTTGAATGGGAAAAGCCATTTTCTTAGGGTATCAATTTTTCTGTTGATGCAAATATCGTCAGTCATGCGCAATGTCTAGGTAAGAATTTTTATGCTAGGGATGGTCTTCATTAGGTCCCCTAGTTGCTCAAACATTTGACACCCTATCATCATGATGCCATCTCTTAAGTGCCCTATGTTAAGAAAATTATCAAACTTTGATAGCCTATTTCTTGAAATCGGAGATATATACGAGTGATCCATTTGAACCCACAAGATCATGTTAGACCGCTCTACAATAACCTATCTCATATTTTGAAGAGACAAAGCCATTTTCTTAGGGCAGTGATTTTTCTTGTTGATGCAGATATAACCAGTCAAATGCAATGCAAAGTTGCAAGATAGGGTAAATCTCATTATGTTTTTCGTATCCACGAACTATTAATGCAAGCATGTCCAAGTGGGCATTTTTATGCTAGGCATGGTCTTGGTTGGGTCCCAAGGTCACTCAAACATTTGTTGCCCTACCATTGCGGCACCATCTCTTGAGTGCCCTAAGTTCAAAACATTATTGTATCCCAAAATCGTCAACACGAGCATATTTGGGTGTGCATTTTTATGCTAGGCATGGTCCTAGTTGGGTCCCTAGGTCACTCGAACATTTGACACCCTATCGTCCTTCTGCCATCTCTTGAGTGCCCTAACTTCAAAAAATTGTCAAAAATTGATGGGTTGTTTGTCAGAATCTGAGGCACATACATGTGATATGATTGAACCCATAGGGTCACATTAGGCCCCTCTACAATAACCTCTCATATTTTGAAAAGGAAAAGCCATTTTCATAGGGTGACGATTTTTTTGTTGATGCAAATATCGTTAGTCACATGCAATGCAAAGTTGCAAGATAGGGTAAATCTAGTCATGTTTGTTGTATCCACCAACTATCAGTGTGAGCATGTTAGAGTGGGAATTTTTATGCTATTAATATTCCTCTTTGGGTCCCCAGATTGCTCGAACATTCGACGCCCTACCATCGCGGTGCCATCTCTTGAGTGCCCTAAGTTCAAAAAATTATCAAAATTTGATGGGTTGTTTCTTGAAATTTGGGGTACATACAAGTGATATGTTTGAGCCTACAGGGTCACATTAGGCCCCTATACAATAACCTATCTCATATTTTCAAGAGACAAAGCCATTTTCTTAGGGCAGCGTTTTTTTTGATGATGCAAATATCATCAATCATGTGCAATGCAAAGTAGCAAGATAGTGTAAATCTTGTTTTGTTTGTCATATACACAAACCGTCAATGTGAGCATGTTCAAAGGGGAATTTTTATGCTAGGCATGGTCCTGGTTGGGTCCCCAGTTTGCCCGAACATTCGACACCCTACCATCGTGATGCCATCTCTTGAGTGTTCTAAGTTCAAAAAATTATCAAAATTTGATGGGCTATTTCTCAAGATTTGAGGCATATACAAGTGATTTGTTTGAACCCCTAAGATCATGCTAGGCCCCTCTACAATAACCTATCTCATATTTTGAAGAGGAAAATCCATTTTCTTAGGGAAGCGATTTTTCTCTTGATGCAATCATTGTCAGTCGCATGCAATGCAAAGTTGCAAGATAGGGTAAATCTCATTTTGTTTGTCGTATCCATGAATCGTGAATGTGAGCATGTCTGGTGGGAATTTTTATGCTATTCATGGTTCTCATTGGGTCCCTAGGTTGCCCGAACATTCGACACCCTACCATCATAGCGCCATCTCTTGAGTGCCCTAAGTTCAAAAAATTGTCAAACTTTGATAGGTTGTTTCTCAAAATTTAGGACACATACGAATGATTCGTTTGAACCCATAGGGTCACGTTAGGCCCCTCTACAATATCCTATCTTATATTTTGAAGAGACAAAGTCATTTTCTTAGGACATAAACTTTTTTGTTGATGCAAATATCATCAGTCACATGCAATGCAAAGTTGAAAGATAGGGTAAATCTCGTTATGTTTGTCGTATCCATGAATTGTCAACACGAGCATGTCCAAGTGGGAATTTTTATGCTAGGCATGGTCCTCGTCGAGTCCCCATGTCACCTAAACATTAAACGCCCTACTATCATGGTGTCATCTCTTTGCACATTGATAGAAGAATAATGCATTAATTACACATTTGCAAAATAACAATGCAAAAGAATAATGCATGAAATTCACATTTGCAAAATAATAATGCATTAATTGCACATTAACAAAAGTACAGTGCATTAATTTCAAGTAGAATCATAGATACAAAATTTATCACAAATTTTTATTTATGCATTTATAATCATTTGGTTGTTTATATACACAAAATTTGGCCCCTAAATAGGTACAAATCAACTCATGGCCATCTCTATACAAAATTTGGCCTCTGAATACATACAAATCATCTCATGACTATCTATATACAAAATTTGGCCTCTGAATACATACAAATCATATCATGGTTGTCTATATACAAAATTTGGCCTCTGAATACATACAAATCAGCTCATGGCCATCTATATACAAAATTTGGCCTCTGATTACATACAAATCAGCTCATGACAATCATCTATATACAAAATTTGGCCTCTCAATACATACAAATAAACTCATGACCGTCTATACACAAAATTTGGCCTCTAATTATATACAAATTAGCTCATGAACATCGTCTATATACAGAATATGGCCATCTATAAACAAAATTTGGCCTCTATATACATACAAATCAGCTCATGGCCATCTACATACAAAACTTAGCCATCTATATACAAAATTTGGCCTCTAAGTCACTCTGCCATTTTGTAGAATGAATCTAATGAACCTTGTGGATCAGCTCTGACCCTTCCTATGTTAAGTAGTGTCTCGTGGTCAGATTCATGAACTTTCAATAAATTCTTATTGAGCAGTCTACCATGATATTTATTCAATTGAATATTCCCTACAACAACAAGATTAAAGTAATGAAGAATGTGCATGTGCATGTTGAAGTCCTCAAAAAACCAAACATAAGATTTCTTCATAGGGTACCTTCTATGCCATGTTCCTGTTACAACAACAGACCCTGTTGGGTACTCAATACCCTCTCTATTAATGATTGTGGTTGCAAAAAAAAAAAGTTGCCTCAATATAGCAACACAAAAAATAATTTGTCTTCTTCGTTGTTTTCATCAGCAATAACTACATACACTTGAACCAAATGTTATTGAATGATAAATTAGTACCAAAAATAGTGTAAAATGAAACAAAATGAGTTAAAAGTTTCCAATAACTAAGAATCAACAATACTTAATTGTACTAAGTTAGATACATGGTCAAAATCCATAGAAACTTCCATCTGGTTCAACTGTAGTGGTTTGGAAAGTTGATATGTATCAATTCACACTAAAGGTCTACAAGATCATCCATCAACCCACTCATATGATTCACACTCATCCCACAAAAAATCCATACACGATGAGAAAAAACATACTATCTGTCTAGTATAAATAATTGGTGAGCTTGCATCTAAGCTTCTAAGTGAGTGCAAGTCACTCGATCCTATAAGTGTACAACAATCTGCATAGCTTGCAACATTAGATTCACATATCAACCAAAAATATCTAGAAATAAAATAATTACCTTGATTACTCAGTCCCATTGTCGAGTTACACCATTGCATAATGGTTGTTGCATCTATTAAATTAGTACCACCTTCACACTTTAGTTCTTCTCTAGCAAGGCCTCTTCTTACACATGCACCCACACCATCATGCTCTCCCTTACCATGTCCAACCTCACTAAAATTCTAAAAATATTGTACACCAGTCCTCTTATCCATCCTACTCAATCAATAAAACATCCTTGCATTCTTGAATTGTGATGTGCAGTTATCCAACCATATGATGTGATGGTTGTATTTGATATTCCTTTCCCTTAAATTCTCATAGTAGAGTTGAAAGAATCCTTTCACAAAGTCTATTAAATGACTATGATCATCACTTATGTAGAAGTGATATTATTTTACTATCTTTCTATCCTACTATGTGCTATCATGTGCATGCATGAATGCTATGTGTATAAAAATAGTTACGTATTGAGAGTGGTAATATTGGGATTGCACTTCATTTTAAGTTTGTAGCATATAATGTTGGTATTACATGAATATTGCATTGATGAAGTAAAAGTGTTGTCATTAATGTCAATTGTAATCGGTAATGGAGTTGTATTGCAACCTGTAGTAATGCAGTAATGCAACCGGTAGTTGAGCAGTGAAGGAAATTGATATTACTATTGAAGTAGAGTGATCAACCAATAACCCTAACATGTTGATATGTCGAACCCTAATCGATGGAGCTTGGTGAATCGGTTGTGTTGATCTATGATTGAATGGTGATCGAAGATGGACATGTCACGTATGCACGATGTGTGTGATGAGTTTCAAATTGGTTTTGACGCGTAGAGATAACTTTTTTATCTTGGGAATGAACAAGTGAATTTCATGAAGTGGATCAGTGCAAGAAGATGAGTCCACTTTCTGGCCAAAAAGTGGAAGTGTTTTCCCTGTTTTTTGGATTTTGTCTCATTTGAGCTTAAATTTTGAAACACTTAGAGATTGAATCTTGGAAAAAGTCAGTAATATAAAAGATAGCCCTCTGAGTGTACTTTTCAAATATGTAATTTATTTTAATACCCACATAATAAAAAATAACTTTTTGAATGGAGTTCTAAAAACTATGTTTTAAAAATGCATGTTTCAGGACCATACCATCCATGTGTACAACCCACACTTTTTGACACAATTAAAATTATTTTCTCAAACCATTTTGGGAAATGGTTTGTAACACACTGAAGATTGATGAGCATATTTTTTTGTATTTTTTTTTCCAATATTTTTTTTTAATTAATTATTTAATGGCCGTAATTATCTTTTTAAAAATTTGACGTGTACGACCCACATAATTTGACGTAAACTTAGCGTTTTTTGAAATTTTTTTTAAAATAGAAAAGAATTTTGTGTAGATTGATGACATATAATTTTTTTTTCAAAATTCATTAAAATAAAAAAGTTATTAAATTAAGAAAATTAGTTAATATTTCAAATTTATGGACCTGATTTAGTATAAATTAAATGAAAAATAGTTAAAATAATCAATTTTTAAATAAATTTACATATTTAGAATCTAGACAGTATAATCTGAAATGGGTTTTAATTTCGTATAAAAATTCTCTGATTAGAGGCATGTAAACTATTTCAAAAGTTCATATTTGTGCTTTCATTCATGGAGCTTTGAATTTGCAGGTTCATGTCTCAGGTGTGGCCATCCCAGGCCTATCCCGGGCCTAATCCCGAGGCAGGTGGTGGGTTGTGGATTCAAATTTTATAGAATGGGGGCCCGTTCTATTTTTTGCCCATTATTTAAATAACGGGCCCCCGTTTCTAAATAACCGTTACTGTAAAAAAAAAGATAGATTGCATCGATTTACCACACTATCATTGAAATCCGCACTGACAAAGATTTTTTACATCATTTGGCAGTACTTTTTAATATTTTTTACACAATTTTTTGAAGAACTCGGTAAAAAAATATTATTTTTTGAAGAGGAGTTTGTAAAGATGGGTTCTAAGCAACATCAAAAGAAAAAAAAGAGGACAATGACAGCGGACGAAATTCAAGCACAAAGAGAGGAGGCAAAACGCCAAAGAGATCGAAGATAACAACAACGACAATTGAATAACACTTCTGAAGCATCTAGTTCAGTGCCCATTATAGATGAGACCATTGAAGACATCATGATGGATGCAAGAAATGTAGAACCACACACGGGTATGACTGTTGATGCAAATGTTCATGTGGATGCAAATCCTGTTATGTTTTTAAATCTCAATGACTATGATGCCAATCAAATTGCCGATTTAAATGAAGCTGGATATAAATTTGATACACCAATACGAAAAGAAATAAAAATTGAAAATATTACACCACCCTCTCTGAAAGAAAATGAATGTAATTTGTTTACTATTGATAGCAAAGTGCTAGATAATCTTAATGGGTTAGTTTCTTGGAGACAAATCAGAACACATGTGAACAGATTATATAAACAATTTTTCTATAATAAAAAGTTAGGATTCCAATGTCAATTAATGCTACAATTAATAAAAATGTTAAAATGCGTAAAGTCATGAAAAAAATAGGTATTTATGCAAAACCAAAAAGAAAATATGAATCATATAAGCAAGTTGTATCTACTGTTGCCAGTGCCATCGATTCTATCAGAAAAACAAGTCGATCTAAAGATAAGAATGCAGCACGTAGAGTTATAACAACTGCTATAGTTGACAAAATGATTGTTAGTAAAAGAATGTTAAGTGATATAAGTGGCTATTTGAACTTACATCGTAGAACCTTGTCAAGAGCGGCCAAAAGAAGAGACACAATTGAAATTGTTCCACTAAACCATTGTTGGAGTTTTAGTGGTAGACTTCAAAGGAAATTGATCCACTAAACCATTGAAAAATATACAAGAAATTATGAAATGTGAAAATAGATGACTGAATGTGTACCTGGGATAGTGGTGGAGGCTTGAAATGGAAACCACAACACAGGGGCCTGTTTTTTATCTCCTCTTGTCAATTTATTGTCATGATGAAAATGAAAAATTCGCCCAAAAAAAGAGTAAAAATACATTTTAAAAATGGGGGCTTGTTATTTACAAACGGGCCCCTATCTTTTTTACAAATAGGGGCCCATTTTGTAACAAAATGGGGGCCCATTTAATTTAGCTTTGGCCCCCCATCACCTTTTGGCTCAGGAGCCCAAACCATTAATGAGCCCCTGCTTTTTTAGAACGGAAAATGGGGGCCTGTTTTGAGGAGCATGTTTTCCAACGCGCAGACTTCCACGAATTTGTGACTCATTAGCTTGCACATACCCAAGTGGAAAATGCATGATGATTTATAGGATCCAATGTGCGATGATCTAGGAGCGGTCGAAGTTGTCTTGAATAATGTGCAGTTGATTTCTATATAATCTAACAGTTACAACAATCAAATCCCTTAATCGGTTAAGCTTTAATAGGCTTGGTGCTTTCTAAATCCTCTAACCAAGTGATCCATTATCTTGAATTTGAAATCCTCTATAGAGGTTACTCCTAATAGGGTATTGTAGTCAATCCCTTAACCTGGTGGTCCTTAACTGGATCTGTTCCTAAAAGGAAATTTTTGTAAAGCTTCTAACAAGGCTTGGCTCCTAATAGGGAAAACTTCAAAAGAGTTCAAAATACTTGTGGGTATTCATCCCCACCATGGTTTTTCCCATTTGGGTTTCCACATCAAAAAACATCATGTCAAGTGGTGAATGATTTTGTGGTTCTATGTTTTGATATGGTTAATATGTTTAATTAGTAAAGCCACTTAGAGATGTTTAGATAACCGAAAGTGGTCTAAAATGTGCTATTACTAATGTTAGTAAAGTGGTTTTATGTTTTGGTTAAATGGTATGTAAGTTTCAGATCTGTTACATTGTATCTTTGGTATTCTAGTCAACCGACAAACTTGACAGTACAGTTGTAGTTTTTGTTACAGTGTTTAAACCGGTTAGTTCAGTGATTAATTTATGAGTTGGGTTTAAGTTTGGTAAAATTTTAGTTTGTTTTCTATCTACTGATTCACCCCCCCTCCCCCCCCTCTCTCAGTAGTTGAGCGGATCCTTATTGATTCATCATATCATCAATTAGTATCAGAGCATTTCAGGTCCTCTTGTGTCTAAGCCTAACAGGTTGAGGTAAAGATCTAGGAGAACATGATGAAGAAAGAAGGTTTGAAGTTCAATAGGGAAAACTACAGAATCTAGAGTGATAGGATGAAGATCTATATCAAAAGCTTAGGAAGTCAATATTGAGAATAGGTTGTTACTAAATATAACTTACCTAATGGGATTTTGTCAGATGATCAGAAGAAGGAGCAATAGGAGAATAATCAACCATTGGAGGTGATTATCAGTTCCTTGTCCGATTTGGAGTATGTTGATTTCCATGGTTTGGAGACTACTTTTAAAGTGTGGAAGAAACTTGAGGATATCTATAGCAGTGATGAGCAAGTGAAGATTGCCAAAGAGGAGAGTCTAAGAGGTAAATTTGATTACATGCACATGGCTGAAGGTTAGAATATTCAACAATATGGTTAGATGATCAAGGAGATAGTCAGTGAGATCAAAAGTGATGGTGGTACAGTGGAGGATACCAAAGTGAAGGTGTTGAGAACTCTTCTACTGGTCTATGCTATCCAAGTTGCATCAATTCAGGAACTTAAGTCTATTGATAAATCAAAGGTAACTCTTGACTCCATCACTGGTAAATTAACTACAGTTGAATTAAATAGTTATGATGGAAGTGTTCGTAAACCTTAATCTACACTTAGAGCTTCAATTTATAACCCACCGATAAGGAAAAGCAGAGAAGCTAGTCACAGTCATGAGTCTACATCCAGTAGAGAATTTGATGATGAAAGCAATTTGATTGAGCTTGAAGCATCGTTGGCCAAGCGGTTACCAAAAGGTACCAGTAAGTACAGAGGTAAATTACCATTGAAGAGTTTTGCATGTAACTGGATTGGACATATTGCTGCTAACTGTCCAAATGGAGATAATGAGCTAAAACAGGAGAAGTATAAGAAGTACAAAGGCAAAGATAAAAGAGATTGCCTCATTGCAATGGATGGAGGAATTACAAATGAGAAATCTAAAGAAGATGCAAATAAGGACATTGTCTTTGTTTCTATTAAAAAGAGACATCACATCAAAAGGCATTAGTCTTGTTGGTTCCCAAAACCACAGATTGGAAAACCAAAAGGCTTGCCAAATCTTCAAGTAATCCAATCAACCTTGGCCAATGAACAGGGATGGTCGAAGACCAAATCCCTCTGCACTTTAGGCTCCACTGAACCTAGGTGGGTATAACTTTTCCTCTCAAGCACCAAAGAGATTATTTAAAGTGGATTTAAGTCTTTTAGCAAATTACAAAAATGGCAAATTGTTGTTCTGCAACTATTCTTTATTATGTTCTTTAACTGAATACTTTGAAAAGAAATGAAAATGTTTATGATAGTGTAATGAAAATAAGGATTCTTTCAGGACTTCAAAAGAAATATGTAAAGATCAGTTCATATAGAATTTAAGAAGAATGTTTCTTTATCAAGGACCTTGAATGTATGATCAACCAAAACCTTAAAAGACAAATAGCAGACCAGTGCCTTTATCCAGGGGGTACTTATGACACTTTGTGGATAGAAAATCTTATCAAGTCCTAAGACAATATTGATCATCAACTATGAAGGTTTTAGTATGTGTTACACAGCAATGAAAACCTAGTATCATGTTTAATGTAACAACATGTGATGGCACATCATAGAAAATTGTATGACAGATTTATCAAGAGGACAAAATAACTCATCAACACAAAACTATGCGCAATACTTAGGAAAAGAAATAATGAACCTTCATCTATTAATCCTTAAGAGATGATTGCATACATAAGCCACACTTGAAAATACTCCATTATAGTCTGTTTGCATAAAAAGATACTTCTTTGTTCTATAGACTTCCCTAATTCATATAACTTACAGTCCTGCCTGACAATATGTTATTTTTAAAATCTAACCCATTACAGTCAAAATGACTCATTATAAATACATATGCTAAGAGGCACGAATGGAAAGACACACCCTTCCATTATCCTAACAACTAACTGAACAATAACTAAACATCCTAACTAAAACATCAATTACATTACAAAATTTTAACAAATCAACTAAGACTGTCGATCCAGATGATGTCCACATTTCTAAATATGTTGCAAATAGCCCACATCCTTGTATGTTGTAGCATTGAATATCACATCCCTGGCTACATTCTCGATCATGTAAATATTTTCAAACTGGTCAGCAATGTCATTCATATCAAGGATATTTGTTTTGGCAATGGCCTGGGCTGCACTAAGTAAAGACTTATACTCAGAAAGCCATATGATCTTATCTTTAATTACTCCTGCATCATCTACCAAATAGCGAGCCCCATGCTGAAAAATTTGCTGGCATTCATCAAATTAAGACGTCAATTCCTTTGTAGCTTCCTCATGTGTGACAAGCAGATCCTGAACCTTCCTTTTTATTTTTTCTCTAATCGATGCATCTTGTAACAGCCGGTTGAGTCTATCTTGAATTATGGTGTGTGAAACCATATTGTCCATGTTCCTCTGATATACACCCTAAAACTCATCCAACGCCTTCTCCAAATTCTCATATCTTTTATTCAACAAAACACAAGTGGTGCCAACCCTAATGCTTTTCATCTCCCTCTTCAACTTAGTATGCTCATAAGCCAATTTTTTGAATTTCTTCTTCCATTGACCTCCTGAATCGGTAATTTGAGGGATCGGATGCCCACTCCTCTTAAGGGTTTCTTCATATAAGGCCTTATATTTATTCTTCTCTTCTATTTCATGCTTCATCTGGGCCTTATTGAATTTTGAAATATTAATACCTATATCGGCCGTGACCATAGGGTCTACTTCTCCAACTTTCAGGGTCATCATGTGACCAAATGCTTTGTCCACATCTATGATTTTTGGCCTTTTATTGGGAGGGTATAAGGCCCACAGCAACATTTCTTCCTCATTTGGATCGTACCTTGATCCAATAAAAATGTCTTTTACTCCTTGGATATTCAATTTCATATCCTTATTGTCTAAGTTCAACAAAGAATCAAAGATAAATGAGGCACTCAGGTTCCAACCTGGAAACACAATTATTCCAGCCTCTACTAGTAGTTGCCTCCCCTTTTGTGGGGTCATAGTCTCAACTTCTGTGTCAATATCTTCCTTCAATCTCTTCTTTATTTTTGCCTCATTTTTAGGGTTAATATTTGGCACTACTTCCCTTAACTTCTTACCCTTGAAATGGTACAGGAATGATTTGAAGTCTTTAGACGTTATAAATTGATCATCTGACACAAAAGAAACATGCTCTGTCATTCTTTCATTTGTTTTTGCCTTCAATGCAATGATGAGCCTATTCTGTGCTTCTGGATCCTTTTCTTTCGTAGGTGCCCGAAGCTTGGAGACAACCTCATTCTCCCCTGAATCACTTTGGGTTGGTTCTTCCTCCATGTTTTCTAATCTCTGCCTTCTCTCCTCTAGTTTTTTCTCCAAGGTTTCCATAACATCCGCCAGCTCTTCCACATCCTTATTTCTACACATGTCTTCAAATTCATCCTCTTGATGAAGATACTCTCCAAACTCTTTCCTCTTCCTTCTTGCATGGATGTAACCCTTGAGATCATAATGTGTACTAGACACATGCTGGAATAGGTTGTATGCATCCACCAGTTTCCTATCAATGGCTTCATATGCTTTGGTAGATACAATTTTAAAGTCCTGGAAGTGAAGTGTACTAGGGAGGATGGCTTGCTTGTGTGCAGCTCCAAAATGCTTGGCATTAGAAACACTTAATTGCCTTACAATTTCCAAAAAAGCAATCTTGTCTAGCGCATGTTTTGGTAGCACATAAGGATAATCTTCAAATCTGTAGCATCGAACAAAAGTGAAGTTTTGGCATGAGTACCAATCACCCCAATTGTGATTGACCTTTGGATTTTTGTTCTCGTGAGGCCTAAGAAACTTCTTGACATCCTCAAAGAATGATCACTGTAGTGGCTCACCAAAGAGCAAGAAAATTGGTTTAACAAAGAATTCCTCAAATTTGAGGTAATGAGTTCACATATCTGTAATCTCAGAGAGAAACCCGCAACTGCACCGGCTAATCCTATCCATTCTTCCCTACTATATTTTGACTCAAACCCTCTGGCCATAATCCCCTGAATCTCCCATAGAATAAAACAATATGCATTAACAACGAATAATGCTTGAAATGCTTATCTGGATTATCTTTCAAGTTCATGAAACCTTGATGCAGTTTGTCCACCAGGTACAAAGTGAAATCAAAATCTCTAGGCTCATGCCTCTGGATATCCGTTGCTAAAACCAACGGTCCTATGTTCACCACATCAGGAGCTTCAACTCCTCAGACCTAGCCACAAGCCATATATGTATATTGTAGATACTTCTTGAAAATACTTGAAAATAGTTATATCATAAGGAGGGCCATCTTCCTCTGTTAGCCTCCCCTTTTCCACTTTGTGGATTGTGAGGTTCCAACCCTGATATGTAGTATCCATTTTCCTATATTCCTCCTCCAAATCTGTAAATGACAAAGGAACATATGCCTCCAGATCCACTATAAAAACTTCCTGAATTGTGGCTACCACAAAGTGAACAAAAATCATCCCATCAGGCAAAAAAATGCATCGCTTGTTTGCATCATAATGTCTCACCAGGAGTTTTAATAAGTCAATATCTACAAAAACATTAGGTACCACGAGTTTACCTAAATTGGTGTTCCATGGATTTGAAATTGGCATAGGTTGAACCCTGTGGAGGTAATGAAAAATAAAAATCTCATGCCCTCGCACTATTGTGAGTACATCTCCAATTTCTCTGTATCTGTCCTCCAACTACTCACGAATAGGCAAATTCACCTTAGCTCTGCGTGACCTAGCTCCTGGACAGCCCATCTGATCTATCATATCTTGGTTTAGCTTTCTTCGAGCCTCACTGACTTCACCCTTAGATTTTTTTGTCACAGTAATGGACACTTCTACAACCTTTCACTTCCCTTTTGAGCTTGACCCTTCCATCTCTACAAAATTCTTCACTCCACACTCAGCAGGTCAGAAAACACCTAATACCTTTTAAACAATAACTCTGTGCAAAATACTGTTATGCAACATTGGTTATATATCCCAAGGAGACCAATATTGTACTTAATTACCACAATCTTGATGGATTTGCTTTGTGTGGCAACGGACCTACTCCATAGATGCATTTAATTGAAGCCAATTATGTCAATTTTTCACATCAGGACCTCCAACGGCTAATCGATGAGACCTTTTCCGATGATTCAATTGTTTGGCGCTGATTGTTATGACTT
This sequence comes from Cryptomeria japonica, assembly GCF_030272615.1. Lineage (NCBI taxonomy): Eukaryota > Viridiplantae > Streptophyta > Pinopsida > Cupressales > Cupressaceae > Cryptomeria > Cryptomeria japonica. The sequence goes on along the minus strand of NC_081410.1, from coordinate 181,604,739 downwards.
TACCACTTTTCACTTTCTAATCGGTACAAACTATCCCGACCAACTTATCAAGTCTCGAGATAGCAATTTTTTCTCTATCCTGATGGTTCATTTCATCCCGATGGGCACCTTTTCAATCTCGATTTTGCCTTTTTTTTTAATGCTCCATCGGCATAAATCTCCCCGATCCATTCGCCTTTGGTTACCTTCTACTTAACTCATCAGGTGTCGGCATAGTTTATTTAATGTCTCTCTGATTCCCCTTTATGTTTTATGTCTCCAAGTTTGTTTTATCGGTATAAGTAATACTGATAGTTCCTCCCTCCGACTCTTCATGTCATCGGGGATCGGCCTAACCATTTTTGTACTATTCTGATATGGTTCCCTTTCTGATGGGCCCGCCTTCGGTTCCCTTTAGTCATCGGGTATCAGGATAGACTATTCTCATTACTTCCTATCTCCCGATACTATATGATGAGCTTTGCCTTATCATTACAAGTTACACCGATGGATTCATAGGCTATCGGTATAACAATTTCTATGTTTTGCCAATAAGTTAATGTATGCCGATAGGAAAACAACCGCCTTTTGTTTCATTGAAACAAGCTATCCTAATGACATGACTTTCTCAAGAGTGCGCACCATGTTGAGTATTTTTAAACGCTCCAAAGCATCCGTATGTTGCTTCATTGGTATAAGTTATGCAAATACTCCTTCTTTTGCTCACCAATGTTGTTTCATTGGAACTACTTATGTTGATGATTGAAATTTTGCAATTTAGCACAGATGGACCATCACTGTTGAATATTAGTGATCCCCACTTTTCTCACAAGGTCTAATACATATTAAAAGACAATCTTGGATCATACCATAATGACTTCTCTGCTGACAAAATGCCTCCATAATGGATTCCTTGTGCAGACAATACTTAGTGCATGCCCTTAGTGTGCCCAAGTAATACCTTGATACTCCTAAAACAACTGATCCTTTAGAGGACTTGACCCATGCTAATAAAATTTGTGCACATGCAAACCAGCAATAAATGCTCATATGATAAAAATGAAAAAAGGAAAAGGCCTCTATAGAGCATAAAATATTTTGTAAAAATATGTGCTAACAAGTCTCTCGCATGGATAGTTCTGATGATTGGTTATAGACAATGGTTTCTCACACCACATGACCGGTGACCAAAGTAAGTTTCTTACTTTGAAGGAATTTGATGGAGGTGTTGTGAGATTTGGAATTGACTCACCCTGCATGGTAAAAGGAAAGGGAACCATCTCTGTTAATGGTAAGAGAAGTGCAGATGATGTCTATCGGGTTGAATCATTGAAACACAATCTTTTGAGTGTTGCTCAACTCAATGACAGAGGTTATCCACTGGAATTCAAGAATGGGATGTGCAAAACCTATGGAAGCAAAGGTGAACTGATTGCAACCGAAAACCAAACAAAAGGTAACTTGTTTCACCTAAGTTATAAAGTCAATAATTGTTTAATTGCTAAAGTAGAAGATAGTTGGCTTTGGCATCAGAGATTTTGTCATGTAAATTTTGATAACATTGTAAAAGTCAATAAGTCCAAATCAGTAAGAGGTTTGCCTCAGTTGGACAAACCGGTGAATGCTCTGTGCAAGGAATGTTAGTTAGGAAAGATTGCATCCTCAACTTTCAAGAGAAAATCTTTTTCAACAAAAAATTTGCTAAAATTGGTTCATACAAACCTCTATGGACCAATAAGGACTAGGAGTATTCAAGGTGATCGGTACTTTATGATCTTCACTGATGATTGCTCAAGAATGATGCGGGTCACATTCTTGAAGGACAAAACAGAAGCCTTTAGCAAGTTTAAGGCATTAAGAGCCTTAGTTGAAAAAGAAAGTGGTAAGAAGATAAAGTTCTTAAGAACTAATCAAGGTGGTGAGTTTGCATCAGAGGAATTCACCAGATATTGTGAAGATAATGGAATTAAGAGACATCTTTCTGCACTTAGGACACCGCAATAGAATAATATTGCAGAGAGGGACAACTGGTCAGTTGTTGAAGCTACTAGAACTATGCTAATACAAGGAGGTGTAGCTAAGATGTTCTAGAGAGAAGTTGTCTACATAATGAACCAGATATTGGTTAAAAGAGGTAAGGATAAAACTCCTTATGAATACTGGTATGGTAGATCACCTAATGTCAATTAATTTAAGATTTTTGGTAGTATATGTTTTATCAAGAGAGGTGACTATGTTGGTAAGTTTGATGCTAAGATGATGAAGGCATATTTCTTGGTTGCTCCACCAAGAGTAAAGCCTACAAATATTACAACAACCGGACAAAGAAGATCATTGAAAGTGCTAATGTTTGAGTGGATGAGTGTCCTGAGAAATTAGGAGAAACTAGTGAGGAGAAGAAAGAAGATGAACCTTACATTCTAGTTTTGGAACCAGAACTGGTGAAGCAGGAAGTTGGTGAAATGAATATTGCAGCACTAGTTCAACCTGAACAAGTAGATTCTGCAAAAGATGAAGAAAGTGAAGAAGAAGAACCTGAAGACCACGATCATCTTTTTCCAACGTATGTTAGACTCAATCATAATCCTGATCAAATTATTGGAGATAAAGATGTTGGTGTGTTAACCAAAAGAAGAATAAGAGAGAATTGATGTATGATCTCCACTATTAAGAATAGAATGACAAAAGAAGATTTTGGAGATGATCACTAGATAAAGGCAATAAAAGAAGAGTTTGACCAGATTGAGAATAACAATACATGGACCCTAGTACCCAGACTAGTGAACAAAAATGTGATAGGTACTAAATGGGTATTCAGGAATAAACTGAATGAAGATGGAATATTCGTCAGAAACAAAGTCAAACTGATATGTAAAGGTTATGCACAAGAAGAAGGTGAAGACTATGGTGAGACATTTGCACCAGTTGCAAGATTGGAGGGTGTTAAGACTCTACTTGCATTTGCAACATGCAGAGGATTCAAAGTATATCAGATGAATGTGAAGTCAACATTTCTAAATGGAATATTGGAAGAGGAAGTCTACATTGAACAACCATATGGTTATGCTTTGACTGATGCAAAGGATATGGTGTGCAAACTACACAAGGCACTATATGGTTTGAAGAAAGCACCTAGGGCATGGTATGAAAGACTACATTCTCAATTGGTGAAGATACGTTTTCAGAGAGCTGGTGAAGACAACAACATATATCTCAAGCCTGAAGGAGATAAGATACTGGTTAGTGAGGTATTTGTGAATGATATCATTTTTGGAGGCAATGATGACATGTGTGATGAGTTTCCAAATGAGATGAAAAGTGAATTTGAGATGCCTCTAGTAGGAGAGATAAAATTCTTCATAGGTTTGCAAATTCAACAGATGAAGAATGGTATTTTTATCACACAGTCCAAATATGTGAAAGAGGTATTGAATACATTTGGAATGGGAGACTGTAAACTAGTTGGAACACCAATGGTTCTATGTTGTAAACTGTCTAAGGAGGATGATTCTTTATCAGTGGATGAAAAGGAGTACAAGTCTACGATAGAGAAACTATATTATGTTGTTCACAGCAAACCGGATATTGCTCATGTAGTTGGATTAGTTGTCAGATTTCAGAAAATCTTGAAGGAGACACATGGTAGCAACTAAAAGAATTTTTAGATATCTCAAAGGCACTATTGATTATGGATTATGGTATCCATATGTAGGTAAATTTGATTTAAAAGTCTATACAAATTCAAACTGGGCAAGAAATGTTGATGACAGGAAGAGTACAATTGGAGGTGCATTCTTTCTTGGAGGAAGGCTTGTATCTTAGAGACACAAGAAGCAAAGTTATATATCACAGTCAACTACAAAAGTTGAATATGTTGCAGTATATATGAATTGTACATAGGCAATCTGGATTAAACACATTCTGGAAGGATTCAAGTTAAAGATTACAAAAGCGGTAATGATTTTCTGTGATAACACTAATAACTCAATGATGAACGGATAGTACCAAACCGGTACTGAGAGGGGGGATGAATCAGTATAGACAAAAACACAATCCTAAATGGGTTTGTCAGCAGACATTATGCTTTGGCAGACAAATAGTAACACCGGTCTTAAACAGAGTACAACTGGCAAAACCCAGAATAACTGAGACAAGCATAAACCGATTGACACTTAACTTTTCATACAATCTAATACTTCATTCCATTTCACCCTAGTGCATGAATAGGTAATCTATCATCAAAGATATATATAAACAACTAGATCAACATGATTTACCTTCAGACACAAATCACTTAAACCATCACATGAATAACACCACACATGACACACAGATTTTTCATGTGGAAACCCAACTGGGAAAAACCATGGTGGGGATGAATACCCACAAGCTATTTTTGAACTCTTTAGAAGTTCTCTTTGTTAGGAGCCTTGTCCGGTTAAAGACTGATACAATAGGTTCTGTTAGGAACTGATCCTATTAGGGATCACCCGGTTAAGGGATGGCTAGAATACCTGGTTAAGGGTTAAACCCTGTTAAAGGTTACCTTGTTAGAGGATTTCAAGAACTCAATGGTTTTGAGTCACCCTATTAAAGGATTTATAGCAAGCCAGTTAAAGCTACCCTATTAAGGGATTTCCCAACTGTTGAAGTGGTTAGAGATCAATAGGTATTACAATAATCTGGTAACAACACTCAATGCCAATGCAGATCCGCTTTAGCTCTTCTTCACCTTCTGCACTTACACTCTGTAGGTATCACTTCTCTCTTCTGGTCTAGCAAGAATCACGTATCTCTTCACTTGGATACTCACACACAACTTTTGCCAACAACCTCAGAAAGAAACACAACATCAACCTTATAGGAAATAGATAGGTCAGTAGCATAAACCCTAAACCCTAAACCTGTTAGGTTAAGCAATTCAAACGGTTCAATCCTGACCGTTGAGCACATTGCATTAAATGTAACAGTCTTGAACCAATCTCAAGATGTTCTCCATCATTCATTTTCCACTGATTTCATGGTGGCTGATAACACATCACATGTTATCACCATTTACAGACTTCGCACATTCCCGAGGTAGATAGGGACAATCTCCTTCATGCAAGATCCTTCACGTGCACAAGGCTAACGTGGCAACACGATTTGTTCTTCATTACAATTCTAACTCATCACACAAAGTCACTGATTGAGTCACACAGGCTTGAAGTACTTCAACCGGAAACCCTGAAGTTGAGACTACCAACCGGTAGTCATACAAAGCTTCTATGTACTAGTTCCCATAAGCATATGCCGGTTCACCTTGAACAAACACACCGCTTCACTTTGGCACATATACTGGTTCACAATGTTATACCGGTTCACACATATACTGGTGCTTGGTAACATATCAGTTCTCTCTTCTTTAGCATATTGACATCAATGACAACATACAATGTCATCATGTCCTCATAGTGGTTCACATAATGCCAACAATCTCCCCCTTTGGCATTGATGGCAATATATAAAGATATCTCTCTGCTTCACATCTTCTCCCCCAATTTCTACAGATATCTTCTCTGCTTCACTTCTTCTCCTCCTTTGACAATAATGCCAAAGTGGAGGCACAAGATTCCATGTTCCATTATGCTGCTCCCCCTGAGGAGTAGATTCCTTCAACACATCAATCCTGAAGAAAAATTTTACTATGCAATACTTGACTGATGTGGAGCATATACCTTTAGTTTACCTCCTGAATGGGCAGCACCCCTAATTCGCCTCTTAAGTATATAAATGTAGCCTTTGGGAGAGGCTTGGTGAATATGACTACTAACTGCTCCTTACTGGAAACATGGTCCAATGTAATCTCTTTGTTCTAAACCTTTTCCCTTAAGAAATGATACTTAAGCTCAAAGTTCTTGGTTCTAGAATGTAAAACCGGATTCTTGGAGATGCTAATTGCACTAGTATTGTCACAAAATATACTTACTATTTCAGATACAAGAACTTTGAAGCCATTTAATACATGCTTCATCCAAATTGTCTAAGTGCAGTTCATGAAAGTTGCAACATACTCTGCTTCCACTGTAGACTGAGAGATACAACTCTGCTTCTTGCTCATCCATGAGACCAGTCTACTACCGAGAAAGAATGCACCACCAATTGTGCTCTTCCGGTCATCCACATTACCTGCCCAATCAACATCTATGAATACTTTCAGGCTAAAATCCTTGCTATATGGATACCACAATCCATAATCAATAGTTCCCTTCAGATACCTAAGAATCCATTTGACTGCAACCAAGTGGGATTCTCTTGGACTTTTCTGGAACCTTGTAGTAATGCCAATTGCGTGTGCAATATCTGGTCTACTATGCACTACATCATGCAACTTACCAATCATTGATTGGTATTCCTTGTCATCAACCAATGCTGAGTCATCCTCTTTGGATAGTTTACAACTGGTCACCATCGGTGTACCAATCAGTTTGCTATCTTCCATGCCAAAGGTCTTCAACACCTCTTTGACATACTTGGACTAAGTGATAAAGATTCCATCTTTCATCTCCTGAATCTGCAGTCCAATGAAGAACTTAATCTCCCCTATGAGTGACATCTCAAACTCTTTCTTCATCTCATCTGCAAACTCATGACTCATCTTGTCATCTCCACCGAAGATAATGTCATCAACAAATACCTCAGAGATCAGGATCTGATCTCCTTCAAACTTCAAGTAGATATTCCTATCTTTGCTTGTTCCCTCAAATCCAATCTTCACAAGATGGGAATGCAGGTGTTCATACCATGCTCTAGGTACCTGCTTTAGACCATATAAGGCTTTATGTAGCCTACACACCATGTCACTGTCTTCAGATAGGGCAAACCCATCTGGTTGCTCAATATACACTTCCTCTTCAAGTACACCATTTAGGAATGCAGATTTTACATCCATTTGATATACTTTGAATCCTTTAAAAGCTGCATATGTGAGAAGCATATGAACTCCTTCCAATCTGGCTATAGGAGCAAAGGTTTCTACATAGTCTTCTCCTTCTTCTTGGGCATATCCTTTACACACCAATCTGGCTTTGTTTCTGATCACCGTGCCATCCTCATTCAACTTATTTCTGAAAACCCATTTGGTACCAATGACATTTTTATGCTCTGGTCTGGGTACCAAAGACCATGTACCATTTCTCTCTATCTGGTCAAGTTCCTCTTCCATTGCCTTGATCCAGTCTTCATCTTTATGTGCCTCTTTGAATGATTTAGGGTCAAATTCAAAGATCATACATGAGTTTTCTCTGACCTTTCTTCTTGTAAGGATTCATGCATCCTTATCTCCTATGATCTACTTAGGATCATGATTCAGCTTGACATACCGAGCAATGGTCTGGATAGATTCCTCTTACTTTTCTTCTTCATCCTCATCTCCATCAGTATCAGCATCTACATCTACCGGTGTAGAAACACTGTTACTGGTACTTGGTTGACTGGCAACTGCTTCCCAAAAGGTTACAACCGGTTCATTTACCGCTTGCTTATTGTCAGTTTCCTCAATTTTCTTAGAGGTTTCATCAACTCTTACATTGATGCTTTCCTTAATTCTCTGAGTCCTATTATTGAAACACTTGAGAGCTTTTCTCTTGGTGGAATACCCTAGGAATATTCCCTCATCACATTTCGCATCAAATTTGCTCTGGTGTTCGCTCCTCTTGATGTAACATTTGCTACCAAACACTCTAAAGTAGCTAGCCACAGGTGTCTTACCAGTCCAATACTCTTAAGGAGTTTTATCCTTACCTTTCTTGATGAGTACCCAGTTCATTGTCTAGACTGTAGTGCTGACCGCTTCTCTCCAAAAGGTGTGAGCTACCTTTCCTTGAATCAGCATTGTTCTTGCTGCTTCAACCACAGTCTAATTATTCCTCTCTACTAGGCCATTCTATTGTGGAGTCTGGGGGGCAAACAGTTTCCTTTTGATGCCATGTTCTTCATAGTACTTGTTGAATTCACCGGAAGTGAATTCCCCTCCTTGATCAGTTCTCAGGCACTTGATCCTTTTACCACTTTCCTTCTCCACTAATGCTCTGAAAGATTTGAACTTTACAAAAGCTTCAGACTTATCTTTCAAGAATGTGACCAACATCATTCTTGAGTAGTCATCAGTGAGAATCATGAAGTACCTATCACCCTGCACACTCCTAGTTTTCATAGGACCACACAAATCAGTATGCACAAGATCAAGCAAATTGTCAGCAGTGAAAGGTTTACCTTTAAAGGTTGAGGAAGACATTTTCCCCAGTTGACACTCTCTACAGAAGGTATTTTTCGGTTTTCTCAGCACCGGCAACCCTCTGACTGCCTTGATCTTACTGGCCTTCACAATGTTATCAAAGTTTACAAGGAATAGTCTCCTATGCCATATCCAACTATCATCAAATTTAGCCATAAGACATGTACTTATATTTCCATTCAGCTGAAATAGATTACCTTTGGTTTGCATACCGGTAGCCACCAATTCACCATTCTTGAATTCCAGAGTGAGACCACTATCATTCAGTCGGGCAACACTCAGAAGGTTGTGTCTTAGACCATCAACCCAATACACATTGTCAGTACTACTCTTTCCATTCAGAGAGATGGACCCTCTGCCCTTGACCATACATGGTGCATCATTACCAAAGCGAATCACACCACCATCATATTCTTCCAAGGATAGAAACTTGCTCCGGTCATGAGTCATATGGTGACAATAGCCACTATCGATAATCCACTCATTGGAATTATCAAAGCGAGAGACAAGAGCCTTCTTGTCTGACATGTCTTCCTTGATAGCAGCAAACACAATATCTTCATTTTCTTCATCTTCTGACTCCTCATCTGTGACACCTTCATCAACTGCCACAAAAAAGTTTCTCCAATTTCCTCCTTTGAATTTCTTGAACCTTTTTGGTTTGTCCTTGTTGTCACCATTAGGACAATTTACAGCAATATGTCCTATCCGCTTACAAGAAAGCATTTCAAAGGGAGCTTACCTCTGTATTTACTAGTTCCTTTAGGAAGTTTCCTGGAAAGAAGAGCTTCAAATGCCATCAAAATCTCCTCATCATCCATTTCTCTGCTCTATCTTGGTTCACCACTAGTGCTAGCTTCTTTTCCTTTTCTGGATGGAACAACAGAGGCTTTAAAAGCTGATTCATTCTTTTGAACACTGCCATCAAAACTATTTAGCTCATAGGCTGTCAACTTTGCAATGATGGAGTCTAGGGATACCTTAATCTTGTCTATTAATCTCAACTCCTGAATAGCAGCAACCCTTATTGCATAGACCGGTAATAAGGATCTTAGGACTTTTCTTACCATAGTGGAATCTTCCATTTTACCACCTGCACTCTTGATATCTTTGACAATAATTTTGATTCTTATACCATACTATTGAATGGTCTTGCATTCAACCATCTGCATGTCTTCAAACATCCCTCTAAGGTTTTCTTCCTTAGCTTGTTTTACATGCTCATCACCGCCATAGATATTTTCAAGAGTATCCCATACTTCTTTGGGATTTACTTTATCTTCGACATCAATAAACTCAATGTCAAACAAACTACTAATTAGGGCTTCCATGACTTGCCCATTCTCCTGCATCTCTCTCTTTTGATCATCGGTGAGAGTACCGGTAGGGGCAACATAGGCATTCTCAACATAGCTCCAGTGTTGAGCACCCATGCTTCTGATGTATATCTTCATTCTATCTTTCCATATACTAAAATTGTCTCTGTTGAACTTTGGACCTTCCCTCTTCATCATTAGACTGGGATCTTTTCCTCAAGCGGTTAAGCTTATAACACCAAGGACCTGGAGGACGCTCTGATACCAATTGATAACTCAATGATGAATGGATAGTACCAAACCGGTACTGAGAGGGGGGGATGAATCAGTACAGACAAAAACACAATCCTAAACCGGTTTGTCAGCAGACACTACGCTTTGGCAAACAAACAGTAACACCGGTCTTAAACAGAGTACAACCGACAAAACCCAGAATAACTGAGACAAGCATAAACCGGTTGACACTTATCTTTTCATACAATCTAATACTTCATTCCATTTCACCCTAGTGCATGAATATGTAATCTATCATCAAAGATATATATAAATAGCTAGATCAACATGATTTATCTTCAGACACATATCACTTAAACCATCACATGAATAACACCACACATGACACACAGATTTTTCACGTGGAAACCCAACTGGGAAAAACCACGGTGGGGATGAATACCCACAAGCTGTTTTTGAACTCTTTAGAAGTCCGCTCTGTTAGGAGCCTTGTTCGGTTAAAGACTGATACAATAGGTTTTGTTAGGAACCGATCCTGTTAGGGATCACCCGGTTAAGGGATGGCTAGAATACCCGGTTAAGGGTTAAACCCTATTAAAGGTTACCTTGTTAGAGGATTTCAAGAACTCAATGGTTTTGAGTCACCCAGTTAAAGGATTTACAACAAGTTGGTTAAAGCTACCCTGTTAAGGGATTTCCCAACTGTTGAAGTGGTTAGAGATCAACAAGTATTACAATGATCTAGTAAGAGCACTCAATGCCAATGCAGATCCGCTTTAGCTCCTCTTCACCTTCTGCACTTACACTCTATAGGTATCACTTCTCTCTTCTGGTCTGGCAAGAATCACGTATCTCTTCACTTGGATACTCACACACAACGTTTGCCAACAACCTCAAAAAGAAACACAACATCGATCTTATAGGAAACAGATAGGTTGATAGCATAAACCCTAAACCCTAAACTTGTTAGGTTAACCAATTCAAATGGTTCAATCCTGACCGTTGAGCACATTGCATTAAATGCAACAGTCTTGAACCAATCTCAAGACATTCTCCATCATTCATTTTCCACTGATTTTATGGTGGCTGATGACCCATCACGCATTATCACCGTTTACAGATTTGCACATTCCCGAGGTAGATAGGGACAATCTCCTTCACGCGCACAAGGATGACGTGGAAACATGATCTATTCTTCGTTACAATGCTAACTCATCACACAAAGTCACTGATTGAGTCGCACGGGCTTGAAGTACTTCAACTGGAAACCCTGAAGTTGAGACTACCAATTGATAGTCATACAAATCTTCTATGTACCGGTTCCCATAACCACATGTCAGTTCACCTTGAACAAACACACCGCTTCACTTTGGCACATATACCGGTTCACAATGTTATACCGGTTCACACATATACCGGTGCTTGGTAACATACCGGTTCTCTCTTCTTCAACATATTGACATCAATGACAACATACAATGTCATCATGTCCTCATACCGGTTCACATAATGCCAACAAACACCAGTGCAATAACATTCCAAAGAACCTAATGTTGCATGCTAGAACCAAGCATATTGAGCTAAAGTATCATTTCTTGAGAGAGAAAGTGTGGAGTAAAGATTTGTCATTAGAGCATGTATCTACCAAGGAACATCTTGTAGATATCTTTACTAAACCTCTACCTAAGACAAATTTTAAGTATCTTAGAGGTCAGCTAGGGGTTGTGCCCCTACATGAGTTCAATTAAGTCGATGTGGAAGACATCAGTCCTGGAGCTTATTGAAGATCTTGAAGCAAGATTGGTGTAGAGTGGAGCTACTCCACAGGGGGAGCAGCTAGTTGAAAATTGGTGAAGCATGGAATGATTACCAGCTATTATCAGTATTCACTTTGGCATTGTTGTCAAAGGGAGAGAAGAACTATATATGATTGATATCCTATTACTAGCTGAAGACATGGAGAAATAGTAGAAGGAGAGTACATGGAAAAATGTAAACCAGGATTCCTATACCTGTGTATGTGCATTACTCTCAATCATCACAATCAAGGGTATTAATATTTGTATTGCCATCAATACCAAAAGGGGAGATTTTTAGCATTGCATGAAGATTGCATTGATGAAATAAAATTGTTGTCATTGATTTAAATTGTAATCGGTAATGGAGTTGTATTGCAACCGGTAGTTGAACAAGGAAGGAAACCAGTATTACTATTGAAGCAAAGTGATCAACCGGTAACCCTAACCTATTGATATGTTGAACCCTAACCGATGGAGCTTGGTGAATCGGTTGTGTTGATCTATGATTGAATGGTGATTAGAGATGGAGATGTCACATATGCACAATGCATGCGATGAGTTTCAAAGTGCTTTTAGCATGTAGAGATAACTATTTTATCTTGGGAATGATCAAGTGCATTGCATGAAGTGGAAAACACGTGATGAGTTACAGGATCCAATGTGCGGTGATCCAGGAGAGATCGAAGTTGTCTTGAACAATGTGCAGTTGATTTCTATTTAATCCAACGATCATGTTTGAAGCGATATGTTTGTTATCTCCATAGATCTTAGATTTTGTGATGTGTTACTGACCTATTGTTTTTCTTATAAGGTCTATGAGTTTCTATATAATAGTGTTGGTGATTTTACTTAAGTGTGGTAGTGTGATTGATTGTCGAACCAGAAGGAGTATATGCAAAATGTTGTGAAGGTAAATAGGAGCATGAACAGATCTGATCAAGCAGAGTAGTGCTATTACCAGATCAACAAGACCCTATTGTTCTCTAACAATTACAATAGTTAAATCCCTTAACCGGGTAAGCTTTAATACGATTGGTGCTTTCTAAATCCTCTAACTAGGAGATCCATTAGCTTGGATTTGAAAGCCTCTATCAAGGTTAATCCTAACAGGTTATTTCCTTTAACAAGGTGGTCCTTAACAGGATCTGTTCCTAACAGGACATTTTTGTAAATCTTCTAACAAGGCTTGGCTCCTAATAGGGAAAACTTCAAAAGAGTTCATAATACTTGTGGGTATTCATCCCCACCATGGTTTTCACCATTTGGGTTTCCATGTCAAAAATCATTGTGTCAAGTGGTGAATGATTTTGTGGTTATATGTTTTGATATGGTTAATATATTTAACTGGTAAAGCCACTTAGAGATGTTTAGATGACCGGAAGTGATCTGAGATGTGCTATTACTAATGTTAGTAAAGTGGTTTGATGTTTTGGTTAAATGGTATGTGAGTTTGAAATATGTTACACTGTATCTTTGGTATTCTAGTCAACCAGTAAACTTGACAGTACAGTTGTAGTTTTTGTTACAGTATTTAAACCGGTTAGTTCGGTGATTGATTTATGAGTTGTTTTAAGTTTGGTAAAATTTTAGTTTGTTTTCTATCTACTGATTCACCCCCCCCCTCTTAGTAGTTAACCAGATTCTTATTGATTCATCATATCATCATATAATTCTCTGCAAAATATACAATAGAGATGATAGTACAAAGAGGAAATGTATCTTACATATCTTGAATTTCTCATCCAACCGTTGCGCTCTATGTGTATATATTATGTAGTCATAAACTAGTTTCTCCTAAAAATTACTCATAAAATGTGCTACGGGTATATCTTGACTCACAAAATCACATTTCTTTAACTCTTTTCCAACTTTAACCTCATATACGATCAACTTGTATTTTCCATAAGAGACTAGTGTCTTTCCAATTTCATGTGCTCTCTAAATGTATTCATTTTTTCAACTTTTGCAATCCACCACATGTAGAACATGAACCTTTCAAACACATAATCTTATAAAAGGTACAACCATCATCTCTTTCATATAATAGACTTGAAATAAATTCTCTTGATGCCTTTGGAGGTGCTTGTATACCACATTCCTACAAAACGTCGTTAGTGTGCAAAGTACAATATAAATGATGATATATATCATAATGCATGGAAAATTCAATATGCATTCTACAACAACATGTAGTGCGTGCATGATTTATCTTCACATAAAGAGTTTTTTTTATTTCAAAAAAACTTTGGATAATTCTTATTTGAGGATATGTTTGAATGAATTTCTTGAAAAATTGGGTTTGAATCATATCCAAAAAGTTTTTCAGATGTGGCTCACGATTTATTGATCCAATTCTCATTCTAACAACATCTCTTTGGTTAGGTGAAACTCATGTTTTCACGCAAAAAAAAATCAATTAATTGTCTTAATGCATCAAAAAAAGCTTTGTCTTTTCGTGGAAGTCTACTCGAAAATTCCAAAGAGACTTATTGTTAGGATCCCCAAGTTTGTCACACCTCCCTAAGAAATGGTGTAGTGTTGTTCCACTTATCTTTAATGAGTTACTTATTTTTCTTATTAAATAAGACTTTTTAGTTTGATTTCTCATTATGGTTGACATAAGAACATGTCAAGTAACATTTGCATATTTAGAGTCTAATATTGAACCAATTACATGATACGCATCAAATAGGGGTGCCAGAGGAAGGAGCAACAACCGTCGTGGGAACAGAGACAACTAGTAGAAGTTATACCAGCACCCTATGAAGCAGTCGACGAGGTAAGAGATACCACCGTCGCAGACATGGGATTGCCACTAACAGGAGGGGCAAAATTTGTATCAACACACGAAGAAACCGGTGGGGTAAGAGGAAACAATCCATTTTTTAGTAGAGGGGACAACAACATTCAGTATCACAACATCCTGAATCATAGAAGCATCCTTAGTGGCAACCGAAGAATCTTTCATTGTCACTAAGGAATCCAATCTAGCCAAATTAGAAACCCCAACATCATTAGGAGATTTCCTAACTGTATAATGCTAGTGAGAGGCCCCCAACCACCATGAAGCCGAAGAATTTTTCTTCTCAATCCCACAATTCCCTATCACATGACAAGTTTTGAAACATCTATGACACCGGAAAGGAATACCCTCATAGTCCAAGGTCTGGACCCAGCTGCCACAAGAGGAATTAATGACAATTTCTGCTGGTAGACCCTTAGAAACATCTAGCTCAACCAGAATGTGAGCAAACGTAGTATGATAAATCCCATAGGAGTCATTATCCACCATAATGAAGCTCTCGATAGCATCACCAATTTCCTAAAAGAGAGAATTAGCCCACAAGTGTAGAGGAAGGTAAGGAAGCCTAACCCATATCAAAATTTTGTTGAACATCTCTGAAAACAGGTTAAAATCAAAGTGCCAAGGTTTGGCCAACAACGACATATTATCTTTCTCATAGAAAAAACTTTCACGTGGGATTTTTCTTTTATCATTAGCATCCTCAAATTTAGAAACAAATAAACCTTTATCCATAGGGAATATGTGAACTATACCATAAATGAGGAGATCCTGGTGCTGGGAAATCCATTTGTGCGGCTCCGAGAGGCTTCGCCAGATACCCTTGAATCTACATATAGCACTATGCTTCATACGGGTTGTTGACACTATAGACAAAGAGATAAAATGAGAGTCTATTAATGAGAGAGAGAGGGGGAGACAGAGAGACAGAGAGGGGGGAGGGAGGTTGAGAGAGAGAAAGAGGGAGTGTGAGGAAGAGAGATAGAGAAAGAGAGGGAAGGGAGGTTGAGAGAGTGAGAGTGAGAGACAAAGAGAGAGAAAGAGGGAGAAACTAAGAGTCAGGGAGAGAGATAGAGAAAGAGGGGGAAGGGGGTTTGAGAGAGAGGGAGAGGGAAGGAGAGAGAGAGAGAGAGAGAGAGAGAGAGAGAGAGAGAGAGAGAGAGAGAGAGAGAGAGAGAGAGAGAGAGAGAGAGAGAGAGAGAGAGAGAGAGAGAGAGAGATGGATATTAAGAGAAAGAGATCAGGATAGAGGGAGAGAGTGAGAGAGTGAGAGAGGAAGAGAGGCAAAGAGGTTGAGAGATTGAGAGGTTGAGAAGAGAAAGGGGATTAGAGAGAGAGAGAGAGAGAGAGAGAGAGAGAGAGTGGTTAAGAGGGAGAGAGAGAGAGATAGAGAGAGAGAGAGAGAGTGAGGGAGAGAGATAGAAAAAGAGGGGGAGACAGGTTGAGAGAGAGACAGAGACAAAGAGAAGGAAGGGAGAGAGAGAGAGAGAGAGAGAGAGAGAGAGAGAGAGAGGGAGAGAGAGAGAGAGAGAGAGAGAGAGAGAGAGAGGAGAGAGAGAGAGAGAGAGAGAGAGAGAGAGAGAGAGGGGGGGGGGATGAAGGTTGAGAGAGAGAAAGAGATGGACAAAGAGGTTGAGAAGAGAAAGGGGATTAGAGATAGATAAAGAGGGAGAGAGGGAAAGTGAGGGAGAGAGATAGAGAAAGAGGGGGAAGGGAGGTTGAGAGAGAGAGAGATAGAAAGTGGGAAAGAGGGAGTGCGAAGAAGAGAGATACAGAAAGAGGGAAATAGGGAGATAAAGATAGAGAGAGAGGGGTTAAGAAGAGAAAGGGGATTAGAGATAGAGAAATAGGGGGAGAGAGAGAGAGAGAGAGAGAGAGGAATGGGGAGAAGGGGATGTGGAATAATAACCTGTACGCGTTAGTATACAAATTATTAACTCATTCATGTTATTTAAAAAATAAAAGCTCGTACGCATTTTGTCTTGTACTTAGCCTTGGATAGAAAGGTTGAGTCTTGGGAGCCTTATTTCCCCCCTTTTTACGTGTTTTCTTCTTCTAATTTGGTTTCTCAACTTCATCACCATCACTTTTACACATTATCAAGAGGGTATTTGTAAAATTGCCACCATAATTTCACCCATCTTCTGAGCATTCTAGCCATATAATTTTTTTAATTTGAACAACATTAACATATTCATCTTGAATTTCTTCTACCAATGTTTCCAAAGCTTTTAGAGACAAACATGTACCATTTTTTTAACAACTTTTGAAGTACTTGTTCAAATTTGAAAAAAAGAAATATTTTTGGTCTACACTTCATTCTTACACTTTTAAAATAAAAATAATTTTTTATTATTATTTTGGTGCAAGTTATGTGATGTGCACGAAGAGGTACCTGATTTTCAAGATGCACCCACTTTGAAAAATCATAAATATATATATATATTCAACAAAAAAATTCACAACTTACAACTTACAACTAGCTTTCTACCAAAGGATTTTTCAAAAAACTAAATGCAACTATAACTTTTTGATGTGCACATCAAACACTATGTTATGTTTTGCTGGAAAAAATAGGAACACTTTTGTGTGTGCGGAAGATGTGACCCACTTAATCTTATTCAATTTTTAAAAACTTTAGTAGTTTGAAAACTAGATTCAGAGTACTACAATCTTTTTTATTTGGGTATCTTCAGATTTTGAGTGGATGAGTCTCAAATTGGTCCTCCAAGTTCAGGTTTAGCTTATTTCAGAAAAAAGGCATCCACTTATACCCCCTTTTTTGTTCACCATCTTGGTGCACTTACCTTGAACAAAAATACTCAAAGTAGTCAACTCCAGGAGAAATAGGGGACCCAAAAATATCATAATACATTCTTCCAAGACAAATTCCAATGAATGAACACACTAACACATCCTCCATAGTCGCCACCAAATGAAATATGTAGATAAACACTAAGACCTGCTGGAGAAGAAAGAAAATGCTAATTCTATGGATCAAACTATGTCAGGAACTGTCAGTAAAGTCAGCAAAATTGAGGAATGTCTCAAAAGCATCACAGAGCAAATCTTAAACATTCTGAAGGTCTCTGTTGGTAATACCAAAACTCTCATCAACAAATTGGATGAGGAGAAGGATACCCTGGATATTGACCCTGACACTGAAGGCACAAGAGATGTTCAAGGACCCAGAACAAGAACTAGAGGTAAAAAGAAGGAGAAGAAGCCTAATAAGGGCCTGGATGAACTTAAAGTTGTTGCGGCCACCTATGACCAGTTGGTAATTAAGGCGAAGGACCTTCTGAAGACTCTTTAACTGTGCAATGTTTTCTTGGTTTCTGTTGTTTTGTTGTTTCTAGCTTTTTTTGTCCTTTCTGTCTACTAGCTTTTTTGCCAGTCATTTTGTAAGCGGTTTTTTTTGTTCTGGATTCTCTATGATGACTTTTCTTAATCTCCTATGTTAAAGGTTTTGGGTCCTGAAAACCTGTTTTTCTTATTAATCAGAACATTTAGTCAGTCAAAAAACATCTTCCAATGCAATTTACCTAGCGTGGATCTCCACCTAACATGGTGAGATCCATAGCAATGATCTAACTCAACATTCAATGCATATCAGGACAAAAAAGGTATGATCCAAACAAGATAATCCAATTAGCCACATTGAACCATAACATAATTAAATATACCAAGTACAAACTAACATAGCTTACTTGTGAAACATAAACACCACCAGAGAATTGAACTAAAGAACTTCAGGAACCACATAAACATGTTCGTAAAACCACAACATAAGATTCAATGTATCTGGAGGCCACGAAAAACATTCTACACCAATCTAACAAATGCCCTTACTGTCAAAGAATAATAACAGCCAACTTCTGCACTCAAACCAGAAAACTAGTCGATGCAAAATTCATTAAACATAATCTTTATCATCTAAAGGAATACAAAGAATTCTATCAATGAGACATTAAATATTTTTTCATTCATATATTAAGTGGTCTTTCTTGCATATATTAAAAACTCTTTCCTACATATTGAACTTGCCACAACCAACACCAAAGCATCAAACTCAATAACAACACCAAACACCAGGCAAAGAAACCTACAATAGTATAGGATCATATCTAGACCAAACTCCATTCGAACAGCCAAGTTTGACATCAATGACAACCAAACACATATATCAAACAAACAACTAAGATTTCCAATAGAAAGAGGTTACAGTGATTGAGAGAATTGAGAGAGAGGGGAGAGAAACAATAAGAGAGGGAGAGAGAGAAGAAGAAGAAGAAGAGAGAGGGAGGTGGGGATAGAGATGGGCGTAAGGAGGGAAGGTGAGGTAAAAGAGGAGAAAAGGTGGGAGAGACATAGAAATGGGAGAGAGAGGTGAGATAGATGAGAGGGAGAGAGATGTGTGTGTGTGTGTGTGTGTGTGTGTGTGTGAGAGAGAGAGAGAGAGAGAGAAGAGAAGAGGAGAGATAGGTCTAAATTTTGGGGGAGATGAAGAGAGAGATAAAAAGAGTGAGAGAATCTTGATAGGAGCATGTTGATTACTAAAATTTGACTGCCTAAAAATTTATATGATCTTCTTAAACCTAGAATCTTTATTATAGCTCCTAAAGATCTAAAACCACACTCAAACATCCTTCCAATATATACATAAAATATAACTTAAGTATAAGAAAGGAAAATGATATATTGAAATGTGACTTATACTTAAATGTTATATTTCATGTATATATTCTTCTCTAGGGATTGGGTCTAACTTATGACCAAACTAGAAAATTTTCCAATGTGAGTTGTTTGGCTAGCACCATATTTGGCACTTGCCAAATGTAACATATGCATTTTTTAAATTTGGTGTGCGTCATATTTAGCGCACACCAAATATGTTGCTTTGGGAAACACCACTTGATACTTTGGCTTAGATTTTTCCTGGGTATCCAACCCAAAGGCTTGGATGACCATTTCAGACCTAAAACATGTTTTTCTAAAAACATATAAAAAAATTCACATTTTCATTCATGCTCTCCATCAAGTTTGCACATGTTTCAATGCAAACAAGAAAATACTACAATGACATTAAGCTCTTTCTTAACTATCTAACCATATAATTATTTTCAATTTTTGATTATGTTAAGGTTTTCATCTCTATTTTCTTTTGTTAGTGTGTATATTTTCTTGTGAAAAACTAACATGTGGTATATTGGGCATAGTTTTTTGTACTCATTTATCAGATTCTTGAAACAAATTAGAAACTAGACACCATTCTAAATGTATTGAAAAAAAATTGATTAGTTTTCAAAAAAAATAGGGAGGAGCATGCTCAAATTTCTATTTTTCAAGATGTGTCCAACTTTCAAAATTTGTAAAAAATCATATATTCATAAAAGAGTTGGCCAAAAAAATTAGCATAAACCACATGGTGTTAGTTAGTTTATCACCAGAGGGGCGTGTGCACAAAGATGGTGATCAGAAAAGTGGACACCACCCAAAAAAAACTTGGAAAAATAGGCAGCGTGTACACGGTTTTAAAATTTCAAATTCCTGCGTACACACTTAGGTTTGTTCTTCCCGAGCCTAGAAAAGGTAGCACGTATGCGCTACTTTTAGGAAACTGAATGCCTACATGCTACGCCTAGGAAAATTAGTGCATACGCGCTGCTTATAGGAAAATTAGCGCGTACGCGGTGCCTGGTAAAAAAAGTTTTTAAAAAAAATTGGGTCTCATTTACCCGTAAAGCGCATTTTTTACTTTGTTTTTTTCCCATTTTCTAACCTAAACCATGAACGAGGTGCTAAATTTGTCCTCCAGGCTATGGATCAAGGTTAGTTTTTGTTTATTTTTGTCTTTCTTTCTAGTTTATGCAATTTGTTTTACATTTTGAATTTAATTTCATTACTTTTGATTAGGTTTTTTCATTTTTTGTTTCAAAAACCAGATTCTTCTAATCCAGAACAAGAACAACCAAATGCACCTCCTAAAAACCCACAAGACCAACCAAATGCACCTCCTGAAAACACACAAGAACAACCCCCAATTCCTCCTTTTGACAGCACAACCGAAACATAGGAAGAATTAATTAATCGGTTAGGACAAAATACATCTAAAATCAATAGATTGATTGTAAAATTGAAAACTTCTGAACTTTACCATCATCAATCCCTTGCCACTAGCCTAGAAACATTAGCTAGTGGTGCCATAGTTGTTTCCACAAAAATTACCAAATGGGGAAGCTTTAGGGATAGGTGTCGTCAATTCTATGCCAATGGGCTATCATACGATGGAGTTAAAAACAAAAATATTTCTAAACAACAAATATGTGCCCTTTTTATTGACCCCAAAACTGGTTAGTCATTACCTCCTAATGCAAAGAGGTTTCCCATACATTGGTGTACCAATGTGTAGATGAAGAATCTTTTTTGGCAGAGGTGGTGGATGGTCTTTGATGATCCACCTTGTAATAATTATGAGGTGCCATTATATTTTTTGAGAAAAATATATTGTGAGTTTGTGCTCAATGTGTGCCCAAATTATTTTGACATGAGAGAGTTTCATGGTAGAGGTGGTGGCTCTGCCCAAGAAAGACCTAGAGCCCGTAGACGATTAGCTACGGAGAGTCGCCGCCCCCTAGCACCCAAACCCAAGGTGCATCAGGTTGTCCCATTAGAGTTGAAAGAGTCGATGGAGCTACAGATTCTTTAGGCGACCACAGCATTGACCGTTGCCATCATCCAGCATGGGACATCATTAGCACACCCTATTGTATTGGATGATGAGCCGTTAGAGGGCAACAGAGAGCCCATCGAGCATATGTGTGTCAGTTGCTCAGGGATATGCTCTAGGATAGATGATGCAGCCAGTGCAGATGGATACTCATATCATCTATGCACGATTTGCGGTTGTAGATGTCAGGCTCACATGGTTGAGGATGTCGCGCTGACTGATGAGTTGATGGACATGGTGTTTGCCCATGAGCCACAGACACAGGTGTGTTGATTTGAATTCATAACATTTTATTTATCAATCACTTTAATTTTGTAATTACATAAATGAATTTTCATTTATACATCGATTTAAACTGAGACAAATAATATGCATTTTAGGATGCAGCAGCAGTATCCCATACACCTCCCCCAGTTACCATAGCTGCAACTTTGACGCCTGAGGTATAAATTTTGTAACATGTTAAAATAGAATAATACACTTTGAATTCAAAAAAATACAAGATATACTAACTATCTTTAATGCTTGGTCTAATTTCTGGTTTGTAGGTGTTGACAGGGGATGAAATGTCCCAGATTGATGACATCACACTCTCAGCAATCGATTTTGGCCTACAAGGCTATACGGTATGATATTTTGTACAACTCTTTTTATGTATTGTCTTGATGGAATATGCAAGTCATTTCATTTTAGATTTTTAAAATTATGTTTAATTTATTATTTGTACTAATATCTCATGTTAATTTTGTGTTTTTAGGGTACCCCCTCCACGTCTAGGGCTTGTCCTAAGAAAAAGAATTCCTCGAAGATGCCAAAACATGTGAAGAAGGTAATTGAACACATTTTTAGTTGTACAATTGTTTGAAAATATTGAAATCAAGTATTAGTTGGGGTTTGTAGATTGATTAGTGTTTTTTGTCTATTTTACATGTACAATGGCCATTGAGCTTTGTGGATATGTTGAATGCACCTATTTGCCCACGGTTCAAGAGAGGGCAGAGGTATGTATCTCTACTTTATTTTCTTGATTTCATGATTATATGCACGCGTACATGTGAACTTGTGATATATTATAATCTTATAATATTTTCATACAGGAAATATCCATACCTATTTCATCAATGGTGAACCCTCCTCCTTGCACTAGAGGAGCATCTCAGGGTCCGGTACACTTTTGTTTGATATGTAAAATTAATTGTTTTCAACCTTCAATACTTATCATTATATTAATTGTATTTAATCTTTGTACATTTTTTGTATAGGTAATAGCATCAGTTTCTACATCGATGGTGAGCCATCCTCAGTCCATTGGAGAAGCATCTCGGGCACGGGTACGTCATTGTTCTCTATATTATAGCTTTTAAGTGTTTTTGATATATTTATGTTAGTACATTGTATTAATTGTACATTTAATCTACAATAGACTCCTTCGTGGTACGGCCATAACGTGGATCAATTTAAGTATGTCTTCAAGAAAACTCCTAAGAGTGACAAGGAGAAGAGAGCGAAGACATTAGCTCCTAGATCAGCCAATGAGGTAATCTACATTTCAATTGCAAAGGAATTAAAGTTAAATGCATAGTTATGATGTTAATTATGAACTATTTTCTACAAAATAATTCTAACTTGGCTTTTGAATTGTGGTTTTGCAACCATCTACAGAGCCGCGTACTGCACCGAAGAGGCTTGATTTTGATGATCCACCACAAGTTTAGGATCATATAATGTTAGTTTTGGTCATAGAATGACCAATACATGTAGATATATTCTACATTTTTATTGTATATCGATTTGGACATGGCATATGCCACATTTTTGTAATACTTGTATTGACTTGGCAAACATGCCTTTTTTTATATATATAAATATCGATATTCGATCCAATAAATGTATAATGAGTTCATTATTTTGTATTCATTGTATTTTGTGGTTGTCCTTTTATAAATTTAAATGAATATTTGCATATGTAATCAACAATATGAATATAAACAACAAAAATATATGATATAAAGCATTGCAATCGTGGAATATGATTTGATAAAATTTCTAAAATGTTGAATTAACCCTACAAAACTCCTTGTATTCAGTTCATTATTGTGTATTCGTTGTATTTGGTGGCTGCCCTTTTATAAATTTAAATGAATATTTGCATATGTAATTAACAATATGAATATAAATAACAAAAATCGACAATATGAATTTAAACAACAATGTGTTTGGTGCGAGAGCACCCTCACGCTAGCAATGGTCAAATTTTGTTCCTCATGTGCACAAACCGACTTCGCGAGTGTGTCCGGGTGGGCAGGTTTATGCTAGGCATGCCCCTGTCGTGCATCCCAAAGCACCAGAACGTCAAGAGTCATACCATCTATCTCGTAAAAATTACCAGTGAACTTGAATTTGAACTCATAAATGAGTGCATGTCACTCAATCCTGCAACTATACAACAATCTAGATAGTTTTCAATGTTAGATTTAGTAATCAACCAAAAATATCTATGAACCAATGACGTACCTGGATTACCTGGACCCATCGTAGACTTACACCATCGCACAATTGTTTCTGCATCTACCAACTCACCACCACCTTCATACTTCAATTCTTCCCTGGCTAGGGCTCTTTTCACACATGCTCCTGCACCATCGTGCTCTCCCTTACCATGTCCAACCTCAGTGAAATTCCAAAAATGTTGTACACCGCTTGTCACATGCATCCTTGTCAACCAATAAAACATCCTTGCATTCTTGAATTCTGCGGTGCAATTATCTGACCATATTAAGTGTCGGTTGTATCGTATGTTCCTTTCCCTTAAACTATCATAGAAAACTTTAAAGCATCCTTGTACAAACTCCAATGAATGAGTACGATCATCACTTATGTAGAAGTGATACTCTCTTACAACCTTTCTATCCTCCTCTGTGCTATCATCTGCATGCATAAATGTTATGTGTACAAAAATAGAAACTTGTGTAGAGTGATAATACATGGATTGCGCTTCATTTTGAGGTTGTAGTGTATAATTTTCAACGAAATCAACGATAGAGACAATGGTGCCAAGAGGAAATGTGTCCTTACACAACTTGAATTGCTCATCTAACCATCGAGCTCTATGTGTATGCATTATGTACTCATAAACTAGTTTCTCTTGAAACATTTTCATAAATTGAGCTATACATATATCATTTTTCACTAGCTCACATCTCTTCAAATCTTTTCCATCTTTAACTCCACATGTGACTGTCTTGTATTTTCCGAAAGAAACTAGTTTCGTACCAATTTCATGTGTGCTCTCCAAATGTATGCATCTTGGTAAACGTTGCAAACCATCACATATAGCACAAGAACCTTCCAAACAAGGCATCTTATAATAAATGCAACCATCATGTCTATTACATAACACACTAGAAATAAATTCTCTTGCCGACTTAGGAGGTGCTTGTATATTACATTCCTGCAAAACATCGTTAGTGTGCAAAGTAGAACAAATATGACAAAAAATATCATAATACATGGAAAATTCAATATGCATCCTACAACAACACGTGGTGCATACATGATTAATCTTAATATAAAAAGGTTTTGCCATTTCAAAAAATCTTTGAGAAATTTTTATTTGAGGAAACTTTTGAAGGAATCTTTCATAAAATTTAGTTTGAGTCATATCCAAATAGTGTTTCACATGTGGCTCACAATTTTTAGACCCAATTCGCCTTCTAACAATATCTCTTTGGTTGGGCGATACTCTTGTGTTGTCATGCCAAAAATTTCCAATTAATGTTTTTAGTGCATCTACAACAACCTTGTCTTTGCATGGTAGTCTACCCGAGAATGCCCAAAGAGAATTATTGTTAGGTTCCTCTATTTGTTCTTGCCTCTTTAATGCTTTACTTAATGTTGTTGTTCTAACATTTAATGACTTACTTGTTTTGCTTATCAAATGATCCTTTTTTATTTTCTTGCTCATTATGGTTGATGTAATGACATGTCGAGTAGCATTAGAATCTTTACTATGCTATTTTTAACCAATAGATTGATATGCATCAAATAGATTTCTGACAATAGTTCTTTCATTGTTACTTTCAGATGATCTTAGGCCTAGAATTTTCATTGTCTCTCTAAAATTCAAATTTTTAATCATTTGAACAATTAATTGACATCTTGCGGTTTGATTTAAGTTTTTAAAATAGTTTTGCCATATTCTTTTAACCATTTTCCTACAAGTTCGTTCATTCATTTTATTGGGCATTGACTTCAATATATTCTCGTCAATGTCAATTAGATACTTTGGTTTCCTATGAATGATTCTAGGAGGTGTTAACATCGGTGCATTATGTACATTCAATTCATCAAGTAGAGAAGGTGTAATATGTTCATCATTTAATTGATTATTCAATGCGGTATCTTCTTCAATTGCATTAGGTTCAAACGGTAAATTATCAAATGTTTCTTCTTCAATTGCATTAGGTGCATTATATTCGTTTGGTAAATCGAATTGAGATGTTGAGGTTGACATACCTTCTTCTCCCATTGTTCTTATGTCACGCAATTTCTCCATACGCTGCCTTTGTCTTTCCTTTTGAGCCTCTCGTTGTTCCATCATTCCTCGCTTGTTCTTTCCCATGGTTGAGATTGGTTGACCTAAATAGAATCATATTACATATATATGTAAAGAAAAGTTGAAAAATAAATAAATAACCATAAGTATGCATCTTATCACTATTTTTTGGAATCAAACTATTAAACAATCACAATTTAATCATTTGAAACCATGCAAAAACAAAAAACTAATAAAAACAACAATTCAATCATTTGAAATCATGCAAAAACAAAAAATTCACTTACTTTTATGTATACAACAGTGATAGAAGTGCAGACACAGTTCCAGTGGGGCCTTCAACGACCTCAAAAACTTCTTTTGAGGTCGTTGAGGCTCTTGGGCAACTAAAACTATGTCTATAAACCACATACGCGCTACATTGATAACCATGTACGTGCTGTTAGACCATAAAATATTGACAAGCCCAACGGTATTCTTTTCTCCCATTTTGGGCTGATAAGTAGCGTGTACACACTACTAAGCCTAAAAATGTTATCCCAGGGTATCGAATAATGGGAATAGTACCCCGTACATGCTTATGAGTAATAAGTACCGCGTACATGCTACTAAGCCTTAAAAAAGTTATGGAAGGGGTATGGAGGAAGGGAGAGGGAGAGAGGGAGAGAAGAGGGGGGGAAGGGAGAGAGAGGGAGAGGAGAGGGGAGAGGGAGAGAGAGGGAGAGGAGAGGTGAGAGGGAGAGAGAGGGAGAGAGGGAGAGAACATGGGGGGAAGGGAGAGGTAGAGGGAGGGAGAGAATACATGATAAAAATCAAAGAGGAAGTTGCAGATAAGAAATAAATTCACTTACTTCTATAGAAGTGCAAATACAGTTGCAGTGGCGTATGGAGGGAGAGAAGAAGAGAAAGAGGGATGGGGTATGGAGGAAGGGAGAGAGAGAGAGAGAGAGACCTTGTATGTGTTTGAGAGGGAGAGACGATACACTTACATGTGTATATATATGTTTAATATATTATATGTATATAAACATATTATATATACAATGTCATATTATACACATATTATATTACATATATTATATGTATATACACATATTATACATAGAATATCATATTATACAATAGTGCGCACGTGCTGTTTATAGTAAAAATAGCGCGTATGCGTCGCTTACACTATACATACCTTGTACGCGCTTTTTAAACCATAAGTACCCCGTACGCGCTTTTGACTCTTCAGGCTTGGAAATAGGCCTAGATGACAAAGCTACAGATTGGAAGTTTGATTTCCCTCCATTTCTCTCATTTTTCACGTGTTTTATTTTATCAACTTGGTTTATCAACTTTGTCATCATCAGGTTTACACTTCATAAAGTGGGTATTTCTAAAATTGCCACCATATTTTCACCCATCTTCTAAGATTTCTAACCATATAATTTTTTTTCAATTTGAACAACAATAACATATTATTATTGAATTTCTTTTACTAGTGTCTCCATAGTTCTCATAGACATAGGTGCACCATTTTTTGAATAACTTTTGATATACGTATCCAAATTTAAAAACCTTTATATATTATTGTAGTGCACTTGGTTCTTTACAAAAAAAAATTTAAAAATTGTATTTTTGATTTGTTTAGTGCAACTTATGCTTCACGCACGAACAGGTACCGAATTTTCAGGATGTGCTTGATTGGAAAAATCATTAAAAAAAAAATACTCAACAAAAAATTACAAAAAAATACACATCTTCTAGTGCTCACTCTTAACTATCTTTCTGCCAAAGGATTTGTCAAAATACTAAATCTAACTATGACTTTTTTGATGTGCACGTCAGACACTATGTTATGTTTTTCAGAAAAAAAAATAGGGTCAGTTTTTCGTGCACAAAGGATTTGACCCCTTAATATTATCCAATTTTGAAAAAGTTTAGTAGTGTGGAAAATAGATTCAGAGTACTACAATATTTGTTCTTTGATTATCTTCATATCTTGAGTGGATGACTTTCAAATTTTGCCTCTAAGTTCAGGTTCACCTGATTTCAGAAAAAAGTGTCCACTTATACCCCACTTTTTGACCACCATCTTTGTGCACTTACCCAGAGCGATTTTCAAAATTCTAAAAAAAAGGTTAACAGTTTACTAGGGGCACCACATTTGGTGCTATGTTATGTTTTTCTAATAAAAATAGGACCAATAAATGTGGTGCCCCTTTTTGAAACCCTCAATCTCCACCATTTTCAAAATAAATTGGCAATTTAGAAATTAGATTCAAAGTACTTCAACTCTTGTTCTTGCTGCATCTTCGAATTTGAGTGTATATATCTTCAATTTCTCATCAAAAGTTCAGAAAAATTTATTTCAAAAAAAAGTGGCAACTTAAGACACCATCTTGGTGCACTCACCCATATTGATCATTTTATTATTATCATTTGTGTGCCAATGATATGTTTATATTTGGTAGCAATAAAAATATGATGAAGGATTTGAAATATTAACTTTTCTCATAATTTTAGATAATATATTTGGGGGGAACTAAGTTTATCTTATATATATCTCAATCAAATGGGATATAGCTAATAGTACGCTATGTTAGAATCAATGAAAGTATGTTGATTATATTTTGTATCATCTCAATATGGAAGATCACAAATAAGTGATTTTCTTATTTATATGGGAATAAATAATTTGAGAACTCTCTCCAAACCCAGTGAGATAAGGAAATGACTCATATATTTAGAGTTAGTGTGTTTGGAAGCCTTATTTGTGCTATAGTCTAAACAAAAGTAGGCATTACTCAAGTATTGGATTTATTAAGCTATTTTATAGACAACCTTGGTGAGGAACTATAGAGTAATTATTTTTAAGAGAGTCCATGGATATTTTATAGGCAACCTTGGATTTCTTAAGAGAGTCCATAGATATTTTAAAGAACTATAGAGTAATTATTTTTGCATCAAGGTGGTACAACAATTCACCTACAACCAACTTATAGAGGTTTTATATTCACATGCAACCAAACTATAGATGTACCATATCTTCTCTCAATAATACCTATAATTGTGGTGGTGACACCTATAGAGGTTCTATAGGTCACATAAATTACTCAATGGAGTAACTTTATAAATTTTTATACTCAAATTAGGAAGGATTTGTGGATAAAATTAGGTAAGTTAGTGCCAATATATTTATCATATCTAGTGGTCTAATCAATTGAATAAGAAACATGGTGTGACCACTTTTTCCATAATATAGAGAAAAAGTATATGGAAGCTAAGTGTGCCTATAAAGAGACAATATAGCTTCAAATATTTTGTGATCCAAATTTTGAATTCAAACTGCAAAACCTAGCATACAACATGTAGTATTGTAGACCATTCACAATGAAATTAGTTTATCAACTTTAAAAAATTAGTTTATATACTTCACAAAGAGATGTATGCATCTCAAAAAGGTAGTTTATTAGCTTTTAAAAATTAGATTATATAGTTCTCAAAGAATTTCTAGAGTTACCATATCCCTTTGGCATTCAAAATGAACAATTTAGATGTGGACAATTAAAATAAAAATTCAAAAATATAAAAAAAGTACTATATATTTTATTGCTCTAACTTTGCAAGGTCATAAACTTTCCCTTGGTGCTTGAAATCTAAAACCATTTACACTATTGGAAAGATATCCAAGGGCTCTAGTTTTGGTCCCTTTAATAAACCAATATTCTATTCAATTTAAGGAGCCAAAAATAGTTTCCACCCCAAATTATACTTCGAAGGCCTTTGAAAATACAAATTACTAAAACCTAGAAAATGTCAAAAAAAATATTTTTAATATTTTTCATTACCACTTGTGCCAATGTAATTTGAGTGTTCTTGAATTTTTTTATGGTCATTCTATCTAAATTTTGGCCAAGTCAAGGAGTGATGAAGATTAACTATGACAATCAAAGTTTATCATCTTGGAAAAGAACAATTTTCATGAACAAACAAAAAATTTTGGCATTTAGTATCGATATTTTGATGACATATTGAAGGATGGGAGGTTTATGCCAAAAATAGTTAATACAATGGTAAGAATTACAAATAATTTGATGAAGCTAGTGAGAATAGAGAAGTTCAAATAGTTTAGTATGCATATAGGCCTTTTGGGCTTTAGTAAGTAGTTCACAAATTGTTGGTATTATATTTTTCTCTTGCAATGCATTCACAAATTGGAGAATATTGGGATTAGGTGGCATACACATTAAGAATCCTTATTTTTATATTTATTATTTATTTTATATTTAATTAATGTGGACACATGGAAAAGAGTGTGCCACTTGAGATGGCACTTTCCACTACATGTTAGGGGTATTGTGATGTCATGTAACAATATCTAATGCAATGTAATATGTTCAAAAGAATCTATGAGATTATAATATGTAAGAAATATCATGGCATTTGTAAGAGAATGTGAGAGGAATTTACAAGCTGGACTAGAAAATTCATGAAGACTTTTGATCAACGTATGATCCATTGAATCTAGAGCACATTTAAAAAAGAGATAATAAATCTAAATTTAAGACATGGTTATGAAATGGTTATGTTACATTCTAGCTAGTGCTATTCCCTTCCTAGTAGCTATTACTCACTACCTTGAGCTCGAAATGTGTGATTTACATATTAGGGTGTTGTATAAAAGGACAATCTCTAATTTATTTTATTCATCACCTAGATGAATTTTGATCTAATTCAATCTATATAAAACCAATTCATTAAAATAATTAGCATCTATGTGTAACTAGGATAAATGAGATATATTGCATGATTTCTTAGCATGTCTTTGATCCCTACTCAAAACTATTAAATTACTTCCAAGGTTTTGACTAAGCAAATTAACCCTTGCATAATAAACGATTATGATATCTATAGATACCTCAATTTCATATAATAGAGTTGAGCAAGTTCCTATAGACCACAAATACAAAAAACAATTTCACAAATTTGGGTTGAACCCACACTTGCAAAGATTAATACTACAATTATGAAATTGATGTAAAACATAGAGCAAGTCAATGTGCAGTCTATTAAAGAAATATAATTGTAAATTTTATCATGCAACATTAGATAGATTTCTAAATACAATCTTCAATAAAATGTTGCATTATTGCTTCTCAAGTTAAATCCATACTCTATCCTCTTATTATTTGAAATTTTGTTTTTTATTCTATAATTCTTTACTTTTTCCTTAACTAATTTGTGTACTGTGTTTTATTCTCATCCATCTATTAGATACTAAAGAAGATATTAAAGATAGAGGAAAGAATCTCATCCATACAAAATCTACAACTTTGCAAAATTTGTTTTATTCTCATACATCTATTAGATATAAAGGTAGATATTAAAGATAGGGGAAAGAAACTCAACCACATGCGCTCTATAACTTTAAAAAATCTAATATCATAATAATAAAATAAAAAAACATTTTTTTTACACTATTTAAAATTATAAAGTTCTATCAAGATTCTAAGTGTGGCAAATGACCATATCTCTCTCTCTCTCTCTCTCTCTCTCTCTCTCTCTCTCTCTCTCTCTCTCTCTCTCTCTCTCTCTCTCTCTCTCTCTCTCTCTCTCTCTCTCTCTCTCTCTCTCTCTCTCTCTATATATATATATATATATATATATATATATATATATATATATATTTCTATCATGAGTGGTAAATGACCATCAATATTATGCATATTTAAAGAAATTTGAATAGCTAAGAATACATATAAATAAAAAAATTGCCATCAATTTGGTCTCTTACTTTGTCTATAGTAAAAAATACACAAGAGTGGCAAACAACCGTCATTTTCCTCTCTTTCTATATCTATAAAATTGTTAAATTCTATTAAATAGTGGTAAATGACCATCAATTTTATCTATCTTTCAAAGAAATTTAATAGATAAGAATACATATAAAATAAAAAGTGTAAATACTCATCAATTTTATGTATTACTTTATCTATAGTCAAAAATACAAAAGAGTAGCAAACAAGTGTCATTTCTATGTCTCTCTCTATATCTATAAAAATTTTGAAGTCTGATCAAGATTCTAAGTGTGGTGAATGACCATCAATCTCATCTCTATCTGTATCAACATTTAAAGAAATTCAAATAGATAAGAATACATATAAAATAAAAACAATAAATTCTCATCAATTTTGTTTCTTAGATTATCTATAGTTAAAGATAGATGAGTGTGGTAAATGACCATCAATCTTATCTCTAGCTTTATCAATATTTAGAGAAATTTGAATAGTTAAGATTACCTTAAAAAGTGTAAATTATTATCAATTTTTCTTGTTGTTTTTCTAGATTTAATTGTGTTACCATCAATAATGTCTCTTACTTTGTCTGTAGTTAAAAATACACAAGAGTGACAAATTACCATCACTTTTGTCTCTTTCTCTCTCTATATCTATAAATCTACAAAGTTCTATCAAGATTCTAAATGTGGTAAATGACCATCAATCTTATCTCTATCTTTATCAATATTCAAAGAAACTTGAATGATTAAAAACGTATATAAAATCAATAAATTACCATCAATTTTATCTCTTACTTTATCTTTAGCAAAAAAATACACAAAAATGACAATCAACCGTCACTTTTATATCTCTCCATATCTATAAAACTATAAAGTCCTATCAAGATTCTATGTATGGTGAATGACCATCAATCTTATCTGTATCTTTATCAACATTCAAAGAAATTTGCATCGATAAGAATGCATATAAAATAAAAAGAGTAAATTCCCATCAATTTTGTCTCTTACTTTATCTTTAGTTAAAAATAGATGAGTGGCAAACAGCCGTCACCTTTGTCTCTCTCTCTATCTATCATGGAAGAAGTTTGAAAAACCTGGTCCAAATAGCCAAACTTGTGGGTCTGAAATTTGTGTCATTTTAGCACTACAAACATCAACAGCACCGAATGTTTGTCGCCATTGTTTACGTTGACGTTCTCAATCGGGCGCCGTACAACATTTGCATGTGCATGCTAGCATGGAGTCCCCACATACCAGGCCTTTCCTGCGATTCGAACCCGGGTTGAAAATATCACTTCATCTTTGTCTAAAGCAGCTTTAGACAAGAGCCAAATCGAATCCTCTTTCATACTTGTCCAAATCAAAGTCTTTTCCCACCCAACAAAATTGCATTCCATCTACGTCGTATTCAACGAGCTATTGCATGTTTTACTTGGGTATCTACGTCGTATTCAACGAGCTATTGCATGTTTTACTTGGGTATCTACGTCGTATTCAATGAGCTATTGCATGTTTTACTTGGGTGGTCCTTCTGCAACTTTTTTCACTAAATAGTGATGTTATGTTTTAGCTGTCAATTCGGTGACTTTGAAAGCTTTTTATCGCCATTTTTACACAGTGCAGCTTTTGGGCAATAATAGAACGTAAGAACATTCCTAATGTTGGAGCTTTCTCATTGAATGAATGGACAACCACCATGGAATTGCAATGAACGTCCACCAAAGTTGGGCATTGTTAAACGTACAAGGCATTGAATGGTGAGAGTTCAAGCCTTGGATTTGCTTTAGATATGATAAGGATGGGCATGAAAATTATAGGAGAATTTGGTGTGCAAAGTCTTGATTGTGCATCTTCACTGCAATAATTCTTTGTATTTGAGCTGTTATACAATTGCCCCCACTCAAGAAATGGGTGCAAGCGCATCTTTTTTTGACCTTTTTTTAGGGTTTTTTTTTGAGGTGGGATTTGTTTATTTGTGAATAGGATGAATGTTTGCTTTGATAGCGACACTAGGTTGAAGATTTTTTTATTATGGCTTTTCAAATCTTGCTCAGTCAATCTTAATTACAGAAGACAATGGAGGGATTTGTGCTTGACGTGGTCATATAATATACGGAGTGAAGATTAAAAATGGTCAGTGGTCACACATCAATCAATCTCCATAGATTCAATGTATCAAAGATTCTGTTGTAGATTTGAAGTGTAGTACAGGTAATATGGTGTGGGAGATGGGTTATTCATAATGTTAAGAAGAAAATTTACTTGAAATTTGGCATATTTGTAGATATGAAGCATGGTACTGGGACTTACATGTGCAAGATATGTTATTTTCAATGTCACAACCAATTTGGTGTACTAGTTTTAAGACTTTGAAATGTTGAAACAGTCCAAAAGGAAAGACAATGGTGGGATATGTACTGATATGTCCATATTAGTAAATAAGGGACATAATATATCAAGTTTCTATTCTAGATTTGAAATATAGTGCAAGTGATATGGAATATGAAAGATGTGTTATTTTCAATGTCATTGTGAAATTTGATGTGTCAATAAAATGTTAAACTAGTCAATTTTTCAATATAAAAAGACACTACAGGAATATGTCTTGATATGTCTATATAAGAAATAGAAAAAAAAAAAATGTTATCAATCTTCTTACATCAATCACTCTTGTAGATCTTAAATATAATGCGGGTAATATGGTGTATGTGAGAGAGATGTGCTATTTTATGTCATGGTAGAATTTGTGCATAACTCTTTGCTTTTGTTTTTTCCTTAGCCACATATTATTGCAACTTTCATATTGAAATCATTTGTTGATTATATGTGTCTAACTTATCATCATTTCTTAAAAGTTTGTAATTGTTTTCCCAAGATCAAAGTTATTTATTTCTTTTGATGGAGCTTTGTATCTATATTTTACCATTTCTATACAGGCATGTTTCTCCATTGCATTTTGTGTGCCTTTGCAAATAATTGATTATATCTTCATAATTATTAGAGGGATTTTAGAGATCGCATTTGTGTTTAGTAATAGTCATAAGTGGCAATGGTTAATGTTGTGTGTTGTTTCTTTCAGACATAGTATGGTGGGTCTAATAATCTTCTTTCTCTTTCCTCTTCTATATTGTTTTTTCTTGTCAAATATCTCCATATTTGGTGTTATTTGAATCCAATGGTATTTATGTGCACATGTAGATGAGGTCAATGTTGTGATTTAAATCTATACCAATAATCTTTTATACAAAGGATTTTCTCAATGACCCCT
This sequence comes from Cryptomeria japonica, assembly GCF_030272615.1. NCBI lineage: Eukaryota > Viridiplantae > Streptophyta > Pinopsida > Cupressales > Cupressaceae > Cryptomeria > Cryptomeria japonica. Next base: position 181,569,995 of record NC_081410.1, on the reverse strand, counting down.
CTGTGGAAGATTTTGAGTCATTGGTGTAGATATATAGATGTGATATGGGGGTTATTATTTATGTGATCTTTGCAGTTCTTGTTGGTTTGTGTTGTAAATGTTGTGTTAGTTGACAATAATTTCTATAAAACTTGAACATTTTTGTATCTGTAACACTTAATGTGAAGAATAGAGTAGGTGATCATATCTGATATCTCATCATGATAGTTATTCAAATGTGATCATGTCCCTCATAAGGAAGATCCAAAATGTATTAGTTTCTCAACCAATTATGTTTCACTTGTATATTTTTTAGTGGACATAAATATTTTCAATAGTGGTTGGTACAATATATTCTATATTTTTATTAATAAATATTGTGACAAGTCCTTGCCTATAATACAATGATGCAAGAGCATCCCTACTTATCGAGCAATCTCACATCAACAAAAAAACATTTTCTTTTCTTGCATTTTAGTTTGTAGTTATCTTAGCATTTTCTCTCTATTGTATCGAATATTTATCTTCATGCATTATGGATCTAGATTCACACTCTGAACGTAGTTATCTACACAATATCCAGAGATCTTTTTATTTCCATCAATTTATCACGTCCAGAAGCTCATTCGGTTGCTAATACATTCTATGTTTGTGGTACCAGTTCACTTGCGGACCCTTCCCATGGCATGTGAATCTAATTGGAACATTATTTGAGGCCTTTGGTACCTAGGAGAATGCTTTCCTATAGTCCACATTCCATTTTCTCCTTCTATAATCTATTTTGAGGCCGACCTACATGTTTCATCATTCTTTGGTTTTAAGACCTTTAAGGCTGACAAGGATCTTTCTCAAAGCTTGTAAAGTATATATAATAACACCCTATAGTCATTAAAAGGTAGTTCATAGATCAATAGTTAGATTCATAGATATACAACTTCCACATTGAAAGTTTTGTTCCTCCAGTCTCTAGGACTGTGACCAAGCCAATCCACCCTATGTAAACATGTAATGCCTTGTGGCAGGCCTATGAGCCCATTGTTATTCTGAATACCAATGCATATGATGTAATTGATGTTGTTGATAATAAATATATTGATCTTATTTCTTATTGAATTTTTTGTTGTGTTGACTCTATGTTGCACGATTGGATAGTGATGTTCTGGGCCCTCCATTTGTGATTGCACCAAGTGGTATCAAAGTGAGTTTTGAGTTCTTGTGGAGTTGAGGCATTTCTTGTGGTGAATAGATCATTGACCTAAGGAATTATACAAGTGTTGGCAATTGATCACCAATTATGAGATAGTTGAGACCTTGTAGCCAAATTGTCAAATTTGGGTAGTTGCATCAAAGCCAAGGAGGAGATGTCATCGAGGAGAATACCTATTGTAGTGAATTTTGTTGATAGAATATATGCAATGATGGAAATGATGAGAGAAACAAGAGTCTGATTGGATGTTGTAGAAGAGGATAAAAGAGAGGCTTAAAAACCCTAGACTAGAAGGCGAAAGCGATGATGAATTAGACCAAAACCTAGTCGAAGACAATTCTGGAGAAGAAGAAGAAGAATGGATCAAATAAAGATGATGAAAGATATTTCAAAGATTAGTGAAGACCTAAAATTAAAATTCAAAATCACACAAGAAAACTAAAACTTGAGGAATTGATTGATTGGATAAATGAAAAGGAGGAATACTTTGAATATGAGGAATTGAAGATTTGGAAAGACTAAAATTTATAAAAACCAAGTTGAAAGGTCATGTTTATTTATGGTGGAAATGATTTAAACTGGATAGGAATAGAAGAGGAAACAAGAAAATTACAAAATGGGATAGGATGGCACTAACAAAACTAAAGAACCAATCCATACCTACTAATTTTGAGCTTTAGTTACTGAAAAGACTACAAAACCTAAGACAAAGGGAGAATTTTGTGGAGTATACTAAGGAATTGTACAAATTAATCATTAGGGCGAGACATAGTGAAGCAAGAAAGAAAATTTTGCATGGTACACCAATGCACTAAGAGAAAATATTCAAGAAGAATTGAATCTGGTAAGAATAACATTGGTTGAGGAGGTATATCAGTTTGCATTAAAGGTAGAGGAGAAGTTGAATAAGAAGTTTGAGTAGAGATAAAGGTCTAGAAGAAGTAGATTTCAAGTCTAGTTGAAATACAATGCAAAGAAGGAAGATCCTACACTGAGAAAAACAAAGAAGATAGACCCATTCAAAATGATTAGAAAGACGGCAATGCATAGCACAGAGAAAAAGATTGCATAATACCTACCACAATGACATAGGAGGCTACAATTTATTATGCAAAGATGGATTTCAAAAATATGGGAGTAGATCCAAGAAAATATTGTTCAAAGGAACCTATTTCAAGAGTGGAGGTGAAGGACAAAGAGAATTTGAATGCCATCAAGGGAGTATTGGTAAGAGAAATGAACACAATGTGAGGACAACCTATGTAGAAGAAAAACCTATTAGATCACCTAGTTTGGTTGGGAAACCAGAGAAGGGTGAATCACTGGTGATGAGGAGAGAATTATTGCAAGAATAGATCAGTGAGGAGCCACCACAAATGAATAGTTTATTTAGAACCAAACTTAAGTTCAAAGGTAATTGTTGCAGTGTCATTGTTGATAGTGGTAGTCTAGACAATTTAGTTTTAGAAGAGATGGTGACCAAGATGAATTTGAAGAGACTGAAGCACTCGAGACCCTACAAGATAGCATGGATTCAAGATGAACACAAATTATTGGTAAGTTAACAATGTTGGGTGAAATTTCATATTGGATCTTATCATGATGAAGTATTATGTAATATTATGCCCATGGATGTATGTCATTTGTTGTTGGAGAGACAGTGGAAATATGATAGGAAGGCAATTCATGATGGGAGAAGGAACACTTATATTGTGATATCTAATGACAAGAGACATATATTGATACATTTGGAGGAAGAGAAAGAGAAAAGTGAAGTGTCTGGTAATGCCAAAATCTGTTTTGTCTATGGCAGGAAATTTTTAGGAGGTTTCAAACATTTAAATATTAGTAATTTAACTATGCTCTAAGTTGGAAATCTTTTTTTAAATACCTTGCATCATTACTATTGGGAATTATTGTGTCTCAACATTAGTAATTCCTAGCATTGTATTTATTTATTTAATACCTAAAATGTAATTTATTTCTCATAATATTTTGTTATCTAATGTGGCATGGCATAGTGAGATATCTCCATGCTCGTAGGTGACATGGGGGATGATAAAGATACATCTTTACCTATATGGGAAAGTAGGGATCCTACTTTGTTAAATATATTTTTCCATGTGTCAACCTCTTAGAAACATATGTAATTCATTATTGTACGATAGATTCTTATAACAAGTGATGATGACTTTCTATGACAGGTTGGACAATGGTAGAAGGCATGTTGTATGGGAAAATGGGCACATATGTTTAGGGGCATGTAAAAGGGGTTAGAAAATGATGTATAAGTTTCATTTGTATGCTTGTAATTTTGAACACTACAGGATGTTGAGAGGGGGATTTAATCACCATATACTAAAATTTGATTAGATTAAATCATTCATTCCATTGAGTCTTCATAACATCATTCATCACATATGCCTGAAAGTAAACACCTAAAACAACAAAAGCATCCACACAAGAACACCAAGATTTTTATATGGAAATCCCAAACTATTAAAAAAACACAATGAGAATCAAACTCACAATATATATATTTTAAATTTTTACAATGGTTTAGGCCACAATCCAGGGAGCTCACTACTATGAACTTGCAAGCTAAGGCACACAACCTTAGGACATGATACAAATGAGGACTTGCACAGCTGAAGACCACTTCTCAGGGAAAGATACAAATTACTTGTCTAGATACAAAAAAATAATAAATTGAACTATAAGAATATAGCATCTACTGTAGACGTATAAAAATGACCATATTCCTAAATGAATATTTTATGTTCATTTCTCTATTTAATTAAATCCAATTTAATTAAATTATCCACATTCCTCTATTTAATTAAGTAAATTACTCAATTAAATTCACTATACCCATTTAATGAATAAATCATTTTATTCAGTTAAATCCCCCCTATCCACTTTTAATTAAATTCAAATTTAATTAAATAGTTATCCTAAATTAAATAAATCTAATTTATTTAATTTCCCCAAATTGCAACCAAATTGAATTAAATTAACTTTATTTCAATTAAATCCTATTATCCCTCCATCCACTTGCAAAATCCTACATCTCCCACTTGCCTTCCTAAACCCCTTCCTAATTCTTCTAGACTCTTCTAATCGCTTCTACTTAGCCTAACCCATCTTCTAAACTTTGTCACATCCCTAAGCAAGGGGAGGTCACTTCTCAAAACCTTAAAGTCTTTGATAACCATTAAAGGCTTCAAATCTTCAACCACTTAATATCCCCAAAGTCTCCCAAACCATTAATGGTTAATTCAACCCTCTTACATGGTTAGAGACTTTTTGCCTAACTTAACCTTCATCCAACCCAAGGGTCTCATCAAGCCTTTAATGCTTTGACCATGATTATCTCTTAATCATTTGCACAAGAGTTTATCCTTGGATTAACTCTTAATCCAATGGGTAAGCCTAACTTAAGCTTAACCCTTACCCTCTAGATAACCATGGAGTCTTCTCAGGCATTTAATGCCTTCAACCCTATGTTGACATTTGTCATCATTTCATTGGTGCAAATTGAAAACATGGATCCCCAACTTTCAAACTCAATCCTTGATTAACTCTTTCAATCCTGACCATCCATTGCCCTATTTTTGCTATAAATAGAGCTCTCATTCCTCCATTTTCATAATCCAAGTTTGTAGTATCATACTAATGCTCAAATACATTCAAGCTTTCATACCATTTTTATGCTCATCATTTTAGCCTCTCTTTTAACTAGGAATTAGTCTAAATATGCATGTTTAGAATACTTTCTATTATCATTAACTTAAATCATTGAACTAATATAGTATGCTAGGATAGTTTGTTTACTAACCTTGTCATCTTATAGTTAGTTTATTGCATTTCTAGAATCATGCATAGTTTAGGATGCATCTCATATTAAATCAACAAAAAGCATCCCTCGTTCTTGCATTTGCCATCCCTAAACCATTTTGCTCAGTGATCTGAGAGCAAAAACATTGGTTTGAGGGACCGTGTAAGATAGAGAACCATGGGACCATCCTTGGGAAGCTGAGCCATACTTCATGACTCCATAGCTTGCACCAAGAAGTCTTGTGGGTGTGTGAGCAAGGCTCCCTAGAGCTCCATTTTTCACATATTGAGTTCTATCGACTCGCTTTTCCCGCATACATCTACCAATACGCATATAACAATTCACAACTTGATACTCATCTAGTCCAAATTTAATTTCTACAATGTACCACATCCAGAACCTTTGCATCACTTCGTATTAACTTTGCATATCACACATCACTTCAAACTTGAATCATGCTCACATCCACATCTCATATTTGTCACACCTCATACTACACTACCTTATTCATTAAGCAATTAATTTTTCCTTTATATATCAATCGGATCTTCAATATTTTTTATAAGGTCGGCCTATAAAGTTATACCATGTATATTCACCATCGACCCCAAAAGAATCTATTCAACACATGCAGAATGAAAAAGAGATGTGTAAATACTTACAGCACGTCGACACACCTTCCAAAACTCTACAAAGGGATTCTACACTTCACCACACACAACCGTTCAGACCAAAACACATAAGTCAATTCATACCAATCTATTTTAGCTAAAACTTTCAATTTGGACCAGAATCATCTTTGCTTGATCAAACAACTTCAAATTCAGTGATTTCCACTACTCTAAACGATCTGTCCAATTGGGCGAGACTCTCTAGTCTATGGCCGCTCCTTTATGGTACTAGTTGTTGTTTTATCGAATTTGCTTCATTAATAGGTTCGCGATTCGACTTTGATCGTTACGGTTTGGTGCCAAGATCCAGTCCTAGGCAAGCCGACTTACTTATAACAGCCGGAACCGTGACCATGAAAATGGCTCCTTCTTTAGTGAGATTATATGAACAAATGCCTGAACCAAAATATGTAATTGCTATGGGAGCCTGTACTATTACAGGAGGAATGTTTAGTACAGATTCTTATAGTACCGTTCGCGGAGTAGATAAGTTAATTCCTGTGGATATCTATTTGCCGGGTTGCCCTCCTAAACCAGAAGCTATTATAGATGCTATAATAAAACTTCGTGAAAAAATAGCTCAAGAAATATCTGAAGATAGAAACGAGTTTCAACAAGGAAAGAGGTATTTCACTAGAAAACATAGGTTTCATTTTGGATCCAGTATTCTTATTGAAAATAAGGAGGAGAAGTTTTTTCATCAATCTTATGAATCTCGGTTTGAGTCGACTTTAGAGATAACTCCCAAAACATCTGAACCCATTTCAGAGATATCATACCCTTTAAAAAATTTGAAGAAAATACGAGAGGTTGCTGGCGAATGAATAATCGTTAGTAAAAAGTAACGAGCAGGAAATAAAAAATAAATTTTAAAAATTCCATTAGAAATGTCAAATCCTTATATAGATACTTTGACAATAAATAGTAATCAAATGCAAGGTCGATTATCTGCTTGGCTAGCCAAGCATAAGTTAGCTCATAGACCTTTGGGTTTTGATTACCAAGGCACAGAAGCATTACAGATCAAAGCCGAGGATTGGGTCTCTATAGCCGTTGCTCTATATGTTTATGGTTTTAATTATCTTTGTTCTCAGTGTGCTTATGATGTAGCACCAGGGGGTTCCTTAGCTAGTGTATATCATCTTACGAAAATAAACGATAATGCAGATCAACCCGAAGAGGTGTGTATAAAAGTATTTGTCCCAAGGGAAGATCCCAGAATCCCGTCTGTTCTACGTATTTGGAAAGGTGCTAATTTCCAGGAACGGGAATCTTATGATATGTTGGGAATATTTTATGAAAGTCATCCATGTCTAAAACGTATATTGATGCCAGAAAGTTGGATTGGGTGGCCTTTACGCAAAGACTATATTGCACCTGATTTTTATGAAATACAAGATTCTCATTGAGTGCAAAAAAAAAAAAAAGAATGAAATCCCAGTATGAAAAAAGTTTATGCACGTAGACATAGATCTATATGTATAGATCTATGTCTATCTATCTACATAGGTGATACATGTAAAAAAATAGAATATATATGTATATAAGAAAAGAATAAAATTAATGACTATTACTCGTGAATTCCATTTTTTTATGCAAAATAAAGTTTTCATATCCATTTTTTTATAATCTCATGCTTGTACTTCTACATTTGTCTAAGTCCATCTAATAAATAAAATAAATAATGTTTTCGTGTTCATCGGTGGTGTAACACACATTAGAAATGAGAGAAATGACCCTTATATCTCTCATATAAGCATGGGGAGATTTGAAATGATTATAGAAATCATTTTTGGGATCTCCCGTAAAAATAAATCAATATTAGCTGTGGCTCACATCCACAAATAACATTCAAAATAATATGAATTTGAATCAATTTGGATCTTTATTTCACAAAATTATCTATATGTTGATATTTTCAATTACTGGAATTTCAACTTATTATTTTCTGACCAAAGTGGTTGGACCCAAGTCTTCTAAATTTTTCTGACGCCGTAGAGGTCGGGTAACCAATTCAAGTACATCTCTTGCATTGGCAAACCCATGAATCTGAGCAAAAGTAAATTCAACTGACCATTTAGTACTAATTCCTCTTGCTTCTAGCGGGTTAGCATGAGCCATTCCCGTGATAGCTAAATCGGGTTGTAATTCGCGTATACGTCGTATTTGATTCGAATTATCTGGTTTCTCCACAATTCGTGGTATTGGTACGCGCATTTTCATACATGTATCTTGTAAAAGTGATAATTCAGCAGCTTGATATCGTTTATCCATATATGGAATGCCAATTTCATGAACAATCATTCCACATCTTATTAAGAATCTTGCTAGAGATACTTCTAGCAGATTATCTCCCATGAAAAAGACAGACTTATCACGTACCAAATCAAGATAATCCTTTAAACTTTCCCATATCCGTTCCTCCCTTTCCTCCAAACCTTGGGGTTCAATACCAAATATAGGACAAATCTTTTCAATCCAAGCACGCGTTCCGTCTGGACCGATAGGAAAAGGAGCTTCAATTAATTGACATTTTTTGCATCTTATCAAAGTTGTAGCTGTCCGGCTCAAAAATGGGTTAACACCACAAACATAAACTCCATCACCCAATGATGGAAGATCGGTGTATTTTTGAGCAGGTAACCAACCTGATACCTTGATGGATTGACGTTTTAATTCTAGATTTAGTTGAGAAGCCACATTGGACGGCAAAGATCCAAAAAGAACTAAGGAGGGGTGATTTGCATATTCAACCAATTCCTCTTTTTTTCTAGAATGAGAAATGAAAAAATTTTGTATAGTTTCTTTTCGTTCACGAACAGAGAATTCCGGTTCTGGACAACGATGTGCCATCGCAGCTAACACAGTATCTTCTCCTTGAGTAAAAGCATAATCGAGTCCATTCGCTCTTGCCACTAGAATTGGGATTCCAATTTCCCATTCTAGCTTGGGTGCCATACCTTCCAAATCCATTTTGATTATCTCTGTAGTACAAGTACCTATCCATATGATCACGCTGGGGTCTCTATCTTTTTTTATTCGAATACAAAGTTTTTTTAATCCTTCATAATCATTCAATTGAGCCGAGATATCTCCTTCTTCCAATTCTGCCATTGCATAGCGAGGTTCTGCAAAAATCATTACTCCAAGTGCATTTTGCAGAAAATAACCGCATGTCTTTGTACCCACAACTAAAAAGAAACTATCTTCAATCTTTTGATATAACCAAGATACACAGCTAATTGGACAAAAAGTATGATAATTACCTGTCTCACATTCGACAGTGAGAGTTTCATCAATTTTCACTGACATAAATGATTATAACTATGTTGATTAAATCGTCGTAAATCCAAGTAAATTTTCCTTATTATTTTTATGTTTCCCCTCATCAATAGGATTGAGATAAAGGTCAGAGAGCAAACTGAATAATTCCCGATCTGGAATCTCCTTTGGCACAATACCTTCTGGTTGGGACAATATTTGATCCGCTATGTCTAAATAATATTCACATACATAGTTAAGTGATGGTTCGGATCCAACCATTTCAAATAAGGTTTTGCCCTTTACTCTCGAAACTCGAATATCTTCAATAAGAGGTAACACTTCTATTACGGGCATTGGACAGGCTTCTACATATTTATTGATAAGATCTCTTTTAGATGTACGATTTCCAACCAAACCTGCTAATCGCAGTGGATGTGTACGAGCTTTTTCCCTGATAGAAGCAGTAATACGATTAGCTGCAAATAATGCATCAAATCCATTATCTGTAATAATGACACAATAATCTGCATAATTCAACGGAGCAGCAAAACCTCCACAAACCACGTCGCCCAATACATCAAATAATATTATATCATATTCGTAAAATGCATTTAATTCTTTTAACAATTTCACAGTCTCTCCTACCACATATCCCCCGCATCCGGCTCCTGCAGGCGGCCCCCCAGCTTCCACACAATCTACCCCTCCATAACCTTTATGAATGACATCTTCGGACCAAATATCTTCATAATGATAATCTTTGGACTGCAAAGTATCTATAATTGTAGGTATCAAAAATCCTGTCAGAGTAAAAGTACTATCATGTTTGGGATCACATCCAATCTGTAACACTTTTTCGCCACGTCTAGCTAGGGCAATTGAAATATTACAACTAGTGGTTGATTTACCAATTCCGCCTTTTCCATAAACTGCTATTTTCATCTTTTCATCTCCTTTTATTTCTTTTTTATCTTCCGAACTTGTGATTCGTTTGATCTAATTTTGAGTTGAACTTTGCCTTATTTATATTATATAATTGTAGCATGTTACATTGTTTGACATTGTTTTTTTTTTGTTTTTTTTTTTTTTAGCCCCCTCACATCTTAAACCTCATTCTCTCCTGAGTAAATGGAGGAAGCCAAGCAAAAGACCCTTCCTCCATTCCCAGATCAATGCAATTTTATTCATTAATTTGAAGCGGATGGAACTCCCCGCTAATTAAGAACTTAGTTCTCTTTATTCAAATAATAGAATAAAAAAACCAATTGACTGCATGGCAAATGATAAGAGGAGAAGATAGGTTTGGGATTCGATTTGGTTACTGCCTCCAAATGAATGCTTTTGTTATGTTATATGTGATGTCGTGTATGGTTATTTCAATGAATCGATGCAAAACCAAGGAAATAGTTTTGGAAAGATCCCAATCCTCCCATCGATTCAGTTTGTTCTTTTTTCAAATATCTCTATTTTATTATTAGATTTTGTTTTATGTATATAGCAACATACATACATAACATTTTTTATATGTATATACATATACACATAACATAATGTATCGTCAATCACTCATCATTTGATTCATGATAGAAAATCACAATGAATTGAATCCGGTCGATTTTTTTTACCGGGCGAACGACGGGGATCGAACCCGCGCGTGGTGGATTCACAATCCACTGCCTTAGAACCACTTGGCTACGTCCGCCCCAAACTAATTGACAGTCTCTGTCTACGGTCATTCCATTTCAAGAAGAATGGTTCTAAGCCCCGAAAATGAACTAATAATGAAACTATTATATTATTAGTTAGTTATGAACTCTTCAGTTCTGTTGGCAAGCTCTGACCGGACATCAAAGTGATGCATTGCAAGATAAATAACCTTCAATACAACTCTCGAGCAAGTTGGTTACATTTCTTTATTTGTTTGTTGTTTTGGGTATCCAATTTAAGATCTGAGCCGATACTTATTATTATTATTATTATTAATATGCATCCATGGCTGAATGGTTAAAGCACCCAACTCATAATTGGGAAGTCGCGGGTTCAATTCCTGCTGGATGCACAATAAAAGTTATTGTGCTCTGCTCGCAATAACTTTTAGTTTTATGACGGAAAAATTAGACGGAAAAAAGCAGTACCAAACCTTTCGGTTTTGGTACTGCTTTCTTTTTTGCTTTTCAAGGATTGAAAGACACTAACAATTCATCGGATTGAGTGATTAGCCGTCTATAGAATTAGCTTCAACAGCAGCTAGATCCAGAGGGAAGTTGTGAGCGTTACGCTCGTGCATCACTTCCATACCAAGGTTAGCACGATTAATGATATTGGCCCAAGTGTTAATTACACGACCTTGACTGTCAACAACAGATTGGTTGAAATTGAATCCATTTAAGTTGAAAGCCATAGTGCTGATGCCCAAAGCAGTAAACCAGATACCTACTACTGGCCAAGCAGCTAAAAAGAAATGTAGAGAACGGGAGTTGTTGAAACTAGCATATTGGAAGATCAATCGGCCGAAATAACCGTGAGCAGCTACAATATTGTAGGTTTCTTCTTCCTGACCAAATTTGTAACCTGCATTAGCAGACTCATTTTCGGTAGTTTCCCTGATCAAACTCGAAGTTACCAAGGAACCATGCATAGCACTAAATAGAGAGCCGCCGAATACGCCAGCTACACCTAACATGTGAAATGGATGCATAAGAATATTGTGTTCAGCCTGGAATACGATCATGAAATTGAAAGTACCAGAGATTCCTAGAGGCATACCATCAGAGAAACTTCCTTGACCAATAGGGTAAATCAAGAAAACAGCAGCAGCTGCTGCTACTGGAGCTGAATATGCAACAGCAATCCAAGGACGCATACCTAGACGGAAGCTAAGCTCCCACTCACGACCCATATAGCAAGCTACACCAAGTAGGAAGTGTAGAACGATTAGCTCATAGGGACCACCGTTGTATAGCCATTCATCAACAGAAGCTGCTTCCCAGATGGGATAGAAACATCCTATAGTTGCATTTTCCCTGAACATGGACATAAAATAGCTCTTGCAACAAAAACATCCAACCACCTAAAGAAATCAAAATATCAATCTTTCATAATCATCCTCTATAATACATAAATCCTACTAATACATATTTAATACAATGACAGACCACCACACGATGATATCAATTACCAAAGCAATCACCTAGAATGTTTGTACAATTTATAAACCAAATAGAAAGTCATCAGTCCTTCAAAAACACAACACAACAACTATGTTTTCCATCTAGAACACCTCTAGATAGATTCCATATATTCGCACAACATTTGTACACAATATATCCAAGCACAAGTCTGACACATTCATTCCAACATATCCGCATAATCCTAAAAGCACCTTATTCCAACATTATAGAAATTTGCCAACACACAAACATACACCTCTGCATCATATCACTTTTAGACCAACATCTAGATTAGTCATCAATCCACCAACAAGTTTTTCACCAATAATAGAACTTAACCAAATCACTACTCATTTCACTTCCAGACCACCAACAAGTTTGACATCAATAACAATAAAAACTCATGTGTGCAATAATCTCCCCCTTTGTCATTGATGGAAACACTTTCATATATACAAAATACTTCTCCCCCTATGACATCTAAGACAAAGGGAAGCCCTACTTTCCATGAAAAATAAATAATCACTTACAACATAGATCTCAAAATAGAAAATATCAGTTTATATACATGTACCTTCAAAAAATAGATCATCCAACAATTGTCCAAGAAACTATCAAACTCTATGCTCTATTACCGGGCCAAAAATCCTTAAATTATTTCTTTAATTCCACAAGAGAAGAATCCCATGAATCTAGTAGCATAAAGAATTGTACTATGACATGCACACTCAAGACACAAATTTACTATAGCATCAAAAATGTCAAAATTTTGCACACTCTTGTCAACCTTTTCAACATCTACAAGCAACTTGATAAAAAAAGATATTTGCAACTCCATTGCATCTTTAAGATCACAAAACTATCTCTTGTAGTCATCTCTTTGTCCTTGTCATAAAGATAACTGAGAATGGAGCTCTCAAATCTTAGATCTCATGACACCATTATTATCTCTATAAATATCAAACGAGTAGGCTAACTCAACAAGCTAAGACTCAATCAAATCTATCTCTTCCTTAAACTTATTAGTAGAAGTTGGTCACCTCAAACAATAGTGGTATAACCATGTAACATCATCAAATACCTTTCTGAAATTCTCCAAATTAAGTTTGAGATTCTATTCCCTTACACATTTTTTTGTCATCTTGTTATCCAAGTTCACTTTTGTACACAGTTCTTCTAAACTACTACTATTAGCACCCTCTGAAGCTATGCGCTTAGTAAGGAATTCCACTAGCACTTCCAAAAGTGATTTAGTAATATCATTATGAACAAGATTGTTCTTGAATAGATGTTTAGGCAATGCTTTCTTAATAACTTCCTAATCATGTGTAGGCACTGTAAGGTATAGATTACCAACATCATTCATACCACTAGACTACTTAATAAAATCAAGCACTTTGTCAACCTCAAGTGAACTTTCCCTAGAATATGTAGGGGAGGTCACCAATTTCTCAACATCCTCTTGTATATTATCCTTCTCTAGTTCACCTTCATCACACTCCACAACTATAGTATATGCACTATCCTTCTCAACCAGACTCAAATGTTCAAATTTCAATAACTTAGCAACAGAGGAAGATGCCTCTATAGATAAAGGTTCATTTTCTAGTTCTCTTTACCTTTGATGTACTCCCTTTAGAATTCATTCCAATCTCACCTACTTTCTTTCCACCACAATTTCTCATGATTTCATCAAATGTACCAAATCTCTCCTCACTCAAATCCTTAGGCAACTTAAAAAGAATCTCTACAATATCCATGCATTCATCATCAAGTACTTCATAGGAGATATTCCATGCCCATGAAGTTTGCGACACTAATGCCTCCATAAAAAGTTGTCCTTACCTGCCATGAAGGTAATCTCATCTCTATACCAATCTACAACATTCAATGAAATGCTAGTTTTGATAATCATCTCCTTCTAGAGATCCATGAAAAACTTACAATAAGCTTTACTGCTAGCATCCAACTTATCTAAATATTCTTTTATTTGAGCACCAACAAATGTGTCTTTTCTCCAAACAACATTTTTCCTCCTAAGCAATGCATTTAGGAAATAAAATACCAAACAGACAATAAGATATTCATACTGAAAAATGGTACGGTTTTTCATCCTTTGTCATACAAAGATTGTCTAGCAACTAATTCCTCAAGAGTTCACACAAATCATAGTCCCTGTGACCTCTTTTACCATTTTATAAGTAACATATGTGTTGTTATCGAGGAGGAAGATCCTTCCTGATTTCTAAAATAAACTATGTACAAAACTCACATTGTTGCATACCTTACACCCAAATCTATAATGCTATCAATTCGAAGGGCTCACTTGTCAAATACAAATCTAATTAGCTTATTCACTTCCTCATTCTTCATACATTTCAAAACAGGGACCTTTCTGGTAGAACACAAATTGGTTACATCCCTTAGGGATTCCTTCAAGATTAAATGTGGTTGATCCAACCACAATAAATCTTCATGCATTATGCTCAAAACAATTCTTAATACTCCATTAGACAACACGGGAAAATCACTCCATGTATCCAACCCCATGTGCCCTGGACTGCCATATTCAAATTTAAGCTTCTGCGAGTCATCAATCAAATGGGTTTTCCTAAAATCATTGAGTTTTCTTCATCCAAAGGAACATGAATGTAATAGTGAATATCTTCCTTGTGAACAACTTTAGCAAGAACAAGAGAAAAAGTGCAAACAGGGTTTTCCACCACGGGAATAAATGAATGAGTTTCAATTTAATAGGTCGAGGCTCAGCAAGAGTACTAATAATCTTAGAATTAGCCATTGAAAAAATCAAAATCTCAAAAATACCTTTGATTAACTATAGCAATGCATCCACTCCTTTCCAAATTCAATAACTCCTCAATTTCAAATGCACAAAAATCAACTTGAGAAAAAATATATATCCATAACTTAGGGTTTCCAAAAGTTCCTCAAAAAGTTGATACTTTGTACACCCAAAAACCTCAATAAATGTTCCAGACCAACAAATCCATTTCGAGACCACCAAAACTAGCTTCCTAATTTTTGTCATGCTAGAAGCAACTCATCATCTGAATTGTAAGGGGGCGCAAGGGAACTATGTTTAGTTCTCCCCCTCAGATATTGCTATCTAAATTAGTTTTCGAAAGAGGGGTCAGCACCCATAGTATGTGTGAATCAATCTTCACTCTT
Organism: Cryptomeria japonica; assembly: GCF_030272615.1. Classification (NCBI taxonomy): domain Eukaryota; kingdom Viridiplantae; phylum Streptophyta; class Pinopsida; order Cupressales; family Cupressaceae; genus Cryptomeria; species Cryptomeria japonica. Next base: position 181,554,677 of record NC_081410.1, on the reverse strand, counting down.
CTCTACAACTTTATGTTATGATTTCTTTACCCATGTCACCTTTATTTTCTCTTTCTCCTCATTGATATCAATTTTCTTCTCCGGGCCATTAGTTGTCTTAGTCCTTTTCCTATAGAATTTTGCAATATGTCTCATTTCAATATAGTTATAACATACCAGATTTTGTTGTGGTCCACTCTCATTCATTCTTCCATTCCCACTTCTTTCGAGACTCGCAAAATCCATTGAAAGATTGAACATCCCTACCAACACTTGAATTTTTATATCTATTCCAATTTATCCCACTTTTGCATTCACTTACTTTGTGCCCGAACTTATTGCAATAGAAACACTAACCATTAAAAGTTTCATTTCTGATTTGACTTATGTATTCACTAGCTCTACGTCCAAATCTATTGCATGAAAAATAATTACCATTAAAAGATGGGGAATACCTGGAAAGAATGGGAGGAGGTCTCCTGAAGTTCTTCAAGTTTCAGAAGCTTCAGAATTTCCAATCTAGAATGAAATCTTTCTAATCTTTATTAGGGTCCTTCAATTCATCCTTGACCTTTTCCTTTCCTTGTTCCTTTTTGATATATGTCTTAGATCATTCACCATTTTCAAAGACAAGTCTTCCTTTATCCTTATTCTATTTTTTTTTAAATTAAGCATTACATCAAGCACTTCACTTCCACCTCTTAGCTTCAAACCATTGTCAATTTGATCCTTTGCATCTTTTAGTTCCTTCTTAAACCTGATGACTTCTTCAAGTCTAGAGCATTTCTTTATTTTCTCATTGAGATTTATTTCAAATTCATCAATGAACTTATTTCCTTTATCAAGCAAGCTTCTCAAATAAGAAATATTTTCTAATGCCTTCTTGTGCCTTCTTGTGTTTTTCTATGCTTTCATCTAGGTCTACCAATACAGATCTTAATTCTCCTTCCATGTCAACAACTCTATCAACATCATCCCAATCACTCTAACCCATAGCATCCATGTCATTCAAATCTTCTCCAAACATAATGTTCAAAATCTCAAATCTACCTCAATTGAACTATCTCTTCAAGAACCTTGCTCTGATACCAATTGTTGAACACTATCAATGTTGAGAGGGAGGGTGAATCATCTTATACTAAAACTTGATCACATTAAAGCATTTATTTCATTGAGTCTTCATAGAATTCATCACATATGCATGAAAGTTAATAATAGAAACAATAAAAGCATCCACAAAATAACATGAAGATTTCTACATGTTAAAATCAAACTGGGAAAAACCATGGTGAGAATAAAACACAATATTTGTATTAAATGTTTACAATGATTTAGGCCATAGTTCAGGGAGCTCACTATTGTGGACTTGCAAGCTAAGGCACACAACCTTAGGGACGGATACAAATGAGGACTTGCATAGATAAAGACCACTTCTCCATAGCAAGATACAAATTACTTGTTCAAATACAACAAAGATAAGAAATTGAACTGTAAGAAGATAGAATCTACAAATATGCAGATAATAGTTCACAAATTAGTACTCATCTTATCCAACTTTCATTTATGCATTGTACCACATTTGGACCTTTGTATCACTTTATATTAAATTTGCATATCACACATCACTTCAAATTTGCATCATAATTGCATTCAAATCTCATATCTGTCACACCTCATACTACGCTACCTTATTCATTACTCAATTAATCTAGATCCTTCATATATCATTCGGATCTTCAATATTTTCTAGAAGGTTGACCTATAAAGATATAGCATGTATATTCACCATTGACCCCAAAACAATCTATTCAACACATTTGGAAGGAAAAAGAGACATGTAAATACTTACACCATGTCAATGCACCTTCCAAATCTCTCCAAAGGGATTCTACACTTCACTGCATGCAACCGTTTACACCAAAACACATAAGTCAGTTCATACCAATCACTTTTACCTTAAATTTTCAATATGAACCGAAAAAATAGCACTTGTGAACCATCACAAGAAGAAATATAACATACCATGGATCAACAATCAACAATCCACAACACCCTAGAGTACTAGCACTTTGAAGAAAGTAGTGCATTCCTTTGCTACATCCTGTAACTGCATTATCCCTTAATAGAGACATAAAATACCTATTGCAAGAAAAATATCTGACCAGCTGACGAAAGCAAAAGATCAATCTTTCATGATCATTCCTCTACAATACGTACATCCTTCTGATACATATCTAGTATAATCACAAACCACTAGACAATGATACTAATTACCATAGCAGTTACCCAAAATAGTTGTACAATTTTTGAACCAAACAAAAAGCCATCAGTCCTTCAGAAACATAACAAACAACTATATTTTCCATCCAAAACACCTCTAGATAGATTCCATATATCTTCACAATATCTATACATAATATATCCATACATAAGTCTAACACACTCATTCCAACATATCTGCATTATAGATATTTGCCAACCTACAACCATACACTTCTACACCATATCACTTTCAAACCAACATCCAGATTAGTAATCAATCCACCAACAAGTTTGTCACAATAGCATAACTTAACCAAATCACTTCTCATACAACTTCCGGACCAACATCTGAACCACCAACAATTTTGACATTAATGACAACGTAAACTCATATGTGGAACATGGAGTTGGTTAGAAAATGTACCACATGGACCTACCTATTTTGGCTTTTTCTAGCAACCACTTCAAACTTGTAAATCCCTATAAATCATATGTCTTCTATGTGGGTTTTAAGAGGAGCGAGGAAAATTATTCTTTGTAGGGTTATGTTATTAGATTTTCTCTAAAAGAACGAGATGTAGACTCCATGTAAAGGACATGAGCCTGCAAGTGTATTGTAATATTTTGTTGCAAATTATATATTGGTTTGATGCTTTGGAGTGTGGGGTTTTAACTCAAAAGTGTTTTTCCCATGTATATCAGTATGTTCTTATCTTGTATCTAAATTTCCTCTATTCTTCTTCTTTCATGTTTTTGAAGTGTTGATTTACATGTTGCTATGTTGCCTACATTTTCTAGATATACAAAGGTATCTTTCCTCTAAGGATTAAATGATGAGAAATTAACTATGCATGTTTCCACTTAAATGGCTTTGTAGTGTGTACTTGTATTAAGTTATTGAAATCTAATAACAAGAAAAACATAGGGTATTGAAGTTGCATACTAGTTTTCAGAGGTCTTTTTGGTTCATCTTTACTTTTCAATTACTCTACACTATACCTTATGAATCATCATTTCAAAAAAAGTATTCCTCTTTATGTGTTTGAGTTAAAATGGTTTATAAGATTTGAAAAGATGATTTTCACATTAAATGAATGAAAAAGAAATGTTTAACACAAAAAGTACACATTACATATAGTGTGATTGTCACTCTCTTGGACCTTTTAATTATATTTTATTAAAAGTCTCTGGCAAATGACTATGGAGGACAACATGTAATCTTTTTATGTCATCAAACTTGAAATTCCATTCCAAGTAATAAATAGTTATTCATATCTATTCTAGGTCAATGAAGATAACATATCAATATTAGGACTTTTAACATTTTGAGATATGCAAAAATAAATGTTGCAAGCTTTTAAACATTGTGCATAGTTAAGACAACTCTATTTTCTTTATTGCTTCAAAATTCTCAATTTCCACCTTAGTTTCAACCTTGAAAAGAGCATGTTTAAATTATGGCTTGGGAAATTTAGAGATTTCTTGTCAAAGATGAATTCTTATTTTTCTTCTTCTTGTTCTTGTGAGATCTTCTTATTCTTGAAAATCATATTCTTTGATACCAAACTTCATGGCTAAAGAACAAACAACCATATATGTGAGTATTTAGTTCCCAACTACAAGTCCTTGGATTTGTTAGACAATGTTTTCTTGAGGTTATCTCACCTTTTCTATATTATTTTCAAATGTAACTATTCTATTAACAAGATTGTCTCCATTATTTGAACATCTCTCTAAATCACTAGGTAGCAACTTTGTCCTTAATAGCCCATGTCACTATAATAAAAATAAAACCACAATTCTAGAATTCTCAAACTATTATAATTTGAAACGATCTTTAATACTAATATTATCTATAAATTCTTAGTTGATAATTATCTGATATAAATATTATATATCATTTTGCTAGAAGGTAAGATTTATGACAAAGATCTATTCTGATATATTCCTTTGGACCTTTCAATTCTATTTTGTTTTAAATCGTTGACCTGTGACTATGAGGGACAACATGCAATCTTTGTAAGTCATTGTTTAAAACTTCATTCCAAGGAATAAACAATTAGTTATATCTATTATAGGTCAATGAAGATAAAATATCAATATTAGGACATGTGACATTTCAAGACATGCAAAAGAAATGTTTTGAGCCTATAAACATCATGCACAGTTGAGGATACATCTATTTTTCTTTTATCCATTTATATAATATTTTAAAATTTAATTATGCGTCAAAATTCTTAATTTTCACGTCAGGTTCAACCTTGAAAGGAGCATGTTCAAAATTTAGCTTGGGATTAAAAGATTTATTGTCATCAATGAATTCTTATTTTTCTTCTTATTGTTCTTGGAGATTTTCTTCTTATTCTCAAGGACCCTCTTCTTTGATACCAAAATTATTGGCTAGGGAATAGACAACCACATCCATGAGTATTTAGTTCCTAGTTATAAGTTCTTGGAGGTTGAGCGTTGGCAATGTTTTCTTGATATCATATCATGTTTTCTATATTATTTTCAAGAACAATTATTCTTTTAGCAAGATTATCACTACTATTTTTACACATCTCTAAATCACTAGGTGGCAACTCTCTACTTAATAGATCATATCACCATCACAAAAATCAAAACACAATTCTAGAATTCTCAAAATATTATAATTTGGATCAAGTTGTCATACTGCTATGAGCTGTAAATTCTCAATCAAACTTATTTAAAATAAACATTATATATATCCTTGCTAAAAAGGTGAGATACATAACATACAATTTATAAACAAATCGATATTTTAGGAGAAAAAAATTGCATTAGAATTAGTTACAATCCTTAGTTATCTCCACCCAAACTAAAAATTCGATTTTATCTCCACCTAGACTAAAAATTCAACTTTATCACCATGGAAACAAAAAAATCCTTGCTAAGAAGATAAGATACATAACATACAATTTCCAAACAAATCAATATTTTACGAAAAAATAAATTACACAATAATTAGTTAAAATTTTCCATTATCTCCACCCAAACTAAAAAATCACTTGTATCTCCACCTAAACTAAAAATTCAACTTTATCTCCATCGAATGAATTACACAATCACAACATGCCTACCCAGTTCACCACAAGATTGACTTACAATTGTTTGTCGTAAGTTGATTCATTGACTTAGTGGTAGAGAATGTACTCTTGAAAGAGAGGCCACAAATACAAATTCCCTTAGAAATAAGATGTGCATGTCTTATTTGTAGAACAATTAGATGCCTCACGTAAATTTGTAACAGAATTACATGCCGCCCACAAGAAGTACACGTAGTCCACGCCGACAAATTTTCCAAAGAATTATAATTGTTTGTATATATATCCTCATAGAACATGATCTAGAATATTTCCCCGGACTCCAAACATAAAATTAAAAAAATGAATTTGGGGTAACGAAATAATTTAGTGAAGTGAATATAAGCGTAAAGAATGATTGAATAGAGGATGGGACAGTTTAGGATAAGCTTTAATTTAAGCAATAACAGGTGTGAATTGTCGCATAGTGGTACCGCCGCCGTTTAAAGCACTATAATTTTGTCTCCCACAACAAATATAAGTAACCTCGTTTAACCGACAATAAAAGGTTTGCCGGTCATTTCAGTCATATCGGAGCGTAGAAAACATTTGTTTAACCGTTTCTTGATTTATACACTTAGTATTACTCACCGTTTAACAAAACGTACCGGAATACGTTTGGCCGGCGTTTATAGGTGTGGGGTACTAAAACAAACCCTAGAAAATGTAATCTCTCGGTTTAAGTAAATGATAAATTAATTGACATAATTAAGTATTAAATGGAGAAGTTGAGTTTGAAAGGAGATGGATCACCCTAGTTGAGATGAGAATAAATGGTTTTTTTTTAAAGATTTTGTTATTTTATATTAATCGAAAAGATAATAATATATTATTTATATAACAGTGTGGTTCAAAACGACAGTACGGATTGACTAGCATGCGTGTTAGTCGCATGTTTTACACCATTGATTTTGCAATTAACAGCTGATTGACTAACCTATCGCTAACATGTTGTACGAAAGGTCCGTTTTGGACCCAGAATAGACACAGCCGGTAAAAATGTGTATCTTTAGAGGGATTAAATAAATGAAAATAAATATTTTGAAATAAAATTCAATTGACGAGAGTAGGGTTTATTTTGAAATTGATGTGATGTTAGGAGAGGATAGGATAGGATCTTTAATAGTCCACGATGCCAATAATCTATATATGGGTCTACAAATTACAGATGGCTTACACCCATATCGGATTACGCTACAAACAAGGCATACATGCCTTATCCCATGTGAGATTTGAAGTTGTGACCTCTCTTTCAAGAGCACAAGTTCTCCACCACTAGGACAACTCGAGCTATATAATAAAATTGAGAGAGATTAGGATTTACTTTGAAATTGATGTGATGTTGAGAGTTGTAATGTTGTGATAGAGAATTTAAAACTGAAATTCAAAATTAGGTTTGATTATTTATGTATGAAGTTTCTAGAGTCCATGAAAGTTTAGTTTGATGATTTATGGATTTGACTATGTTAGATTTTTTTCCATCAACATTTCAAACATGCTCCATGATCCATGATTAGGTTTGGTGTCAAAAATCCAATAATATTGAGACCTAAGAATTTGAGGATCTAAAATATGTTGCACTTGCAATATGGTTCACTTTGCACTATTCTCTTATGATAGTGTTAGTTTCATCCCAGATAGAAATATAACTTTTATGCTTATAGAGAATGTTTGCTTGGATGATATTTGTGTAGACAAATTAATGAGGTGTTAAGGACCACTATTTTGAGCCTATTCTATGTAGGAGGAAGTGTGAAATTTTATTTAATTAAAATCTTAGGTTTTGTTAACACTAGTATAGAGAGATAAAGGATAGTAATAGATTTATCGACGTAAATGGTGGAAATGAATGTTGTTGAGCTGATTTTTAAATGTTGTTAATGTTTAATGCATTTAGATTGGTGATTGTATTTAATAGATGCCTTTAGGTGAGATTTGCTAATGAAGTTGACAGTGGTATTTCATATAGATTATTGATTGTTACCAATCTATAATGCTAGTGGATGATATATTTAAATACTCTTTAAATGCATGATCTTATTAATTGTGTGTGAAATGTTTCTAAGATATTGTTATATATGCTACCTTTAATACACAGTTTAGAACATTTTGAAAGTAAAAGAGTTGATCTTAAATATAAGATTTGAAAATTTAAAAAAAAGACATCTAAATCTAATTAATAAATAAAAATAAACATTAAAACATCTACACAATTCTATATAAAACATAACTAGCAATTTCACTTTGGTGTGCAATGGGTACAATGAAGAGGTGTGGAAGCTCAATTGGAGAAAAATTCGATCTATTTTTTGCATAATTTATTTAGTACATAAGGTATGTTGAACACGCCACATGATTGAGAAAGGGGGTGAATTAGTCTAGACCTTAAAACAACTTATTATCCTTGAAGTTACTTCAAACCACGATTAACCTATCACTACAATTATGAAACATGAAAGTACAAAGCACAACACACACACACAAGAACAACAGATTTATGGGGAAAGCCCAAGAAGGGAAAAAACGCAATAAGAATCACACTCAATATATGACTAACTGATTACATTATTTTAGGCTCAAGGCCAAGAAGCTCACTACACCTGATTGGACTTACACAACCTTAGGGAAGGATACAAAGCACTTGCATTATTAAAGTGCATTGCTCCAAGGAAAGATACAAAGAACTGTACAGGCTACCAAAGGACTCACTATCTTCCAACAAGTACAAGGAATAATGAATTGTAATGAACAAGATCCCTTGATCATGAAACTGTACTTGAACCACTATGTCAGGCGAACAATATCATGGTAAACATCTCTAACTTCAGTCACTGTCTCAACACACTGTCGTAATGATTATCAAAGCTCATCACAAACTAAAATTCACACTTCTATTGCTTGCATATCATTCATACCCAATTCACAACAATCCATAGTCCAAATCACACATTCGCACTTCCATTTATGCAAGGTTATGTTGGATATTGTTGATAGCATGAGATTGTATGGTTGTCATTGATGTCAAACTTGGTTATCTAGATGGATGTTGGTCCAGATATGCTCTTGGTTGTTGTGGAATTATGTTTTGTGTTGTAGTTTAATGGTTTTGGTGTTGGTTGTTTTATCTTGTATTCAGGGTGGTCCATAAATCTTTTGGTGCCCTCCAGATATGTTGCTAATTGTGTTGCGGCTTAGTGGATCATATTATTTTGGTTTGGATATGTGTTGGAAGATGCGTTGAGATGTTAATTTAGGTCTCACCATGGTGTGTGGAGATCCATATTGAATATTTTGCATCAGAAGTGGTTATGTGTTGACTGGTTGATTATGTCTACACATTATGTTTGGTAACCCCTTTCGAGTAGGTGTTAGCATGTGTGGATTGTTGGATCAATCGTGCAAGGATGTTTTGCAATATATTTTGGTTCCCTCTTTCTCCTGTAGTGGACCAATTTAAGTATTTTAGGTTTAGGTGGCTTATTTTCTGTAATATTGCTTATTCTATTTTGGCGTACTCGTAATTGGGATTTCAATGTTGTATCTCATATTTTAAGATGTGTGGATGGATGGATTGTAGTATGGATGAAAAGTGCATTGTGTGAGAAGTGTATGTACATGATTTTCAAGTAGATTTGAGTTTGTGGTGATGCAAAAGTCAATTTGAGAAGAGCTTTAAGGTGATACATTTTTCAAGACAATGTATTGTGACAGTGAAGATTATCAGAGATGTTTACCATGATTTTGATCATTCGATTTGGTTGTTCAAGGACAATTTCATGTTCGGGAGAATCCTTCTCAATTTCAATTCAGCTATTTTATTCATGTTGTTGACTGACAGTGAGTCCTTTGGCAATGATTTGTATCTTGTCCTGAGGAAGTGATCTTCAGTTGAACAAGTCCTCTTTGTATTTTGCTTAAGGTTGTGCATCTTAGTTCTGCAAGTCCTTCAGGTGTTGGTACTCCTTGGCACTAAGCCTAAAATGTTGTATACATTGATATTCATATTGTGAGTTAGATTCTCACTATTTTTTTTCCTTGTTTGGGTTTTCCACGTAAATCTAGTGTTCATGTGTTGATGGTTGATGTTTATGTGTTGATGATTAATTTTTTATTGCTAAGGTAATGGTGTTTAATAATAAACTATATTGAAGTTTCAGACTAATTCACCCCAACCCCCCCCCCCCCACCCCTCAGTTCTATCAGGTATTCAATAATTGGTATCAGAGCAAGGATCCTCTTTGAAAAGATTAACCACTTGAGGTAGATCTAGAGATGGTGTAGGACCTTTATATTAAAGCAATGATGTTTAATGGAACAAATTTTACTTATCGGGTGGAAATATTGGATTCTTACATGGAATCTGGGAGATTATCCAAACATGTTATCAACATCCTCTAGATCAATCATCAACTCTGGATGAAATTAAGGCTCGGGAGACAAATGCAAAAGCTAGAACAATACTTATTAGTTTTCTTAGTGAATAAATGTTTGACAAGGTTAAAGGAATGAAAGAAGTTAAGAGATTCTAGAACAAGTTGTGTTATGCATATGAAGGTGATTTGAAGACCCAAAAAGCAAGACTTTTGAACCTAAAGTAGAAATTTGAAGGTTTCAGAATGGTTGATGATGAAAGTGTTGAGAGCAAAATACGTAGAGTGAATGATACCATGAAGCTATCTGAGCTATTGGTGGAATGCTAGAAGAAAGTGATCTCATCATAAAGATCTTATTTACATTGATCAAACCCTACAAATCAAACAAGTGTGCTATTCAAGAATGTCATGACCTGAATAACTACACTATTGATTAGCTTATCAGAATATTATTTGTCTATGAAATTGGAGAGATAGAAGATATAAAATCCTATTGAAGAGAAGTATCATTTAATGTTTCAAGGATATCAAGAAATTAACCGGAAATCAGTGAGAACCTGGATGGGATTGAAGGGAACTTTATAGGAAGACTAAAGAGAGGAACTAGAAAGTGAAAAGGTAAGTTGCCCATGAAATGCTTTAATTATGGAAGAATTGGTCATTATGATTCTAAATGTATATATAAAGAAGACTACAAAAAATATGATTATGATGAAAAGAAAAGTAGATACAAAAGACATGTTTTAAGAAAAATAACAAATAACAGAGATAAAGGGAGAAAGAACTTTTTCTCTGTGGAGGCTCATTCATCTGAAGAAGAAGATGTTGAAGACTCAATTGAAGAATCTTTATTCCTAGTTATAGAACAAAAGAATCAAGATAGTCGGAAGAGAAGACAACACTGTTGTGATGTTGGGAAAAGGTGAATGATGGAGATATAGAGAGGAAAGCTTTTCTTCCCTCCGAGGAGAGATAAAAGTTTCACTTCGGATTTCTCATGAAACACATTTTCCACATTACATTGGAAGAGGGGGGAAATACACTAGATTCAACCTCCAAAGAAAGAGACTGAATTCTGAGTGATGGTAAGTTAATCCCCTCTTCTGAGATTGAGATTTGAATTGATTAAATTGTGTACTTATGATTAAGTGTAAAGTGACAAAGATCTGATTATAACTCAAGATAGAAGCATAGGATGAAGTTGTGCACCTGGATCTAGTAATAATCTGTCGAAACAAAGTTTCCCAGCGAATTTGGGGAAAAGTTACCTAGACTGTGGCGGGAATGTACACGGTCCTCCAAAAAATCTGCGAAACAAAAAGGGTTTTTTTGCCTCTGCAAATGGAGCCCTAATCCAAAAGTACAATTGTGCACCTGCAACCTACACACAAAAAAGAGAGGGAAATGTGTTGGGATTGGGAGTTTGTCTTCAGGTCAAACCCTCATTTTGGAATTAACCAAATGATGAAAGAAAGTACTTGCAAGTAAATGTAAATGAAAGACTGTAATGTAAATCACCTCAAGGGAAGTTGTGATAGAAATGTTGATAGAATTGCTTGTATGAAGTTGAATGTTGGAATGAATATCCTCTTCAATGGTTGAATCTTTGACTTGAATGCAACACCTAACCTTGAAGGGAGACTTGAGAATGCTCAATGCTGGAAAGGAATGCTTGAATGCTCTTGAATGTGTGATCTTATGTATATGTGTTATGCTTCTTCAACTCCTCTGATCGTTGAACTTATGCAAATGAGAGGGAAATGCGAGTTAAATACTTGTCAATTAGGTTTAATTGACTAATATTTCATCGCAGGTCGACACTGGGAGAGTCTTCCCTCTCAATGTGCAACCTGCAAAGCACATTTGAAAAGAGTACTGCCCCAAAATGGGGCAAAGGACAAGGGTCCCACACCCCTTTCCTGCCCTTTTTTGTAGGACAGGATGCAGTTTAGGCAGTGTGGAGGGCAAGCAAGATGTGGTTCTCAGGCGTCGAGCAAGTCTCCGGTATCCAATCAGGCTTAGGTATTTGAATTGCATGTGTGAGGACCCTAATGTGGGCGACAATTGCAAGGGTCGCAATTTCATGACACTACATTTAGTCCCCACTTTAGCGAGAGTATAAGCGTATGCCAATACTATTGGTAAAGTACAAGGAAACAAGATTGAAAGACTTCTACCATGTCAAGGAGGCAAGATGCACCAAGCCCCTAGTGGACTTAGGATCTTACGACATCGATTCACAAAGTAAAAGGGAAGATCAAGAAGGGAAAACCATGACTACAAGTAGCAAGGTTCCCCTCACTATGAGTCACGAAAAGGATACCAAAATTATGAAGCAAAGCCAAGTTCACTAAATAATTCTCAGTATCGAAAAGGAAAGTATGAGAAGAGCATATGCCCCCACATTAAAGAGATCACACACATTTTATCAAGAGTGATTTCTTTAGGGTAGGATACACCCAAGAGAGAGAGAAGAGAGGGAGCACGTTATCGCAAGGATTTAGCCCCCCAAGTGAGGAATAAACCCAAGGATAAAGAACACAAAACACAATGTAGGAGGTAGTTTCACTTTCCTCGGGGTCAATATGTTGTATGATAACTCATGTATATCATATATGTATATGTGCATATAATAATTGTCATTCCCCAAAGAAGGACACTGCCTTGGAAGAAAGGGAAGAGAGGATGTCTTTCAAGTCAACATGAAAGAGACCAAAAGAGATCTCAATGCTTTGCATCATCCCCAAATAGACACTAAGGGAAAAAAATGGAAGAATAGGGACACATATAGAATAATGGTCACAAAAGAGCAAGAAAGGAGAGAGAGAGAAGATCTACAGTGCTAATATTGATAATCTAGCACAACATCCGCCTCCCAATCTTTCTGATCACTATTTTGGGAAGGCAAGAAACATGCCAAAGGAGCGACATCAAGCACAGCAGATGGAGCTATCACAAGATCCAAACAAGGATTATGCTCATGTGGTAAGTCACTTTGTTCGATTCTAGGAGCTAGGATAGGGGTTTATGAAAATTAGTTGATAAATGCTTGTCCACATCAACATATTCATAATCATTATCAAAAGCATTAGGAGTTGTATTGCCATCATGAATAACATTTTCACTCATTTCTTCATCAAAATTTAGAGAAAGAGGAGCAAGAACACGAATAGGAGTAAAACCATCACATGTTTTGTGCAACTTAGGATTTGGAGATGTAGGTTGAACATCTTGCTTAGGAGAAAAGGGAATCATGTCAATTGTTGGAGTTTTGGAAGATGGAATAGTTTGAGGGACAACTTCACAAGCTCAAACACAGTGTATTCGTCAGCGTTCTCTCGCACAATGATTCCATCGATTCTTAGTGGAAGGCTGAGAAGGAGAAGGAACATTTGAAAAAGTAGGAATGTTTTCCTTTTTTATAGTTGAAGGTTTAGGTTGAGATCTTTTAGGTTGGACAAGAGGAGAGGCAGGCCTCTTCTCTATATAAGAGGAAGGAGGTGGAATTGCGCCATATAAGGGAGGAATGTTAGGTGTAGGAAGAAGACCAGGTCCATCATGAGGAGGAGGTACATGTCTAACATTAGGAGAAGGTATAGTCACATCCATAAGAATACGTTGAAGATATTCCTTAGGAGGGAGATTAGTTCTATTCGTGAGGGGAAGAACTTCATCTTCAAGTATAATAGGAATGTCAATTGTTGGGGATCTAGATTTACTTAAGGATAGGATCATATATTTCTTCTATTTTTTATAAGATTGAAAAAGAGCATCGCTCCTTGATGGAAGAGATTGAAATTGCTTAGGAAAAAAGAGATCAATAGGAACGCCAAGGATTTTTTCGGATGGATGAAATAAGCTATGGTTCACTATTATGATTTCTCCATTGTGGGGAAATTTCAAACACTTATGGATTGGAGAAGCAATATCATTAATGGAAGACAGCCAATGATAGCCCAACTTCACATGGAATTGCTCGGAAGAGGGTATGATAACAAAGTCAACATCCATAGATTTAGTATGAACTTCAACAGGAAGGGTGATAGAGCCAATGGTAGGACAAGAAAAGCCATCAAATAAATTCACAACTACATTAGAGGCATCATATATTGGTTTATGCAATAGTAAAGTGAAAAGATATTCCTTAGTGATAACATTAACCATGCAAGAAGGATCAACAAGAGCACCACAGCAAGGGATATGCTTAACCTTCACAACTATCTATAAAGGGCCATCGAGTGCTCTAATGCTCTCACTAGGGTCAAATGTAATACAAAAATCCTTAGGTGTATCTTATTTTTCTACCATATTTACCAAGTTCAAAGCTATAGAAGTGAATTCCTCAGAGGAGAAAGAAGTATACTCGGTCTCAATCACGTTAGAGGTATGAGAAGGAAAAGGATCAGTAAAAATTTTAAGATTTTGATTAGGAGGAGCTACTGATTTATTTCCCTTATCATTCACACCTGCCACAGATATAGTATTGTCATCAATCAAATCTTGAATCTTATTTTTCAATGCGAAACATTTCTTAGTATCATGACTAGGCTGACAACGAAATTGACAAAATGAATTGTTATCAAAATAAGGGGATGCAAGTTTAGAAGGACCAACTTGTTTTATAGGAGGAAGTTTGATAACATTTCTTTGCAACAACTGGGACATAATACTATGTAAATATTCATTCAAAGGAGTAAATTGTCTTTCTCTTTTGAAAAAATTAGAAATAGAAGGCACACGTGTTGTAGTATTCACATTGTTGTTGCTGATTGTATCATTGAACTTGATGAAGCTTTTTGTTGGTTTGAACTTTGCAAATGGTTGTTGAACACTCTCCCCCTTATCACTCGGAGCCATAGGAGTAGATTGCTCCATTTGACTCACAACAAGTTTATAATTGTGGAGTGTTGCGCACAACTGCGGAAAGGAAGTAAAATCAAACAAAAGAAGCTTTTCCCTAATATCTTTTTGCAAATTAGAAATAAAAATTCATTGAATATCATTATCAGGTATATGAAAAGAAATTTGAGCACACAAATGCTTATATCTAGTAATGAAATCAGTCATTTTCTCTTTAACACCTTGTTTACAATGCATTAAATCAGTGAAAGTGATTTTAGGAACAATGTTATTTTGAAATTGTTGGATGAAAGCATTTGCTAGTTGTTGAAAAGAAGTGATGGAATAAGAAGGCAAAGAGAAATACCATTGTAAATCCTTATCTCTTAATGTTCTTGTAAACAGTTTTTCAAGCAATCTTTGATCATAAGCAAAATCAGTACACAAGGTTTGAAATGTTTTAGCATGTGTGAGAGTGTCACCCTTTCCATTATAAAGTTCCAATTGAGGGACCTCCACATGCTTAGGTGGCTTGGGTTTAATAATATCAAGAGAAAGTGAGCTCGCAACATCAAAGGTGGCACACTAAACTTGGATTGACTCATAGAAGCAATTTGTTGTTGTAAGGAAGACACGGTTTGAGCAAGATTGTTAATGGTTGCTTCGGTGGAAGAATTGATGTTAGACATGGTTGATTGAGAAGGTGGTGTGATGTTATTGAAGGAAGGCATGTATTGAGAATAAGGTGGTGGGACATTATGATAAGTAGGCATAGGTGATGATTGTGTAGGAAACGGGACACTCAAAGGAGGAATAAAATTGTTGAATGAATTGCCCCCTCGTGTCACATTGATTGGTTGAGGAATAATAGGAATACTTGTGGAATAAATAGGTAAAGATGTAGGATTAAATGAAGAACAGGGATTACCTCCATGACCAATGGTTATAGGAATGACATTTTGAGTTGATGTAGCCATGATGTTTGAAGTGAAAGTAGGAACACTAGCCATTGAAGTGGTCAAAGGATAGAAAAATTGATTCGATTTGAAGGTTGTGAATAACCTAAGTTCTCAACACAACTCGTGATAGGCATGACATTAGAATCAACAATATGATCAATGTCACGCAATATATCAATTCCATTCTTATCACTTTGAATCATGCATTCAAGGCCTTCAATTAATGGAAGGGCTTCACTATTAGGGTACTCTTGGGACATCCATTGTTGAAAGTTATCAAATTGATTGTCCAATTTTGAAAGTTGATCTATGGAAATTCTAGTCAAAGCTTCTTCTTCATCATGGATTCATCAATTGGATAGATAGGGACCTGATTAGGATAGGAAGAATTAACATTATCCTCATTAAAGAAGTCACCCAAATTATGTTCCATCTCCTTAGTAATTAAACCTTGGGAGGCCTTAATTCTAATGCTTCGTCTAATGGGGATAGTGTAGGTAGGACTAATAGTGGTGAAACTCATGCACTATAGGGAAAATTGAAATTTTGAATTTGGAACAAAGCTTAGAAAATTGATTAATGCAAAATTTAAGAAAATACTGATTAAAAAATTTGAACTTTGTTGGAAGAAGAGGATGACACAAATTCCAAAAATGAAAGGAAATTGGAATTTTAAAATTAGGGCCAAGGGAATACCACTTAATTTTAAAATCAGAATTTTTAAAATCAGGGCAGATTATAATTAACCTCTTAATTTTAAAAAATTTATTGAAATTGAAAATGTTGAAGTTTGGGGATATTTTCAATGTTAGAGGGATCAAAAATCAACAAAATCGTCCAATCTTCTGGATTTAGGCTATTAAATACATTCATAACAGTCTCTCGAAATTTTGGGAAAAAAGTTGAGGACCGTGGTGCCAACACACATGGTCTGACCAACTTTTTTTGAAATTTTCAGGGTTGAATATTACAATAATTTTAAAGCTAGCCCCAAAAAATTGGCGAATTTAATTTCGAGATAGGCAAAATGAATGTTCAAATGTGAGAATAGGACCATATTAGGGTTTTGAAGAAAAAGAGGGATTGGACTGCAATTTTGAAAAGGGTCACACCTAAAGGGGAGGGACACCTTAGAGAATGTTTAGAAATCTGAATTTGAAAGAAATTGATTGAAATTTGCACAAAACCCAATGAAATTTGAAAATTAGGGTTTTATGACCTAACCACTTAATTTTTGAAATTTTTAATTTTGAGAAAGGGGGGAAATTGGAAATTTGAATTGT
The DNA here is from genome assembly GCF_030272615.1 of Cryptomeria japonica. NCBI lineage: Eukaryota > Viridiplantae > Streptophyta > Pinopsida > Cupressales > Cupressaceae > Cryptomeria > Cryptomeria japonica. The sequence continues at coordinate 181,537,878 of NC_081410.1, read as the reverse complement.
AGGATAGAAGATTAGTCTAAAAATAGTCACAAATATGAAAATTAAATGGAAATTCAATTTTTGCACAATTTGAAGATGATTTTTAAAAATTAGGGTTTTAACAATTAACCTCTTAATTTTGTGAATTTGATTTGCAGATTGAACAAGGCAATGAAGAAATTGAATTTGACAAACAAAGCAATTTTCAGATCTAAGACAATAACAAGCAATTTTTGCAAAACACAAGTTCAATTTCAATTTTAAAAACTAGGGTTTTCAATGAATTAACCACTAAGTTTGTAGAAAAAATTAAACTTGCAAATGAAAAAGATGCAATGATTTTCAAAATAAAGCATGTAAGACGTCGGGTTCACCAAAATGTGATGTTGGAAAAAAGGTGAATCATGGAGATATCGAGAGGAAATCATTTCTTCCCTCCGAGGAGAGATAAAATTTTCACTTCAGATTTCTCATCAAACACATTTTCCACATTACATTGAAAGAGGGGGGAAATACATTAGATTCAACCTCCAAAGAAAGAGACTGAATTCTGAGTGATGGTAAGTTAATCCCCTCTTCTGAGATTGAGATTTGAATTGATTACATTGTGTACTTATGATTAAGTGTAGAGTGACAAAGATCTAATTATAACTCAAGATAGAAGCATAGGATGAATTTGTGCACCTAGATCTGGAAATAATCTGTCGAAATGAAGTTGCCTTGTGAATTTGGGGAAAAATTGTCTAGACCGTGGCGGGAATGTACACGGTCCGAAAAATCTGCAAAACAAAAAGGGTTTTCTACCTCTGCAAATGGAGCCTGAATTTGAAAGTACAGTTGCGCACCTGCAACCTACACACAAAAAAGAGAGGGAAAGGTGTTGCGATTGGGGGTTTGCCTTCAAGTCAAACCCAAGTTTTGGAATTAAACAAATGATAAAAGAAAGTACTTGCAAGTAAATGTAAATGAAAGACTGTAATGTAAATCACCTCAAGGGAGGTTGTGTTAGAAATTTTGATAAAATTGCTTGTATGAAGTTGAATGTTGGAATGAATCTCCTCTTCAATGGTTGAATCCTTGACTTGAATGCAACACCTAGCCTTGAAGGGAGACTTGAGAATGCTCAATGCTGGAAAGGAATGCTTGAATGCTCTTGAATGTGGGATCTCATGTATTTGTGTTATGCTTCTTCAACTCCTCTGATCGTCGAACTTATGCAAATGAGAGGGTAAATGCGACTTAAATACTTGTCAATTAGGTTTAATTGACTGATTTTTCATCGCAAGCCGACATTGGGGGAGTCTTCTCGCACAATGTGCAACCTCCAAAGCACATTTGAAAAGGAACCTATCCCAAAATGGTGTAGTGGACAAGGGAGCCATGCCCCTGTCCTGCCATTTTTTGTAGGTCGGGATGCAGTTCAGGCAGTGCGGAGGGCAAGCAAGATGTAGTTCTCAGGCGTCGAGCAAGTCTCTGATCTCCGATCAAACTTAGGGATTCAAATCACATGCGTGAGGACCCTAATGTGGGCAACAATTGCAAGGGTCACAATTTCATGACACTACAACTGCATGCTAAAGTTGAACCAAGATCATGGATCATTGATTTTATATGTTCAAATCACATGATGGGAGACAAAGACGATCCTATCACTCTGGAGAAGTATGATGGTGGATCAATTAAATTTGCAAAAGAGAAATCTACACTGATTTGTGGAATAGGAATCTCGATTGATGGTAAGAAAAAAATTGATGGTGTTTATTATGTAGAATATTTGAGACATGGTTTGTTGAGTGTTAGTCAAATGTGCAATAGAGGCTATGAAATTGTGTTCATTGATACCAAATGTATGATCAAAAAAGGTAAACTCAGAAAGTTGGTAGCAGAAGGAATTATGACAAGTGGAAATGTTTATTATATAGATGACAAAAGTGGAAATAGATGCTATTTGATTCAGAGCAGTGAATGTTGGTTATGGAATAAGATAATGGGACATGTTAACTTTAATAACATGATAAAGATCAATAAATTTAAGGAGTAAGAGATTTACCAAAGATTATCAAGCCTATTGACACAATGTGTAGGGAGTGTTAGTTACAAAAGCACACAAAGAGATTTCAAGAACAAGGATTATTCTATAGCATCTTCATTGAAAATAATTCATTTAAATTTGTGTGGACCTACAAGGACAAGTGAACATAATGGTGAAAGGTATAATACATTACTCATTGATGATTATTTTAGAATGACATGGGTTACATTTTTTAGAGAAAATTTTGAATCTTTTGAAATATTTAAAGTTTTCAAGTTAGTGGTAGAAAATCAAGTTGATTCTAGAATCAAGTGTTTGAGATTTGATAAAGGAAAAAAAATTACTTCAAATGAATTTGACAATTTTTGTGAGAAATATGTTATTAGGAGACATCTTTCTGGTCTGAGAACTCAGTAGTAGAATGGTGTGGTAGAAAGGAAGAATAGAATTGTTATTGAGATAGCTAGAACTATTATGAAAGATGCTAACTTTGCTAATGTGTACTAGAAAGAAGTTGTGCATACTTACATTCTTAATAGGGTTCAGATAAGAATAAATCATACTAAGATGCCATATGAGTTGTGGTATGGAAGACCACCTACTATGAAATATTTTAGAATATTTGGGAGTAAGTGCTATATTAGAAGAGATGAGAATGACCTTGGAAAGTTTGATACTAGATCAAACAAAGGAATATTCTTGGTATATTCTACAAATAGAAAATCATACTAGTGTTACAATAAGAGATTAAATATGATAATGGAGAGTACAAATATGAAAGTATGAGAGGTATGCAATCTTACTGCCTCTGAACTTGTTTAAGAGACTAAATTTGAGATTATTCCTCTTGTTGTAGAAGAAAAGATAGATCTTGAAGGAAAAAATGAAGAAAAATTAGATGAAATAGAAGAAAAAGATAAAGAAGAACCAAAGCAATTAATCAAGACCCCAAAATATATGCAGAGGAATCATTCAAAAGATCAGATAATCAGAGACAAGAACAAAGGAGTCCAGACAAGAAATGTTACAAATGTAATTGTTGTTTTCTTTCACTCATTGAACCTAAATCATATGAAGAAGCAAGAAAAAAACAAAGTTGGATAAAATCAATTGAAGAAGAATTGGATCAGATATATAGAAGAATCACACTTGGGATCTAGTACCCAAACCAGTGGATAAAAAAGTGATAAGAATTAAGTGGGTGTTATGGAAGAAACTAAATGAACAAGAACAAGTCACAAGGAACAAAGAAAAATTGGTATGTAAAAGCTATTCTCGAGTCTAGAATGTATTGATTTTGAAAAAACCTTTGCCCCAATTGCTAGGATGGAAGCTATTTGAATGTTTCTTATTTTTTTTGCCTACAAGAACTTTAGAGTATATCAAATGGATGTTAAGTTAGTATGTCTGAATGGAAAACTAGAAGAAGAAGTGTACATTGAACAATCAGATGGATTCAAATTGTCAAAAGATCCAGACATGGTTTGAAAACTAAAGAAGTCATTGTATGGACTCAAACAAGCACCTAGAGTGTGGTATGTAAGATTGGACAACAACAAAACTTCAAGAAAGGTATTATAGACAGCAATATTTATTTTAATGTTGAAGGCATTAAGTTGTTGATTATTGTTGTTTATGTTGATGACATTATCTTTGGAGGAAGTGATGGATTGTGTAAAGAATTTGCAAAAGAGATGCAAAAATAATTTGAGATGTCTATGTTCGGAGAGATGTCATTCTTTCTTGGTCTTCAAGTTACTCAGTTGAATGATGGAATTATTATTTCTCAAGGTAAGTATGTTAAAGAAGTTTGATATGGAGAATTGTAAATTTGTTACTACCCCTTTAGTTGTTGGATGCAAATTAGGCAAAGATGATACATCTCCAGATGTTGATCAAAAGAAGTGAAAATCTATGATTGGAGTATTGTTATACCTTACTGCTTCTAGACCAAATTTTATACAAGTTGTATGTTTGATTGTAAGGTTTCAAGCTAGTTCGAAGCAAACTCATGATCAAGCAATGTAGGGGATTTTAAGATATCTCAAAGGAACTTAGGACTTTGCCTTATGGTACAAGGAAGACAGAGATTTCATTTTGAAAGCATATATAGATGTTGATTGGGCCAGAGTATTGATGATAGGAAAAGTATTAGTGGTGGTGCATTCTTTTTGGGAGATAGATTAGTTTCATGACTGAGTAAGATACAAGAATTAGTGTCATTATCCACTGTAGAAGCTGAATATATTGTTGTAACATCTTGTTGTACTCAAATTTTATGGATGAAGAAGACTCTTAAGGATATCAAAGTAGTATATAATGAATCTATTCCTATTATGTGAGATAATACCAGTGCTATAAACATCTTGAAGAATCCAGTTATGCATTCAATAACTAAACATATTTCAATTCATTATCATTTCTTAAGAGAAAATGTTGTAGAGAAAGAAGCCATATTGGATTACAATTCTATAATAGAGTAAGTAGCAGACAACTTTACTAAGCATTTGGAAAAGGATACTTTTGAGTATCTTAAGCATAAGTTAGGGGTTATTGCCCCTCCTTTTTCTAACCAGATGCATTTTCAGTGGTGCATCTTTTCATGGGGAGACTTAGCCCTTATCCTTGTCTCTGAGATTGATATTGTTGATGCTCTCAGGGGGAGCAGTGGTGTGAGTTGGTCAATATGGTTTGTAGCTCACCCTTTTCCATTGTTGTCGAAGGGGGAGAGAGAATTATTGTGGGATTGGAGAGAAAGTTGTTGTGAAATCAGAGAGAGTTGTTGTGAGATTATTATGATCAAGTAATGTGTTATTTTGTCTAGAAAAGCATTGTAGAAAAGAAGTATATTGGTGTTACCATCAATGACAAATGGGGAGATTGTTAGAGATTGTTGATAGCACGAGTTTGTATGGTTGTCATTGATCTCAAACCTAGGTATCCAGCTAGATTTTGGCTTAGATATGCTCTTGGTTGTTGCAAAATTATGTTTTGTGTTGTAATTAATGTTTTTGGTGCTGGTTGTGTCATCCTTTATTCAGGGTGGTCAAGAAATATTTTGGTGCCCTCTGAATATGTTGCTAATTGTGTTGCAGTTTAGTGGATCATATTCTCTCGGTCTAGATGTATGTTGGAAGATGGGTTAAGATGTTAATTTGGGTCTCACCATGGCGTGTGGAGATCTGTATTGAGTATTTTGCATCAAAATTAGTTATGTGGCCGACTGGTTGATTATGTCTAGACTTACATTTGGTAACTCCTTTGGAGTATGTGTTTGCGTGTGCGAATTGTTGGATCAATCATGGAAGGATGTTTTGCAATATTTTTTGGTTCCCTTTTTCTCCTAGAGTGCACCAATTTAAGTATTTTAGGTTTGGATGGCTTATTTTTTGTAATATTGCGTATTCTATTTTGCCTAACCCGTAGTTAGGATTTCAATGTTGTATCTCATATTTAAGATGTGTGGATTGATGAATTGTAGTGTGGATGAAAATTAAATTGTGCGAGAAGTGTATGTGAATGATTTGCAAGAAGATTTGAGTTTGTGGCGATGTGAAAGTCAGTTTGAGAAGAGATTTGATGGTGATATATTTTACAAGGTAGTGTATTATGATAGTGAAGATTATCAAAGATGTTTTCCATGATGTTGGTCGCTTGATTCAATTTTTCAAGGATAATTTCATGTTTAGGAGAATCCTTCTCAATTTCAATTTGACTAACAGTGAGTCCTTTGACAACAATTTGTATCTTGTCTTGAAGAAGTGATCTTCGGTTGAGAAAGTCCTCTTTGTATCTTGCGTAAAAGATTGTGCATCTTAGTTCAACAATTCCTCCAGGTTTTGGTGCTCCTTGGCAGTAAATCTAAAATTGTGTAAACATTTTTATTCATATTGTGAGTAACATTCTCACCATAGTTTTTTCTTGTCTAGTGTTCATGTGTTAATGGTCAAGAAGCTTATGTATAGATGATTAATGTGTTATTTCTAAGTAAGTTAATGTTGTTTATTAATAATCTATTTTGAATTTCTAGACTAATTCACACCCCCCCCCCTCTCAGTCCATTCGAGTGTTCAACAAGTTATTCAACTAGCTCAGTCGCAGACCATTCATCATGCATTATTCAAACAACTCAATTAACTAATAGTTCTGAAAATAAATAAATGTAAACTAATTCCTTAATTGGCTACTACATGGAAATGAACATGAATTTAATTTACATGATCTTGCGCATGAGAAATATGATTGGTAGAATTTGGACTGAACTATATGCATGGCAATGAGAGGCTCATGCATCACTTTCTAACATACTCTCCCTTGACGTTGAGACTCACAATATGATCTCGCAGCTTTAACAATTTGATCTTTGCAACTAGATGTGATCTTGTTAGTACAAGGTAGCTCAATGAGGTAAAATCCCAATGTTTGCAACTCAGTGTGCAACATTTCTATCCAACTCATTAGTGTTCGTTAGAGAAAGCAAGGGAAAGCCTTGTGATCTCTCAAGAAGGAGAGATAAAGGCGGTCACCTGGACCAAAAATACATAATGTTGTCCATTCCAAGAGATAAAGGAGACCCAAAAACATCAAAACACATCTTCCTAAGATGGCTCCAACAAATCACACACACTAACACTCCCTCCAAAGTCGAAAAAAAATGTAACATGTAGAAAAACAATGAAACATGTTAACTAGTCAACCCAAATGCATTACCCAATGTAAAATACTCAATTTGGATCCACACACACTATAGTGAGACCCATGTCAATATTCTAAATCAACCTACAATGCATATCTAGACCAAAAAAATTTATCCAAATACGATACACAACTTGAGTCAGCCAAAGACTAGCACAACTATCAACACTAAACACATAACAACATAACTTCTCATGTTGATCAAATCAACACCAAAAAATTGAACTAGAATACTAGACAAACCAAATGAACATAACGTCCAAGCCACAACACTTTAATCACCATAACATAGCAATGCAAATTATTCTTTGGACTAATTCGAATAGACAACCTCACTATTAGAAAACCATCACAACCAACTACATCATCAGAGCAACTAAGAACCTAAAAACATGATAGTGCAATAGCCATAAAACATAGACATTATATCCAAAAACACAGGCCATTAACATAAAGAGCTAGAGGAATGCAGAGCATTATTTCATTAAGACATTTAAATACTCGTTCATGCATATTGAAACATCCAATACACTAGCCTTCCATAAACAACTTGTACTTACTCAACATCACCACCAAACAAAATAACATCTAAACACTCATTTTCGGGCCATCTACAACATCCCCTCAATTAAACAACATCAATGACAAAACCAATTAGATTGGCATCAATGACAACACAAAACAAGTTTCCAATAATCTCCCCCTTTGTCATTAATGACAACACTTGTACCACCATTCAGCAATCAAATCCTTCCAATTGCATCTCTCCCACACTTATTGTATCTCTCTCCTCCTTTGACATTAAGGACAACTGGTGCAATATTGCAAAGTAAACTCTCTACCCCTTTAGGTAAGATCATGATAAGCACAACATTCACTACTGCCCCTGAGAGTAGCCACCACATCAATCCAAGATACAAAAGATAATATTTTTATTCTCCCCCTAGAAATATGCACCACATATATGCATCTTGTTTGAAGAAGGAGGGGCAATGACCCCTAACTTATACATGAGATACTCAAAGGTATCCTTCACTAGCACCTTGGTAAAGATGTCTACAATCTTGCATGAGTGGCCAAAGTTACAATGAATGCATCACTATATTCCTTATATTCAAAATCATATTTCTTCTTATTCTTATTCTTTTCTTCTTTGCTTTCCATAATTCTACAAAATAGCTTTGGACTTCCAAGAGATTTAGATCTCTACTTGAACATGAATCTAGATTTTTCCCACTAATTATCATTCCTTTTATCTCTTTCTTTTGGTCTTCTTCAAACACTCATTTAAACTATTTGGAAATAAAAGCAACCTTCCTCCTTATTTATTTAGAAAGAAAAGAACCAAAAAGAAGATCTCTTTTGAAAGTAATTGAAATGCTCTAAATGTCCATGACCCATCTATCTCATGAGTTTGAAAAAGAACACAACAAATTTTGACATCTTTCCTCTTCATCTATCTTCACAACTATAGAGTATAATTGATCCACCAACATATTAAATACTTCTATGTGGTCTATAATTCATCCACATTTTTCCATCTTAACGGAATAGACCTTCTTCCTTAATAATATTTTATTCACTAAAGACTTTATTTAATATAATTCTCCAGATTTATTCTATGATATTTTCTGGTGGGTGCTTTGTGGATAATAATAAGAATGGAACCTATCAAAGAAATCTAAATTAGAACTTCTTTTTTTTTTAATAGATCTCTAAACATTTACTAATCAATCAACATCCCATAGAACAATCAATCATTAGATCTTCAAATTTATATTGGTATATCTCCAAATTTGATCATAAGAAAATTTCACCTCAATCTTCACATATGTGCTTACAATATTTATTTTTTACAATAAGGATCACAAATTCTTTCTTCTATACAAGCTCTCACTCAAATATGATTAACTTAAAATACTCTATACCCAAGAACTAGAACCAAAAGTTATCAAGTTTGGATACCACTTTTGAGCAAGAAAAGCATGTGAAAAAAAATCCATACACTAATCTTGAAGATATTTTATATAAATAAATTTTTTAATTGGTCCAAAATTATTACAAAAAATAGAGAAACACACTCATAAACAAATAAAAAATGTAGCAATAACATAATGATTGACATGGGGAAAACCCTTTCAATAAAAAAACTCTACAATCCAATACCTACAAAATGTATTAGATCGAAATCTCAAAGAATATTACAATACACTTACAATGCAAGTTTTTATAGGAGCAATTCACTAGCATTCAGTTATAGAGTAATTTTGATACCATTCCATCAACACCTTGATACTTGAAAAATATAATATCATACTATGACAGTATCATATCATATTAAAACACTGTCACCCAATTTATAAGTAATGAGAAATCTAAAAATGATTAGTAGTTCTGCAAAATAATATGTTAAACCTTCCTAGTGGTATAACACTTGATTAGGACCCTAATTCCAATGCCCACCTAGGAAGATTCCATAATCTAATTAAAATAGTAAATCATTGATCTATTGCAATCGTCATAGTGTGTCATAACTACTCACCCAACATGGACACCTAAATTTGTACCTATATGTACCATCATTAATTGTATCCTAATACAATTTCATACTCACTTAGGCCTCACTTTAGCATACCAGCCTTATGTGCTCTAATTAAATGTATTATTTTGCTTACACAAGCTTCAAATTGCTAATCCTCATCTTCTACCTTGTTATATGGTCCTTTGTTCAGCCCCGGTAGGCTATACATGGGTGCTCAAACACCCTTGTCCTTGGAAATTAGTGCCTAGATGCCCTCGTCCAAGACAAAAGGCCCAATTTTGGACCCTTCAACAGTCAGAAAATGTAGGCAAGAAATCCTTTTACATTTTGTTATGCTTCATAATTTCAAAAAATGTTTCATGATGTAAGGTATAAAAGCAAGCCTTACCCCCTCATTTGAGACATCCATCTTACATCTCTCCAGTTCGAATTCTATTCCTATCAAGAAAATTCAAGTGAGAAAGTGATCAACCATTATCAAGCAAGTGAAGGAGAGGTCAAGTATTTATATTTCAGTCATTCAAGATGGCATCCATGATCAAGTTCACATGAAGACACCCATTCATTCCTACATGACATCATCAACCTTTTCATGAAGTCTTCAAGGAAATATTCATAAACGTATAACATTCCAATTAAGCATTTTAAAATTAGATCTAGTATTTGCCCTTTCAAGGCACATTTTTCATTTTAATTCAATTCAATTATAGGATTAATTGCAAATATATGGTTTGACTTAGGCAAAACCCTATCAACCAATCAAAAAAATTCTCTTTTTTGTGTGCAAGTGACAAATTCGAGAGACAACAAACATAGATTTAGGAAGAGCAGATACAAGTGCACAGTTTCAGCTTTTGTAGAGGCAAAAATTGGAGGACAAGATTGCCCAAAGACCATTATCTAACACTTTTATAGCAAAATTCAAGGAAAAACTTAGAACAATGTCCTAAGGCTGAAAGTATCTATTTGTTTGCATCTGAGCTCATGAAAAAGGGCACCCAAGCACCATTGTCCCACAGTTTCAAGTTCAGATTTTAGACACAAGTTCCTCTCTACAAATTTGTACTTTATGTCTACGTTTTTAAGCTGAGACGGTCTGTGCATGCTGATTATTGTCAATTTTACATCTTTTACCCTAGATCTTGCATTCAATTTACATCATTTCCATTGCTCATTTTTCAACTCGATCAAGGAGATCTAAATTCACCTTATGTTAAATCCTTTTCAATTATATTTGACATTGAATAAATTGAATTCACCTTTCTCCTTAATGTATTTCTTGGAAGTGGGATTTATTCCTCGTTTGCATGCATAAACTTGTGAATCCTATTTCCAACCTTAAACACTCCCACTACCCAAAATAGAGTTGCATGGCAAGTGTAATCACTTATCCTAAAGTTGGTCAAGATTCCAAGTAACCTCTCTCTTACAAGCTTTTACATGCCATTAGATTGTGTTATAGATTCCCTCTAAATAAACTACTCCAAAACAACAACAATAACAACCAGCTCAATTACATCTTACAACACCCATTCCAAGGCATTATCACTAGGAAAATATGCCACCTCAAAATCCCACAACCTATTTTCATGTGAGACAAGTTAAATAATAACAAAATACAAATATTTACAATCAATTACCAAAAAAAAAAACTGAATATATAATTTTAGAAAATTAAAAGGTTGAGACACTTGAATTCTCAACAAACACTAGAATAAAACAAATAAAGGAACCAACTTTCTTCAAAGATTCTCCTAAGCTTTAGGAAAAAATTGGCTTAGAGATGTCAGTAGTTTGAATTTTCTAAAACTAGTCCATAAGGCATGTTCTTTGTTGGTTCTAGTAATCAATATTACAGTTTATAAATGATTTTTAAGAACCTCCAATATTCCCAACCATGTCAATAGGCTAACTGAGTTCATTATTCCTCAAAGGAAACCTCCTCTTTAATGATCATTATTTTGATCTTACTTGCACGAACTTGACCTACTCTATAAAAAAGAAACAAAGCATATGGATTGTCATGGAACCTCGGCATTACCATCCCAAAATTATCATATATGTGAGAACATAAGTAAACATGTATGTAAATGAATTATATATTGTGAAGCCAAGAAGATTTATACTTTCTCGTGTTTGGTAAACATAATGATATACAGAGGAGGGATATATTTGTTGAAAGTATGTGTTGTTGTGGTTGTCATTAATGTAAAACTTGTTGTTCTAGATTTGCATTAGTCCAGAATGTCTATGGTGCAAAGATATCTTATTGTGTTGGTGTTGTAGGTGTTCATTGGTTGTTCTGGAAGTGTTCGGGTCCGAAAAGTGTTGGTGGCATTGCTTATTATTGTTATCTTCCTTGGATATAGTTTTGGTATCATGCTTATGATTGTCCTATGGTTCAGAAATATCTTTTTGTTCTTTGAGTGTTGTAGCATTGTTCATTGTTGGTTGTGATATTCTATGGTTGACCTATCTTTAAGTCTAGATATGATTTGCGGGAGATTGTTTGATGTGTTATGGGTCTCACCATAGCATGTGGAGATCCAAATTTGAGTTATTTGTGTTGGAGAGTATGTTTTTAATCATTAATTGTTTATATGGATGGGTAGCGTGTGGATATGTTGTTAGTTATGTTTTGGTGATTGTAGATTGGTGAATTGATCTTTGGGAGATGTGTTTTTTTCCCCTCTTTCTCCTAGAGTGGATTAATGTGTGTATTTTTGGTCCAAAAGGTATATTTTGGTTCAGGCCGACTTGGTTCAAGCTTTGATTATCTATCTTGTACATAAGGAATGTGTATGATTGAGTTGTGAGAGTGAGATAAATATGAGAAAGAGAGAGGAAGTGTGGTAGAGTGAATGTGTGATGTGTCCAAATAATCAGTGAGGTTTGGTGAAGAGCACAGAAGAAGAGTTGTGTTTGAATGATATGCAAGTTATGCTAAGACAGTGGCAGGGATATGAGACAAAGTGTTGGCAATTGAGGTTTGGGTTGTATATGTGCCGATGTTGGTCACTTGATGTAGACTTCAAGGACAACTTCATGATCAAGAGATCCTTCTTTTCATATCATTTTTGTATCTTGCCTAGCTGCAGTTAGCTTCAAGTTTTGCAAGTCCTCTTTTGTATCTTGTGCTATGAGTAATTAGCCTTGGTTTGCAAGTATGAAGTAGTGAGATCTTTTATTTGTAATATGATATACATAGTGGATATATTTTGTGGGTAGGTGGTCACTACGGTTTTTTCCTATTTGGGTTTTCCATGTAGAAAATCTTGGTGTTCATGTGTTGGATGTGTGTTGGTGTTTAATTGTTTATGTGATGTAATATTTTTTGTTTTTCACTAATCCATCCCCCCCCTCTCAATCCTTCCTTGGGTTCAAAAAATGGCATTAGAGAAAGGTTCCTCCTGAGTAATCTTAACCTCTTGAGGTATACCCAATATGGCATAGGACATGCATTACAAAGTTTTGATCTTTGATGGAAGAAACTTTCCATATTGGAAGGAGAGAATGGAGTCGCATTTGGAGACATTGCAAGATAGAATTTGGGAAATCATTCTAATTGGATATACACCTCCATAGGGTGGGGCTCAGAGTCTAGATGAGATAAATTTGAAGGAGACTAATGTGAAGGATAAAGCTATAATTTTCAGTTGTATAAGTGATTCAGTGTTTGGAAGGGTTAAAGGATTGAACAAAACAAAATTTATATGGAACAAGATATGTTTGGCATATGAAGAAGATCTGAAGATAAAGAAAGATAGGTTTATAAATCTGAAGCAGGAGTATGAGTAGTTGAGAATGATAGAAGATGAAAGTGTTGAGAGCTATACTCATAGAGTGACTGATCTTGTTGATGGCATTAGAGTTGCTAGAGGACATTTGGAGGAATGTGATGTTGTTCATAAGATCTTGTTGACTTTGCCTAAATCTTACAAGCCACAAAGATGTGTTATACAAGGAGCAATGATTTGAGTAAGTATACCATTGATTAGCTTATTGGTACTTTAGCAGCCTTTGAGATTTCAGAAATGGAGGAAGAGAAAAGAGAAAAGAAAGAAGCGGTATTTAATGTTTCAAGACATGATGATCTAGAATGTAGTGGAGATCTAGATGGAGTTGAAGCAAATTTTGTGAGAATTGTAGTAAGGCACTGGAAAATACAAAGGTAAGTTACCTCTGAAATATTTTTCTTGTGGTAGAATTGGACATTATGCTTCTAATTGCACTTACAAAGATGACTATAAGAGACTAGATGATGATGAGAAGAAAAACAAGTTTAAAAGATGCAACTTTAACAGAAGAGAGGAGAAGATATTTTGTTCTATTGAGGAGCATACATCTGAAGATGAAGTTGATGATAAATTGAATGAAGAATCCATATTTCTAGCAATTGAAGATAAGGAGGATTCTTTGAAGAAACTGGAAGAAGAGAAAATAGTTAAGACTGCATTGCATGCTAAGATAGAACCAAGTACGTGGATTATAGACTACTAATGCTCAAACCATATGACCAATGATAAAGACAAGTTTATTAATCTCAAGAAGTATGATGGAGGATCAATGAATTTTTTTGAAGAATATGGTGCAGCTATCCGAGGTATCGGAAGTGCTTCAATTGATGGTAAGCATAAAATAGATGATGTTTATTATGTTGAAGATTTAAGACATAGTTTGTTAAGTGTTAGTCAAATGTGTAGAAAAGGTTATGAAGTGTTGTTTAGTAGCATCAGATGTGTAATAAAAAAAGAGAAGAATGGTAAAGAGTTTCAAAAGGAGTTAGAACAGCTAAAATGTATACTATATCAAGGATAGAAAGGAGAAATAAATGTTTGCTAGCTCAGAAGGTTGATATTGTTCCAGCAGTTACAGAGAAGACAAGTGATCCAAAAGAAAGCAAAGAGAAAGGAACAAATGATAAAGACGAAGAAGAGGAAGAGTCAGTGAAAGTTCTTTCTAAATATGTTTAGAAGCATCATTCTGAAAATCAGATAATTGGACACAAGGAAAAAGGTGTTTAGACAAAAAGGAAGATTGTAGAAGCTCAAGAACAAGCCAATTACTATTTTCTATCTATGACTAATCTGAAGACTTATGAGGAAGAAAGTAAGGATGAAATTTGGGTAAAAGCAATGGAAGAAGAATTAAATCAAATCTAGAAGAACAAGACTTCGGAACTAGTACCTAGACCGGTGGACAAAAATGTAATAGGAACTATTTATGGGTGTTCAAGAATAAGTTAAATGAGAAAGAACAAGAGACAAGGAATAAAGAAAGACTGGTATGTAAAGGATATCCTCAAGTAGAAGGCATAGACTTTGAATAAATTTTTGCTCTGGTAGAAAGGATGGAAGCTATTTGCATGTTTCTTGCATTTTTTGCTTAGAAGAACCATAGAGTTTATCAAATGGATGTCAAATAAGCATTTTTGAATGGATATCTAAAAGAAGAAGTTTACATCAAGAAACTAGATGGTTTCAACCTGACCGAGGAACTGGATATGGTGTGTAAACTAAAGAAGACAATCTATTGACACAGACAAGCACCGAGGGCCTGGTATGCGAATTTGGATAGGTATTTGCTTCAACATAATTTCAAGAAAGGTATAGTAGACAATAACCTTTATTTCAAGATTGATGGAGATAAGTGTTGAACCCAAGGCAGGACTGAGAGGGGGGGTAAATCAGTCCAAACAAACAATTAATGCAACACATAAATAATTCATCAATAACAAACATTCAACACATGAACACCAAGATTTATACGTGGAAAACCCAAACATGAAAAAACCACGATGAGCACCTACCCACAAAAATATATCCACTATGCATATCAAATTACAAAGAAAAGAACTCATTTCTTTGAACTTGCACACCAAGGCTAATTGCTCATCAAACAAGATACAAAGAGGACTTGAAAAACTTGAAGCTAACTACACTCAAGGAAGGATATAGAAAATGATATTAAAAAAAGGATGTCATAATCATGAATTTGTCCTTGAACTCTACATCAAGCGACCAACATCAACACACAACTCTGACCTCAACTACCAACACTCTATCTCAAGTCTCTATCACAGTCTTAGCACAACTTGTATAACATTCGAAAACTCTTCTTCTCTTCACTGAACCTCGCTGACTATCTTTGCATCATACATCTACACTCCACGCCTCATCACACACTTATCTCAATCACATGCATCCTTATATACAAGATAGATCATCAAAAACTTAAACCAAGTCAACGTTGAATCAAAATACACTTTTTGAACAAAAAATATAAACAATGATCCACTCCAAAAGAAAGAAGGGACCAAAATAAGTATCTTCCAAAGATCAATTCGCTGATCTGCAATCATCGAAACATAGCCAACTGCATATCCACACACTATGCATCCATATAAGCAATTAACAATCAAAACATACTCTCCAATTCAAATAACTCAAATCTAGATCTCCACACACTACAGTGAGACCCATAACATATCAAACATGATTCCACAAATCATATTCAAACGAAAGGATATGTCTAAAATTGAATCTTACAAACAACAATGATCAATGCCACAACACCCGAGAACACAAAGATGTTTCCAGACCATAGAACCATTATATCTATGATCTTGGAAATATATCCAATGAAGATAACAACACTCAACATCAATAATAGATTTTAAACCCAAACACTTTCGGAACAACCAATAGAACAATTGCACCAACAACACAACAATATAATTGTAGATTAAAATCTTTAGCTCTCACTCTCAAGCCCTTTTAATTTACTTATTAATGCCTCGACTCCTAACCATTAAAAATTTTCTCTCCCATTTTGCCACGTGTCAGCTGGGCGGACTTTTGAGCCTATCATTTTTGTTTCATTTCCTTGAAACCCTATTGGGTTGTCGTATGTCTCAACCTAGAGCTAGGTTCAAGCCTTAAAGTTGATGTAGCTAGCCAGCCACATGTCTCATTTGTGGAGCTTTCCTAAAAAGGGAGGAAGATAAGTGGGGAGAATTCTTGCTATTTTTCAATGTGTCTCATTTGTGGGTCTTTTAGCAAGGAGAGGAATTAAGGAAGGAAGAGTCTCTGCCTAGCTGTCATGCATCTACCCAGCCAAGTTTTAATCAGGCATGAATAGGGAGAAATTTTGAAGGTCGAAATGATCCAACAACAAGTAGCCATCTTTGGGAGTTGTGTAGGCTATTGCAGGGTACTGATTTGTGAAAGTGGTTAGGCTAGTAATGACGATCAAAGGAGTGGGAAGACAACTGGTAAAAAAGCATGAATGTGAAGTCATGCAAAGGAGGAGGAGGAAAATTTTCTATTTTTCTAGCTAAGGTTTTTGGGTAATTAGGATAGGTTATAAAGGGGGATTTTAGTTCATTTTAAAGGGGTTCACACATATAGAGAATTTTTATTTTACTCAGACTTCAGTATTATTTTCAGCTTGCGCAAATAGATAATCAGACTATACCAAATTATGACCTTTATGCTTATTTGTTTATGTTTCTGGTTGGATTATGCATTATGTCATTAGAGTAAGAATTTGAGATTTGCAGTATGCATATTTTTTTATGATATTAAGCATAACTTCTTCTTGTTGAATCATGTCTCAGACTCCTTTAACTTGTTGATTGTTGTTTTTAATTCATATTATGCTTGCAGTAAATCTTACTATTTTGGGTTGTTTCAATTAGTGAATTATCAAGCCTTTAAATTGTGCATTTAGTGTATGGTATTTTGTGCTTTGAATGCTTAGAATCTTAAACCTATGGCGCATCACCTTGGTTAGTTTAATTTCGGCATTTTCTTTCCCCTTTTCCCATTGCAAATGAAGAATTAGCTTCTAAAATCCTGGAGGTTGTTCAGTGGGGCACAATAGGTTCCTCACTCACTAAACTTCCCATTAGGTTGTTGTTCTAGAAGAAATTTTAGGCATCAACAATAACTCTACACCATAGAGATTTTGAATGAATCCAGAACAATAAGTTTGACATCAATGACAACAACAACAACAACAACAACACATCAATGACAACAACAACAACAACACATCAATGCATACTTCCAACAATCTTCCCCTTTGTCATTGATGGCAACACATGATGACACCTACACGTCAAAGAAGAATAATACTACTCAATATCTCTTCAAGGATATGCATCACATTTATGCGCTCTCCCAATATCAACCTTCAAACTTCTCGATCATTGCTCTATTGCTAGAACTATCTCAATCTCTCCCCCAAAAATCAAACTTGGTCAACCTCTCCCCCTTTTCCATCAAGGACAAAGGTCATAAAACAAAACTACACACACCACTACTCCCCCTGAGAGAAACCACAACATCAATCAAAGAAAGAGAAATAGGCATGAAATCTCCCCTTGGAAAGATACATCCCCATAATACACCTAGCTAGAAGAAGGGGGGCATTTTCCCTAAGCTTCTCCCAAAGAAACCAAAATGTATCCTTTGCCAATGCCTTAGTGAAAATATTTGTAACCTACTCTTTCGTAGAAATGTATTCCAATCAAACTTCCTTCTCAACAACTATCTCCCTTAAGTAATGATATCTAATTGAAATATGGTTTGTTCTTGACGGCATAACAAGATTCTTCGAAATGTTTATTTCACTTGTATTATCACAAAAAATAGGAATTTATTCATCATATGTTACCTTGATATCCTTAAGAGTCTATCTCATCCACATCACCTAAGTGCAACAAGATGTCACTGCAATATACTCTACTTCATTAGTAGATAGGGAAACTAAGTCTTGTTTCTTACTGAACCAGGAAACCAATCTACCCCCCAAAAAGAATACACCACCACTATTACTCTTCTAGTCATCAACACTTCCAGCCCAATCTGCATCAATATAGGCTTTCAACATAAAATCTCCACCTTTTTTTGTACCAAAGTCCAAATCCCACAATACCTTTCAAGTATTTAAAAATTCTTTTCACAACTTGTTCATGTCTCACCTTCAGATTCGCCTGAAATATAGCTACCAGATTGACAACCCATATGATATCTGGTCTAGATGTAGTCAAATACAACAATCCAACAATCATCGATTTGTACTTCTTTTGTTCAACTTCAGGAGACTCGTCATCTTTTCTCAATTTGCATCCAACGAATAAAAGAGTTGTAACCGGTTTGCAATATCTAAACCAAACTTCTTCAACATTTCCTTCACATGCTCTGAGAAATAAAAATTCCATCTTCTAATTGAATAACTTGCAAAACAAAAAAGAAAGACAACCCACCAATCATTTACATCTCAAATTCATTCTACATCTCCTTAGAAAATTATTTGCATAGATCATCATTTCCTCCAAATATAATATCATCAACATAAACTATAACAATTAACAACTTATCTTCATCAATCTTGAAATAAATATTATTGTCGTTTGTACCTTTCCTTAAATTTTGTTGAAGCAAATAACTGTCCAATCTTGCATACCAGACTCTAGGTGCCTATTTAAGTCCATACAACGCCTTCTTCAGTCTACACACAATGTCCCAATCTTTTGTCAATCTGAATCCATCTGGTTGCTCAATGTAAACTTCTTCTTCTAGATCTCCAATCAAAAATGTCAATTTGATATCCATCTGATAAACTTTAAAGTTCTTGTAAGAAAAAAATGAAAGAAACATGTGAATAGCTTACATCCTTGCTACCGGAGCAAAATTTTCTTCAAAGTATATACCTTCCACTTGAGAATATCCTTTACATACCATTCTTTCTTTATTCGTTGTCACTTGTCCTTCCTCATTCAACTTATTTCTGAATACCCATGTAGTTCCTATTACATTCTTATCCATCGGTCTAGGTACAAGTTCTCAAGTCTTATTCTTCTGAATTTGATTTAGTTATTCCTCCATTGCCTTTGTCGAACTTTCATCTTTTCTTGCTTTCTCATAAGTCTTCGGCTTAGTCACTGATAGAAAATAGTAATTATCTTGATCTTGAGCTTCTACAATCTTCCTTCTTATCTAAACGCCTTTTGATTTATCTCAATTATATGATTCTCTGAATGATTCTTCTGAACATACTCAGCAGGAACTTTCAGTAAATATTTATCTTCTTCTTCTTCTTCTTCATTTGATTCCTTCTCTTTTCTTTCTTTCAAATCATTTGTCTTCTCTGGAACTACTATAACAATCCCAACCTTTTGTGCTAGAAAACATTTACTCTCCTTTCCATCCTTAATATAGTAAATATTTCCACATGTTATAACTCCTTCTACAACTCTTTTATCAGCCTTCTCCTTTCTAATCACACATTTGATGCTACTAAGCAAAACTTGATACCCTTTTCTACACATTTGACTAACACTTAACAAATTATGTCTTAATCATTCAACATAATAAACATTATTAGTTTTATGCTTACCATGAATTGAAGCGCTTTCAATACCCTCTTCTCCAGCAAAATCCACAGATCCTCCATCATTTCTTGAGATTAATGAACAAATATTTATCACCGGTTAAATGATTTGAACATATGGAGCCTATAATCCATGTACTCGATTCTATCTAAGCAAGCAATACAGTCTTAACTGATTTCTCTTCCTTTGGTTTCTCCAAAGCATTCTCCTTATCCTCAATTGCTAGAAACAAAGATTCTGCATTCGATTCATCATCAACTTCATCTTTAGATATATATTCTTCAATAGAACATAAGCCCTTCTTGTCCTATTTGTTGAAATTGTGTCTTCTAAACTTATTGGTCTTCTCATCATCATCTAGTCTCTTATAGTCTTCTTTATAAATGCAATTAGAACCATAATGTCCAATTCTATCACAAGAAAAATATTTCAGAGGTAACTTACCTTTGTATTTTCCAGTACCATGTTGTAATATTCTCACAAACTTTGCTTCAACTTCATCTAGATCTCCACTACATTATGGATCATCAAGTCTTGAAACATTAAATGTTGCTTCTTTATTTTCTCTCTTCTCTTGCTCCATTTCAATAATCTCATATGTTGCTAAGGTACCAATAAGTTGATCAATGGTATACTTACTCAAATCATTTCTCTCTTAAATAGCACATCTCTGTGGCTTGTATGTTTTAGGAAAAGTCAGAAAAACCTTATGCACATCACATTCTTCTAAATTTCCACCAGTAGCTCTAATGTCATCAACAAGATCAGTTACTCTATGAATATAGTTCTCAACGCTCTCATCTTCTAGCATTCTCAAGTATTCATACTTTTTCTTCAAATTCATCAATCTATCCTACTTTGTCTTCAAATATCCTTCATATGCCAAACACAACTAGTTCCACATAGCTTTAGCTTCTTTCAAACCTTTTACCCTTCCAAACATTGAATTACTTATATAGCTGAGTATTATTGCTCTAGCCTTTGCATTAGCCTCCTTCAACTTTATCTCATCTAGAGTCATAGCACCACCCTATGGAGGTGTATATCCAATCTAAATGATTTCCCAAATTCCATTCTACAATGTCTCTAAATGTGACTTCATTCTCTCCTTTCAGTATGAAAAATTTGTACAATCAAACATAGGAACTTTGTAATGCATGTCCTACATCATACTAGATCCACCTCAAGTGGTTAAGCTTACTCAAGAGGAACCATGCTCTGATACCAATTATTGATCCTAAGGAAAGATTGAGAGGGGGGTGAATCAGTCCAAACAAACAATTAATGCAACACATAAATAATTAATCAAAAACACGCATCCAACACATGAACACCAAGATTTATATGTGGAAAACTCAAACAGGGAAAAACCACGTTGAGCACTTGCCCACAATATATCCATTGTGTATATCAAATTACTAAAAAAGTAACTCACTACTTCAGGCTTGCACACCAAGGTTAACTACTCATGGAACAAGATACAAAGAGAACTTACAAAACCTAAAGCTAACTACACTCAGAGCAAGATACAAATAATGTTATGAAAAAAAGGATCTCCTTATCATGATTTTGTCCTTGAAATCTGCATCAAGCAACCAGCATCAACACAACTCTGACATTAACTGCCAACACTCTATCTCAAGCCTCTTCACCAAACCTCACTGACTATCTTCGCATCATAAATCTACAATCCATGCCTCATCACACACTTAACTCAATCATATACATCTTTATATACGAGATAGATTATCAAAATCATAAACTTGGTCGACCTAAATCAAAATACACACATTGATCCTCTCTAGGAGAAAGAGGGGACCAAAACACATCTTACACAAATCAATTCGACAAACTGCAATCATAGAAACATAACCAACAACATATCCATAGGCTACACATCCATATAATCAATTGACAGTCAAAACACACTCTCCAATGTAAATAACTCAAATCTAGATCTCCACGCACTATGGTGCTCGACCATAGCATATCAAACGTGCTTCCACAAATCATATTCAGATCAAAAGATAGGTCTAACATAGTATCTTACAACCAGGAACAATCAATGCCACAACACCCGGAGAACACAGAGATGTTTTCAGACCACAGAACTATCATATCCATGATACCAAAACTATATCCAATGAATATAACAACAAGACTCAACATTAGCAATAGATTTCAAACCCAAAAACTTCCAAAACAACTAATAGAACAATTGCACCAACAACACAACAAGAAAATTGTACACCATAGACATTCCAGACCAATTCAGATCAACAAGTTTGACATCAATGACAACCACAACAACACATCAATGCACACTTCTAACAACAAGTTGTTAATTGTTATAATTTATGTTGATGATATTATATTTGGAGGAGATGATAGCTTATGTAAAGGGTTTGTTAAAGAGATGCAGAAAGAATTTGAAAGGTCAACAATTGGTGACTTATCCTTCTTTCTTGTGTTGCAAGTTGTTCAATAAAAAAATGGAATTTTTATCTCTTATAACAAGTAAGTGAAGGAAATACTAAAGAAATTTGATTTTGATGATTTCAAACTGGTTACAACTCCTTTAACGGTTGGATTCAAGTTGAGCAAAGATTATGAGTCTTCAGAGGTTGAACATAAGAAGTACAAGTTGATGATTGGTGGATTATTGTATTTGATTGCTCCTAGACCAAATATCATGTAGGTTGTTTGTTTGGTAGCTAGATTCCACGCAAATCTAAAGGTGACACATGAGCAAGTTGTGAAAATAATTGTAAGACATTTGAAAGAAACTATGGATTATGGACTTTGGTACAAAAAAGGGGAGATTTAATATTGATAGCATATACTAATGCAGATTGGGCTAGAAGTGTTGATGAGTGGAAAAGTACTAGTGGTGGTGCATTCTTTTTAGGGGATAGATTGGTCTCCTGGTTCGGTAAGAAACAAGATTTAGTTTCCCTATCTACTGCTAAAGAAGAGTATATTACAGTGGCATCTTGTTGTTCTTGGGTAATATGGATGAGACAAACTCTTAAGGATATAGAGGTAACATATGATGAAGAAATTTATATTATGTGTGACAATACAAGTTCCATAAACATTTCAAAGAATCCACTTATGCATTCTAGAGAAAAGCATTTTTTAATTAAAGTTGTCACTACTCAAGGGAGAAAGCTGTTGAGAAGGAAGTTAGATTGGAGTACATTTCTATGAAAGAGCAGGTTGTAGATATTTTCATGAAGGCAAAGGATACATATGAGTTTATTCAAGAGAATCTTTGGGTTACTGCCCCTCCTTCTTCTAGCTAAGTGCATTATGGATATGTATCTTTCCAGGGGAAGCTTTCATGCTTATTTCATGTCCTGGATTGATGTTGTGGCTGCTCTCAGGGGGAGCAATGGTGTATGCAGTATTGTTGTGACCTTTGTCCTTGATGGCAAAGGGGGAGAGATTGAGCAAGTTTGGTCTTTGGGGAGAGATTGAGTAAGTTTTGAAGGAGAGAGATTGAGTAGTAATTTTGAGATACTTCTGATATAGGGAGAGTTTGTGCAGATTCAGTTTATGGAGAGATATTTAGTAGTATTTGAGTTTGGTCAAGTGTTGACAAGTGTTGTTGTCAATGAAACAGGGGGATATTGTTGGAAGTATGTGTTGCTATGGTTATCATTGATGTCAAACTTTTTGTTCCAAATTGACATTGGTCTGGAATGTCTATGGTGTAGATATATCTTGTTATGTTGGTGTTGCAGGTGCTCATTAGTTGTTCTGAAAGTGTTTAAATCTGAAAAGTGTTGCTGACATTGTTTATTATGGTTATCTTTGTTGTATATAGTTTTGGTATCGTGGATATGATTGTCATGTGGTCCAAAAATATCTTTGTGTTCTTTGGGTGTTGTAGCATTGTTTGTTGTTGGTCATGATATTCTATGGTTCACCTATCTTTAGGTCCATATATGAGTTGTGGGATATTGTTTCATGTGTTATGGGTTGTTAGACAGTTCAAATAATCGGAAGACAATTGAGAGGGGGGTGAATCAGTTGTCACTAGATTACCAGAACCTTAAGCAATTTAAACTTTAATACTGGAACCCAAAAAATCAATACCAGAATGCATAAACCAAATACTGAAATAGCAGATAAACCAATTAAGCATAAACAACAATCAGAGAATAAATACCATCACATGACACCAAGATTTGTACGTGAAAAACCCGGTAAAGGGAAAAACCATGGTGGGAAGCCTACCCACAGTCAAATAATACTTTTGTAGTAAGTATGTGAATTACAATTGAGGGGCCTACACTTGCAGGAAGGCCAACATCCTAGAGCACACTACTCATCACAAAAGGATTCTCATTGACTACATAGAAATCCATACTACAATATAGAAGAAATAATGAACTACAAAGATAGCATATCATATGCCTGAGTACAGTTTCAGTTAAGCTCAATAATGGAGGACTAAATCCTCTTACATAAACCCAACTCGATCACCAATTATTGACCAAATCCTCTTCCTGAATGATTATTACATTATTCACTCCTATTACATTTCATATCACATACCCATATGATCTATAATGAGATCTTACTTCATCTATATGCAAACCCTCGACCATAAACAATCAAGTCAGACACCAAACAATAAAACAATTAAATAATTATATAAAATATGTTGGCTTGAGACCAAACAAATAATATCCAACCCATGAGACATCCCAGAAATGCATCGAGAAGTCCAATCCACACATTACATTAAGTCGGTCCATAACCTAGACAATATCGGGACCCAATATAGGTCCACACATGCTAAAGAAATGATCCCAATCAACTAAGTCTCAAACATGATCACCATTAGCATCCTAAAACTCCACTAGAAGCCTCACCAACACCACTAATGCATATAATCAAATATCTTCATCAAAACTCTATCGGTGAAACCCTCGCCGAAACAACAAACCAAGCTTACCAGCATAGAGGATAGCATCCGATCACCAGATCAAAACCAACTGACTGAACATGAATTTGAGTAGCATGAATAAACCAATTCCATAACCTAAACAGACCAGAGCATACCGGATCATAATGATCCAATCCAACTAGAAACCAAACAACCTACCAGGACCAGAAGGATGCCAATAAAGCAACCAAAACAGCTAGTGTTGACATCAATGACAAAACATCAAAGCAACACATAATCAATTCCTCCAAATGGCCAACAATCCCCCCCTTTGGCATTGATGGCGACACTAGACGTGAAAAACATCCAAGTGCCAAGAAATGCCAAACAAGTCTCCCCCAATGGAAGACAGCCAACAATCTCCCACACAAAGATATAGAAATGAAGTTCTGAAATAAAGATCAAACTCCCCCTGTGAATGATATCTCTATAAAGATCTATTTTTCACATATATCTCTCCCCCTCTGACATCAATGCCATAAATCTGACAAAAATATCAAAGCAAAAACATAAACCACTGAATCACAAGGCTAACTACTCCCCCTAAGCAATAGCATCCCCACATCAATCCAAAATGAATGATATCTCTGATAATGCATACCAGACTAATGCAAAATAGCATCAATCAGTTCTCTATCGGAGGGGCAAAAATCCCTAATCTGTCTCTCAGGTACTCAAATCATTCTTTAGACAAAGGTTTAGTGAAAATATTTGCAATCTGCTCTTTAGTGTTCACATAAACCAGTCTAACTTCATTTTCCTCCACCTTCTCCTTCAAAAAGTTATACTTGATAGATATGTGCTTTGTCTTAGAGTTAAATACTAGGTTCTTTGATATGTCAATAGTGGCAGAGTTATCATAGTGAATAACTATCGGTCCAATGCAATGCACTTTAATATCCTTCAACATTTGCATCATCAATAGAACTTGTGTACAGTTAGTAGCAGCAACAACATACTCAGCTTCAGCAGTAGATAAAGAAGTACATGATTGTTTCTTGCTGATTCATAAAACCAACTTCTTTCCAAGAAAGAAAGCTCCACCAGAAGTACTTTTTCGGTTATCAACATCACCTACCCAATCTGCATCTTCAATCATAGACTTGTATCTTGTAGGATTTACCGATGCAGATTCATCTTTCCTTGACAATTTCTCACTTGTAACCATAGGAGTACTTATCGATTTAGAGTCTACCATACCAAATTTCTTTAACAATTCCCTAGCATACTTAGTTTGATAGATGAAAGTACCTTTGTCAGTCTGAGTAATCTGCAAACCTAAGAAAAATCTCATTTCCCCAATCATAGACATTTCAAATTCTTTCTCCATATTCTTAGAAAATTCCATGCACAACTTATCTTCACCTCCAAAAATAATATCAACAAAAACTTCAATAATCTATCATCATCGGTGACTTTATAATATAAATTAATGTCAGCATTACCTTTAGTGAAACCAAGCTTCAAAAGATATTTATCTAACCTTGCATACCAAGCTCTAGGTGCCTGTTTCAATCCATATAAAGCTTTCTTTAACCTACAAACCATGTTTGTATTATCTAAAAGTGAAAAAACATCAGGTTTCTCAATATAAACTTCTTCATCAAGATCCCCATTCAAAATGCACTCTTAACATCCATCTAATAAACCTTGTAGTTTTTATGTGCAACATAGGCAAGAAATAATCTTACAACTTCAATCCTAGCTACAGGTGCAAAAGTTTCACCATAATCAATTCCTTCCTTCTTAGAATATCCTTTACAAACCAATCTAGCTTTATTCCTTATAACTTGTCCATCTTCATTCAATTTATTCCTAAATACCCATTTAGTTCCAAAAAAATTCTTATTTTTAGGTCGGGGAACTAAAGTCCATGTGTTATTCTTCTCTATCTGATCTAATTCATCTTCCATAGCTTTCATCTAACATTCATCTTTCCATGCTTCAATTATTGATATTGGTTCAACTTGAGAAATTACACATACCTCATTAGTTGCCAACCTCCTTCTTGTCATCACTCCATTGTTTTTATCCCCAATGATCTGATCTTCTGAATGATTCAATCTCACATACTTAGGAGTCTTCTAACTCTCTGTTCCTCTTCCTGGTTCTTCAGTTACTATTGAATTTTTTGATATTGTCGGAGTAACTGGCTCAACATTTTGTTCTGGTAAAGGTGTTACCGGTTCAGTTGTGATCATTTCTATTGTTGGTTGTTGCTCATAAACTCTGATTTGGCTTCTATTCAAGTCATCGACCTTGGCATTAGCACTCTCCATAATTACCTGTAATCTCTTGTTATAACATCTATATGCTTTGCTTTCATTAGAATAACCAAGAAAAATTCCTTCATCACATCTAAGATCAAATTTTCCAATGATATCATCTCTCCTGATATAACATTTACTACCAAATATTCTAAAATACTTAACTGTAGGTGTATTGCCAAACCATTATTCATAAGGTGTCTTACCAGCTTCTCCTTTGATATGTACTCTGTTGAATGTATAAACTGTTGTGTTCATTGCCTCTCTCCAGTAGATATGAGGTAGACTAACTTCCATCATCATTATTCTAGCAACATCCAAGATAGTTATGTTCTTCCTTTCCACAACTCCATTCTGTTGAGGTGCCCGAGGAACAGAAAATTGTCTCCTTATACCATGCTTCTCACAAAAGTTATTAAACTCAACAGATGTGAATTCTCCACCATGATCTAATCTTAAACATTTAATCTTCAATCTTGTCTTTGTCTCAACTTTAGCCTTAAATATTTTAAAATTTTCAAAAGCCTCACATTTCTCCCTTAGAAAAGTAACCCACATCATTCTAGAATAATCATCAATGATTAGTATAAAATATATCACCTTGAAAACTTTTAGCTCTAGCAGTGCCACACAAATCAGTATGAATAAGATCAAGAACATCATTAGATTTGTCTTGTATACTCTTGAAAGAGGTTTTGACCTGTTTTGCCATTTGACATTCTTTACATACCAGATTATAGGGCTTCACAGTTTTAGGTATATCTCTAACTACCTTAGTTGAACTAATCTTTACAATGCAATCAAAATTCACATGACATATCCTTTTATGCCATAGCCAACTCTCATCAATTTATGCAATTAAACATGTCTTCTCACCGGAATTCAAATGAAATATATTACCTTTTGTCTCTGTACCAGTTGCAATCTCCAAACCAGATCTATTAATGATTTTGCATTTTCCATCCTTGAACTATAATTCAAATCCCTTATCCACTAATTTTCATACACTCAAAAGATTATGCCTCAAACCTTCAACATAATAAACATTATCAGTATTGTGCTTACCATCCAATAATATAGTTCCTTTTCCCTTGATCATACATGTGCTTTGTCATCTCCAAATCTAACCAAACCGCCATCAAATTATTGCAAAGATAGAAACTTCCTTTTATCTCCAGTCATATGATGTGAACATCCACTATCAATTACCCATTCATCCTTATCTTCAATTTTAGCAGCCAGTGCCTTCTCTTCAGGTACATTCTCTTCCAGTGTCGGAACATCTTCCTTGATATCTAGGAACACTCATTCCTTTCCATTGTCGAAACCACTAGAAGAGTCTTGTGTCGGTTCATCATCAAATCAGTCACACCTTCATCATCCGCTATGTAGCATGATGTATTTATGTTTTTCTTGTACTTATACTTGTTCTGATATCCAGGGTTAGGCTTAAAAGATCTTCTAGCTCTCTCTTCAAATCTTGAATTCCTTTCGAGACATCTAGATGCAAAATGACCTATTTTATTACATACAAAACATTTAAAAGGTGTTTTTCCTTCATACTTACTTCCTACCAGTCTTTTAGGTAATCTTCTAGAAAATGGAGCTTCAAGTTGCTCAAATTATTCATCTTCCCTCTTCATATCATCCAATTCCCTTGCATATAAATCTTTCCAATTTTGCTTACCAGTTGATGATGTAGATGCATGAAAAACAAGTTCGGACTTCACAGCTCCAGAAGGTCCAAATTCTTCAAGCTCAAAAGCAGATAATTTCCCAACCAAGATATCTCTATTGACAGAAGTATTAGCCATTGTTCTCAATTCATTAATTATAGTAGCCTTCATATTGTAAGCCGGTGGCAAAGCTCTTCGAACTTTAGAAACTATTTCATCTTCACTCAAAGTTCCACCACAACATTGAATTCCCATAACAATCTCATTTACCCTTTCCATGAATGCAGTAATCCTTTCATCTTTTTCCATCTTCAAGTTTTCATATCCACCCGGTAACCATCAAGTTTAGCAATCTTCACAGTAGGGTCACCTTCATTAAGAGTCTCCAACTTGTCCCATATAGCCTTTGCAGATGATTTGTCAATTAATCCCATTAT
Source organism: Cryptomeria japonica (assembly GCF_030272615.1). NCBI lineage: Eukaryota > Viridiplantae > Streptophyta > Pinopsida > Cupressales > Cupressaceae > Cryptomeria > Cryptomeria japonica. The sequence goes on along the minus strand of NC_081410.1, from coordinate 181,508,894 downwards.
TTGTTGATCAAAAAGTGTACACAAGAGGGCTTCTCTTGCTCTATAATCATTCTCAAGCTCCTTATCCAAATTTTCTGAAGGAGAATTGCTAGATGTTGGATTATGAGGTGTAACACCATTCTCAGTGATTTCTCAGTGATTTCCCAAATCTCCTTACCAAGAAATCTCAATTGAGTCTCCATCTGAATCTTTCATACTATAATTTGTTCCTTCAAGCCTAGGAATATCTCTCCAAAAGATAGCAGTTGATGAACTAGATGAACTTGAACTGTTAGTCGCCATAGGATCTTCCTCAAGTGGTTAAGCTTCTGTAGAGAGGACTAGATCTCTGATACCAGTTGTTAGATAGTTCAAATAACCGGAAGACAACTGAGAGGGGGGGTAATCAGTTGTCACTAGTTTACCGGAACCTTCAGCAATTTAAACTTTAATACCAGAACCCAAAAGATCAATACCAGAATGCATAAACCAAATACCGAAATAGAAGATAAACCAATTAAGTATAAACAACAATCAAAGAATAAATACCATCCACATGACACCAAGATTTGTACGTGGAAAACCCAGTAAAGGAAAAAACCACGGTGGGAAGCCTACCCACAGTCAAATAATACTTCTACAGTAAGTATGTGAATTACAATTGAGGGGCCTGCACTTGTAGGAAGGCCAACATCCTAGAGCACACTGCTCATCACAAAAGGAGTCTCACTGACTACATAGAAATCCAGACTACAATCCGAAAGAAAGAATGAACTGTAAAGATAGCATCTCCTATGCCTGAGTACAGTTATGATTAAGCTCAATACCGGAGGACTAAATCCTCTTACATAAACCCAAATCGGTCACCAATGATTGACCAAATCCTCTGCCTGAATGATTATTACATTATTTGCTCCTATTACATTCCATATCCCATACCCATATGATCTACATTGAGATCTTACATCATATATATACAAACCCTCGAACATAAACAATTAGGTCGACCACCATACAATAAAATAATTACATAATTACAAAACATGTCGGCCTAAGATCAAACAAATAATATCCATCGCATAAGACATCCTAGAAACGCATCGAGAAGTCCAATCCACACGTTACATTAAGTCGATCCATAACCTAGACAATACCGAGACCCAATATAGGTCCACACATGCTAAAGCAATGATCCCAATCAACTAAGTCTCGAACATGATCACCATCAGCATCCTGAAACTCCACTAGAAGCTGCACTAACACCACTTATGCATATCATCAAAGATCTTCATCAAAGATCTACCGGTGAAACCCTCACCAGAACAACAAAACAAGCTTGCCAGCATACAGGATAACATCCGATCACCAGATCAAAACCAACTGACTTAACATGAATCTGAGTAGCATGAATAAGACAATTCCATAACCCAAACATACCAGAGCATACTTGATCATAATGATCCAATCCAACCAAAAACCAAACAACCTACCGAGACCAGAAGGATACCAGTAAAGAAACCAAAACAACTAGTGTTGACATCAATGACAAAACATCAATGCAATTGTTAGGTCCCAGAGGCACCTAAGAGGGGGGGTGAATCAGTTGTCTATTAATTTCAACCAAATATACTTTAACCAAACTTAGTGCATAATACCAGTAAACCAAACTTTAATGTGGGTAGACAATTTACAGTTAATTGCAATATCAGTAAAGTTTAATGCATGAAATAGAAACACAAATAGCATACACAACACATAACACAGTTATTTGTATATGGAAACCCTATAAGGGGAAAAACCACGGTGGGAAACCTTACCCACAATCAGATGATACTACTACAAATAGTATGTGTGTACAAATGGGGTCTGCACATGCAGAAAGGCCAACTTCCTAGAGCTCACTGCTCAATCACAAAATGGGAGTCACGCTGACTACAATTGGATGGTTAAATCCAATGATAATGTACTGCTCAAAATAACATCTTCATATGCTGGATTCAGTACCAATTAAGCTCTGATTTGCCTTCTTCAAACCTTCCTTCAATCTTGAATGATGTTTGTGTGTATAGCTCTACTTATATATTCGCATATACCTTATTACAATCATTTTCGACACTCTACCACTACCACATAATCTCATAAATGAGATCTTACATATATACCAAAACCTAAGACCAATTGTGTAGGTCGGCTTACTAAGATATTATAATTAAATCAATTACAAATAAATCAATATGGGATGCATGATGTCGGCTCAATGCATTTACAACAATAACAAATCATCTCGATAACGTGTTGTGTTGATCTGGAATAGATAATGCTTGTCGGTCCATAACCTAGACCTATTTGTTGGTAACAACAAATATGCAAACTCAGTTGTACCAATAAACAAATCACCAAAACCAAGTGTCCAAACGATGTCTTCGACATAACCAAGTAATCTCCAGATGATAACAGATCATCCTCAGTGCTGGTGAATAATATAATCCTGTCGGTGAACCAGATACTGGTAGCTGTGCATAAGTCACTGAACATGTCGGTGAACATAAACAAAGATCTCCAAGTGTTCTCAAGTATTGACAAGTGTTGACATCAATGACAAAACCAATGCAACACATCCAAAATACCAACAACAACACAATCAGTTCCTCCAAATGGCTAACAATGGGTCTCACCATTGCATGTGGAAATCAGAATTTGAGTTATTTACATTGGAGAGCATGTTTTTTTATTGTTAATCGCTTATATGGATGGGTAGTGTGGATATGTTGTTAGTTATGTTCTGATGATTGCGGATTGGTGAATTTATTTTTGGGAGATGTGTTTTGGTCCCCTCTTTCTCTTGGAGTGGATTAGTGTGTGTATTTTTGGTCTAAAAGGTATATTTTGGTTCAGGTCGACTTGGTTCAAGCTTTGATGATCTATCTTGTATATAAGGAATGTGTATGATTGAGTTGTGATAGTGAGACGAGTATGAGGAAGAGAAAGGAAGTGTGGTAGAGTGAATGTGTGATGTGAAGATAATCAGTGAAGTTCGGTGAAGATTAGAGAAGAAGAATTGTGTTTGAATGATATGCAAGCTGTGTTGAGACTATGGCAGAGATATGAGACAGAGTGTTGGTAGTTGAGGTCTGAGTTGTGTATGTGCTGATGTCATTCACTTGATGCAAAGTTCAAGGATAGCTTCACGATCAAGAGATCTCCCTTTTTCCATATCATTTTTGTATATTTCCCTGTTCCAGTTAGCTTCAAGTTTTGCAAGTCCTCTTTTGTATCTTGTGCCATGAGCGGTTAGCCTTGCTTTGCATGTCCAGAGCAATGATCTCTTTTCTTTGTAATTTGTTATATATAGTAGATATATTTTGTAGGCAGGTGCTCACCGTGGTTTTCCCCTGTTTGGGTTTTCCACATAGAAAATATTGGTGTTCATGTGTTGATGTTTAATTGTTTATGTGCTGCAATAATTTATGTTTTGAACTAATTCACCCCCCCTCTGTCTTGCCTTGGATTCAACAATATTTCTGCTTGTTGATTATTCTTTATACTAAATTTGTATTGCTTGGACTAAAAGCGAAGTGTCACTTGAAATCCATTCTCAATAAAAGGTTCGAGATTAGGTATTACTTCATGTGTAAAAATGAATATAATAAAATATGTTTAAAATATGTTGTTGGTTATAAACATCTATGTTTCCTACAATTTAGGTAATGTGTATAAGAGTAAAAGGTATTTTATGAGATGGGGTTTAAGAGGAATATGGAAGTGCCAATGCAAACTAACGTAGCTGTAAAATATAAAGTATTATAATGATATTACTTAGACACAAAACTATCATTAGTTGTTGAAATTGACTTAATTTAATAAATTTAAAAGGATTGATTATGACTTAATTTGTAAGGAATAGCCGTAACAACTTTTATAGAGAAGTTGAAGTCTATAAGAAAACATTTGATGTTTATTAATGATGTATTAGATATATGATTAAACATTTATAATTTTCTACTTATAAATATAATTTGTAAGGAATAATTGTAACAACTTTCGTAGATAAGTTAAAGTCTATACGAAAAAAATTAATGTTTATGAATAATATATTAGATATATGATTAAACATTTATAATTTTTTTATTTTTACAACTACTAATAATAATGATAAAATAAATATATTAGAATGTCAAAAATTATATGAATATTTTGTCTTGATTGAGCAACACTCTAGAGATGACTTCCACTGATGGAGATACGAGGGCCATTGTATTCCTCCAGAGAGACCCCATGGTGTCAAATTATATGCAAAATCATTTCTTGATATTGTAGCAAAAGGTTACTTGTAGAGTTGTTCAATATCTTCAAAAAATAGCCTAATAAGGACAACTAACGTTCTACTACAGACAAAGATTATGTCTATAATAAATCACATTGAAATGACAATTGCATGCAATAACATCATCTCAATCTGTAGGCAATCCAAAATTCGGCAGATCATAAAACCATGTTTGAAGATGAGATTAGATATAACTTTCCTTTCAGCAGAGTAGTTGAGTTACACCAAATCACAAGTTGTTGAATGCTTTTTTATACTCAACAACAAGTTATCTTAAATGTTGATATGCACTCCATCAAAGAATCTTCATGACGTGACTCTAAGAATGTTCAGCACTTCTCTCTGACTCTTCTCTGCAACTGTACAGATGTGTCTGTGAGTCTTACACTGTTTATCTGAGAGTATATGACTGTTCATCAATATTCTGAACACTCTAATCACTTTTCAAACTTAATATATAAAAATAGAATGAATTCAATATAGGACAAGAATTCATGAAATATGATCTGATATGTTGATGCTAAAAACAGATGTAAAATCGAATCCAAAAGTTATTAAGAAAAAAGAATTCTTCCTTATTTATTTACTTAAGACTATTTATCTATAAGTCCATGACTGTTCTTCAATATTCTGTACACTGTAATCACTTTTCAAACATAATAAATAGAAAAGTAGAATGAATCTAATATAGAAAAAGAATCTTTACGGCGTTAATGATGGATCATGAAGTGCGATCTAGTACGTTGATGTTAAAATTAGACACAATCGAATCTAGAAACAATTAAGAAAAAAAACTCTAGCTAAAAATTCACCAACCAATTTCTTATTTAGAAACCTCCTTTAAATTTCACATTCAGGTTCCATTTCTATCACCCTTTTACTGCCTCAATTTCTTGTCTTAAAAATGAGACACTGTAATCACTTTTCAAACATGTAGAATGAATCTAATATAGAAAAAGAATTCTTATGGTGTTAATGATGGATCATGAAGTACGATCCAATACGTTAATGTTAAAATTAGATACACAATCGAATCTAGAAACTATTAAGAAAAAAAATTCTACCTAAAAATTCACCAACCAATTTCTTATTTAGAAACCTCCTTTAACTTTCACATTCAGGTCCATTTCTATCACCCTTTTACTGCCTCAATTTCTTGTCTTAAAAATGAGACACTGTAATCACTTTTCAAACATAATAAATAGAAAAGTAGAATGAATCTAATATAGAAAAAGAATCTTTACGGCGTTAATGATGGATCATGAAGTGCGATCTAGTACGTTGATGTTAAAATTAGACACAATCGAATCTAGAAACAATTAAGAAAAAAAACTCTAGCTAAAAATTCACCAACCAATTTCTTATTTAGAAACCTCCTTTAAATTTCACATTCAGGTTCCATTTCTATCACCCTTTTACTGCCTCAATTTCTTGTCTTAAAAATGAGACACTGTAATCACTTTTCAAACATGTAGAATGAATCTAATATAGAAAAAGAATTCTTATGGTGTTAATGATGGATCATGAAGTACGATCCAATACGTTAATGTTAAAATTAGATACACAATCGAATCTAGAAACTATTAAGAAAAAAAATTCTACCTAAAAATTCACCAACCAATTTCTTATTTAGAAACCTCCTTTAACTTTCACATTCAGGTCCATTTCTATCACCCTTTTACTGCCTCAATTTCTTGTCTTAAAAATGAGACACTGTAATCACTTTTCAAACATGTAGAATGAATCTAATATAGAAAAAGAATCCTTACGGCATTAATGATGGATCATGAAGTGCGATCCAATATGTTGATGTTAAAATTAGACACACAATAGAATCTAGAAACAATAAAGAAAAAGAATTCTAGCTAAAAATTCACAAACCAATTTCTTATTTAGAAACCTCCTTTAACTTTCACATTCAGGGTCCATTTCTATCACCCTTTTACTGCCTCAATTTCTTGTCTTAAAAATGAGACACTGTAATCACTTTTCAAACATGTAGAATGAAGCTAATATAGAAAAAGAATGCTTACGGCGTTAATGATGGATCATGAAGTACGATCCAATACGTTAATGTTAAAATTAGATACACAATCGAATCTAAAAACTATTAAGAAAAAAAATTCTAGCTAAAAATTCACCAACCAATTTCTTATTTAGAAACCTCCTTTAACTTTCACATTCAGGTTCCATTTCTATCACCCTTTTACTGCCTCAATTTATTGCCTTAAAAATGAGACACTGTAATCACTTTTCAAACATGTAGAATGAATCTAATATAGAAAAAGAATTCCTACGGCGTTAATGATAGATCATGAAGTGCAATCCAATACGTTGATGTTAAAATTAGACACACAATCGAATCTAGAAACTATTAAGAAAAAAAATTCTAATTAAAAATTCACCAACCAATTTCTTACTAAAAACCTCCTTTAACATTCACATTCACATTCACATTCACATTCACATTCACATTCACATTCACATTCACATTCACATTCACATTCACATTCCATTTCTATCACCCTTTTACTGCCTCAATTTATTGTCTTATAAATGAGAGCTCAGAATGATCACTGTTCCCATCCTTTTAGGAATGACTGGTATGTCTTGTTTAGTTTATGTCATTAATGCCGAGATTCGAACCCGTGATCTCCATGGACTTTAATGCCCAATACTGCTACTATATTGTATATAAAGTTCTTTTTCCATTAATATATATAAAAGAGCTATTCTGAACATTGGAAGCATAAAGCTGTGTAGCTTGATAAGTCCAAGACATCTGGTATGGAATAAAAGCATAAAATAACTTTTAATGAAGTCAATAAAGAAAATCTTGTGAGTATCTTGAGTAAATAACTTCAATTTTAAAAGTTGTGACCATTTTTTCTAAAATATTGCCTTTGCATTTCAAGGAGAGATTCGAACTTTAGACCTTTAAACTCTCAGGTCAAGATGCCCATTCTCTCTTTTGGTTAGTGGACTAAACTTTCACATGCAATGGAATCCTTGCAAAATCGTTATATATTTCAGTATCTGATCCATCAAATATTTTATAACTTTAAAGAATCCAAAATTAGTTTGAAATAAAGAGTCATATTAATGTAAAAGGTTGAGGAATAATTTTTTTATCATAACATAATTAAAGAAATGTATTTGGTTTTGTTATAGATGAGAAGAGTGTAATTTAATTTTTTTGGTTTTTATGTTATATTCAGTTAATGTTCTAGATGCATGATTTTAGTACATAATATGATTGGTTTAGTGTATTTGTTGACCTAATAATTAATTTATTTGACACACTTACTAACCACTCCAGAATTATTTTATTTGATACACTTACTAACCTAATAATTAATCTATCATTTTACCATATCACATCTCTCTATTTAGAACCATTTTGCCTAGTTCTCAACTATCTACTTATCTTAGACAAGATTGTAATTTATTATCTTGTCCATTAGACATGATTTTTGACATGATCACTTTACACCCTTTCAATTTTTGAATTCTTGTGTTCCAAGGCTAACATTCCTAGAGACTAACTATTACGTATTAACATAGCCACCAAAAATTCAAGATTATGGATTCAAGGTTATAAGAGGAAATTATTGGATTATTTTCATAGAACACCAAGAAAGTGTAATATCTTCTCATTTCACAAGAATTCAATCATCTCCTACAACTGTATGGGTGAAAGCGCCAAATTAAAAATATTAGCATTCTCAATATTTAAAACGTTTTATAAATTATACTAAACAAACAATCAATGATTTAAGTTTGGTACATATTAATGACTTGTAACATTTTCTATACTAATTCAATTTATGATTCTTTGATATTTAAATTTTATTTCTATCATTTTCTATTAGTTTCAACAAAAAATATTATATTTCTACTATTATCTTCTAAGTGATAGTTTACCCCTAGGTATAAATTTTACTAAAAAATATATTTTAATGACTTTCAATAAATATTTTTATAATATGAACATTTTAATTAGTAATAATAAAAATTTAAAGTTAAAAATTGGTTTTTTATTAAATAAATAAATAAAAAGTATCATTTAAACAAGGATAATGATATATAGTGGAACACAATTTTTTTTTAAACATTGATATAGTTTTATATTTTTAGTAGTATCTTAAATAGATGTCATTGTTTTTGGCAGTGGGTCTATGTTGCTTATAAAATTGTTTGTGTATGTATATGCATATATGCATAGGTACATATACATATATACATATGTATAGACATACACATACATATACATGTTTTTGTGCACTCACATATATATATATATATATTTATGTATATATGTGTGTGTGTGTGTACACACATATACATACATATACATATGTATGTGTGTGTGTATGTATATACACACATATACATACATATACATATGTATGTGTGTGTGTATATATATATATATATATATGATGTATATGTATGTATATGTGTATATATATATATATATATATACATATATATATATATACATATATATATATATATAGATATATATATATATATATATATATATATATATGTATATATATATATATATATGATGTCATGGAAATGGGGACAAGGCAACAACAAAGTTCAATGTTAATAAGTTAGTTTCAACCATAAAACCAAAACAAAGAACTAAAAACCATTCCAAACATATCAAAAGAGATTTCAAAAAGCATGAAAGAAGTTTAACAAAAACAAAAGAAAAGATAAGAATCTCCCTAAGATGCTTCCATGATGCCTTTTGATGCTTCTCCCTTGTTTCTCCTCTCTCCAAGTCCCAAATGAGTGTAGCTCTCATCTTTTAGCACTAGCCATGGATGCCATATGGAGATTCAAGATGGTTGGATGTGATAAACAAATGTTATGCAAGTGTAGATAGTGATGCTATGAAAAAAATCTATGCTAATACCAGTATAGCAACAATACTCTAATGCTTCCTTCTTTGCTTGAGGAGAAGGGTTCTATTTATAGAAGAAATGGGGAAATGAAGGGTTAAGATTGAGCAATCTTAACAAGGGTTAGGATTGAAAGATATTCAATCCATGTGAAACTTTCAACCCAATCCCATGTTGACAAGTGTCACCATGAGGGGGCTTGAGAGGAGAGATAAGGAGCATTAAATGCTTGAGGGGACATGCTGGTTACCCTAGGGGGTTGGGTTAGGGTTAGGTTAATGGATATTCCTTTTATCTAGGGGAAAAATGAATGTGCAAGGGTTAAATGGCTACCTTAGTCAAAGAAATAAATGCTTTGAAGAGACCCATAAGTCAAAAAGATGGTTAAGTTAGAGGAAAGTCTCTAACCAAAGGTAAAAGGTGAGTTAACCATAAATGGTTATATAAGAGCCTCTAATGGTTTGGAAGACTTTAGCTCGGTTAACCATTTGAAGACATAAAGCCTTTAATGGTTATTGAAGACTTTGGAGGTTTTTGAGAAGTGAATTCCTTTTATTTAGGAATGTGACAATGATTAGGATAGGATTAAGCTAGTTAGAAGGAGTTAGAAGTATCTAGAAGGGATTTAGGCATGCAAGTAGATTTTGTAGGAGAATGCAAATGGGAGGAATTTTGAGATTTTAAATTAAAATAAAATCATTTATTTCAATTAAATGGTGTAATTTACATTTGGATAGATATTTAAATAAATATTAATTTATTTAAATGTGAATATGAATTTTGAATTTTATTTAAATAAATCTTTATTTATTTACATGAGAAAAAGGAAGATAAAGCATTAAATGCTTGAAGACTTTGAGGGAAATCATTAAAGGCTTAAGAAGACTCTAGAAGGAAGCCATTAAGTTTGAAGAGTTTAAGGGAAACCATTAAAGGCTTAAGAAGACTCTAGAAGGAGGGCAAGTGCAAGCTAATGAGTCACAAATTCACGGAAGTCTACGCTTTGGAAAACACACTCCTCAAAACGGACCCTCATTTTCAATAAATGGGGGCCCATTTATGCTTCAGGCTCTTGAGCCGAAAGGTGATGGGAGCCCGAAGCTAAAATAAATGGGCCCCCATTTTTTAATAAAATAGGCTCCTATTTTTAAACAAAACGGGGGCCCGTTTGTAAATAACGAGGGGCCGTTTGTAAAAAATGGGCCCTCGTTTCTAAATTGTATTTTTACCCATTTTTTTGGCCATTTTTTTCATTTTCACCGTGACAGTAAATTGAGAACAGGAGATCAAAAATAGGCCCCTGTGCTGTGGATTCCATTTCAAGCCTCCACCACTATCTCAGGTACACATTCAATCATCTATTTTCATATTTCGTAATTTTCTTGTATATTTTTCCTGTTTTTTGTGTATTATTTAGTTTTTTTGGGTATTATTTTAGTTTTTTTTTAAGTAGCCTATAAATAAATTAGTTTTTATATTTGTAAATTCTTGATTTTGATCTGAAATATTCTTCAACAGTTAACCCTAAACCCTAATCAACAAATTTACAAATCAAAACCAAACCTAAATAGTTAACAAAACAAAATATCAAATTAGATATCTCAGTAACATCAAAATGAAAACGAAATCAAAATAAAAACAAAAACAAAAATGAAATCGAAAAAAAAAAAAAATTGAAAATGAAATCGAAATAAAAACAAAAATGAAAATGAAATCGAAACAAAAACAAAAACAAAAACAAAATCAAAACAAAAACAAAAACTAAAAGGAAATCGAAACAAAACCGAACATATGTACCAAAATTGTTCTTAATCCTCATTAGGCAATATAAAAGTTACCACTATTAGTATAACCTTAAAAGTAATTAACATTACTCTTCAAATTTTAGATATCAAAGTTTAGGCTTAGGTTTATGCCATGTCATGGCATAAAGGTCCTATTATGGTCCTATTATGTCATGCGATGGTATAAAAGGACCAATTATGGACACATTATGTCATTTCATGGCATAATAGGACACATTATGCCATGATGGCATAATATGTCCTATTACGCCATGACATTGCATAATGGGTCCATAGTTGGTCCTATTATATCATGTCATGCATAATAGGACCTATTATGCCATCATGGCATAATAGGTCCTATTATGCCATGACATTGCATAATAGGTCCTATTATGCCATGACATTGCATAATAGTCCACCTATTATGCCATCATGGCATAACAGGTCCATAATAGGACCTATTAAGCCACAACATGACATGATTTTCTCGAAAATTGCCAACTTCATCATCTAATTCATCTCCAACACTAAAACTATGCTAATTCGACATGTTTACTTAGTATGATAGGACCAATTATGGACCTATTATGCCATGATGGCATAATATGTCCTAGTATGCCATGACATTGCATAATAGGTCCATAGTTGGTCCTATCATATCATGTCATGACATAATAGGACCTATTATGCCATCATGGCATAACAGGTTCATAATAGGACCTATTAAGCCACAACATTACATGATTTTCTTGAATAGACAACTTCATCATCTAATTCATCTCCAACACTAAAACTATGCTAATTTGACATGTTTACTTAGTATGATAGGACCAATTATGGACCTATTATGCCATGATGGCATAATATGTCCTATTATACCATGACATTGCATAATAGGTCCATAGTTGGTCCCATTATATCATGTCATGGCATAATAGGACCTATTATGCCATCATGGCATAATAGGCCACCTATTATGCCACCATGGCATAACAGGTCCATAATAGGACCTATTAAGCCACAACATGACATGATTTTCTCAAATTGCCAACTTCATCATCTAATTCATCTCCAACACTAAAACTATGCTAATTCGGCATGTTTACTTAGTATGATAGGACCAATTATGGACCTATTATGCCATGACATTGCATAATAGTCCACCTATTATGCCATCATGGCATAACAGGTCCATAATATGACCTATTAAGCCACAACATGACATGGTTTTCTCGAAAATTGCCAACTTCATCATCTAATTCATCTCCAACACTGAAACTATGCTAATTCGACATGTTTACTTAGTATGATAGGACCAATTATGGACCTATTATGCCATGATGGCATAATATGTCCTATTATGCCATGACATTGCATAATAGGTCCATAGTTGGTCCTATTATATCATGTCATGGCATAATAGGACCTATTATGCCATCATGGCATAATAGTCCACCTATTATGCCATCATGGAATAACAGGTCCATAATAGGACCTATTAAGCCACAACATGACATGATTTTCTCAAATTGCCAACTTCATCATCTAATTCATCTCCAACACTGAAACTATGCTAATTCGACATGTTTAATTAGTATGATAGGACCAATTATGGACCTATTATGCCATGATGGCATAATAGGTCCTATTATGCCATGATGGCATAATAGGTCCTATTATGCATTGACATTGCATAATAGGTCCATAGTTGGTCCTATTATATCATGTCATGGCATAATATGACCTATTATGCCATCATGACATAATAGTCCACCTATTATGCCATCATGGCATAACAGGTCCATAATAGGACCTATTAAGCCACAACATGACATGATTTTCTCAAATTTCCAACTTCATCATCTAATTCATCTCCAACACTGAAACTATGCTAATTTGACATGTTTACTTAGTATGATAGGACCAATTATGGACCTATTATGCCATGATGGCATAATAGGTCCTATTATGCCATGACATTGCATAATAGGTCCATAGTTGGTCCTATTATAGGATTTTTAAAAACTTATAAATATCATGTGTATCGTTTAACATATCCACACCTAAAGGATTTGGTCTTGCATAAAAATTTAAAAAGAGAGAAAATTAAACATAATTTTTTTATTCATGGGTGAAAACCATTCTTATGACACCTTGGACAAGTACCTTGGCATCATGTATAATTTTTTTTTAACGTACCCTACACTTAGGAGTATACCATAACCCATTCAAATCCTCTTTATTCTCAACCATCCTTGTCATCATCCATATCATGTATCTCGCATTCCTAGTTTTTGACCTTGATTCAAGTAATCTACCCAAGTAATCTTATCCTATCCTCTAGGTGCAAATATGCAATACAATAGTTAGCTAAATGCAAGAAAATAATGATGTACCAACAAAGTGAATGTACACATTGAGGTTAGACATAACATAAAAGAGAAACTACTAGATATCACATAATTTAATCTTTTATGTTTACTTCATATTCTATTACCCCACTTGTAGGGCATGTTTAATATTTTCTCACTTGATTTCCCTTTTTAATCCTACTTTTACTTCATATGTTTTATCTCCTATTTTTACATTATCTAATCTGTATTAGTAACTACTAATTTCCCATAATGATTTATGTCTTATACTTTAATCTTTGTTCTATCTTATGATCTTCAAGACTATTTGCTTCACATGTATGTTCATATAGTGTTTTTTAATCTTATTAAAGCATTATCTTATGTTTGTATATTGGTTAATCTATCTTCTTAAAGTATTATCTTATGTTCATACATTGGACAATTTATCACTTTAGATCATTTTTGCATATCCTTCCATTTATATATAATTATATCTTATATCCATACATTGGCCTATTATTTTAGAGAATATAATAGATTATCACTATTTGATCACGCATTTTTGCATCTTAGTATCCTATGATTGTGCCTCACATGATGATATTGTATTGCTATTAAATCTTGCATGATCTTATGATTCAATAGTATTGAGTTTTGTGCACAAATTTTATATTTAAAGATTCAATAGTATGTACATGTATATTTTTTTAAGTTCAATATTATATTATATTTCATGTGTATCTCATTCAATAATATAGAAATGTTACTATTTATAAATGTTTTTTTTTAACTAAAATAGATTCTTCTTTGACATAGAGTTGTATATAATTCATGTATATCTTTATATATGCAAGAGCTCTTTGTTATCATGGATGTCTTTGACATAGATGAACTATTAGGCGAAAATCTCCCACTGCAACCCCCTCCTCCCCCTCCTCCACCTCCACCACCACCACCACCACCACCTCTACTACCACCTCCACCCCCTAGATTGGATGAAATTCGTTTAAGAGAACGAATTAATGAAAACCTACAAGTGATTGAACAAAATATTACTGCTATCCAAAATGAGCCAATCACACCACCCCATCTTCTAGAGTTTGCAAAATCAATGCAAACTGTTGTCAAGAGAATTAGATCTATTGATTCTCAATTGGATCAATTTCATAGACGACGACAAGAGTTGCATGATTTTATGTTGATGGTTTAACTTATAGGCAAATCATTGATCTGAAAATAACCAAAGCTCATTTATGTCAATAGTTTACTAACCCAAAAATAAGAGAACCAATGCAATGTTGGTATTTTGGTATGGTTTTGTCATTGATGTCAACACCTACTAAAACACTAGCACTTTGGAGATCCAACAACATTCACCGGCAAGCAGGTAACTATTGCACAGTTACTGGTATATGGTTCACCGACAGGATATAATGATCACTGGCACTTGGAATGATATGGAAGGCATCTGGTAATGTCGTAGACATTGTGTGGACACTTTGTTTTGGAGAATTGTTTATTGGTATATTCATATTTGCATATTTGCTTTTACTGGCAAATAGGTCCAGGGTTACCTAGGGTCACACCGGTAGGTTTACCTTTTCCAGATCAGCATGGCACACTATGGAGATGATTAATTGTTGTTGTAAATGCATTAAGCCGACATGTTCAATCGGTTATTGCATCAGATATTATATTGTTTGTAAAATGTTTTTATTGTAATATCTTGTATAGCCGACCTACTAAAATTGGTCTTAGGCTATGGTATAAATGTAAGATCTTATTTGTAAGATCGAATGTGGAATGCGAAAAAGAATTGTGTGAAGGTGTATGTGAGATTAAGCAGAGCTATACACGAAGACATCATTTGACGGTGAAGTTATGTTTTTGTGGAAGCATATCAGCATTACACCGATACTGAATCTAGCATATGAAGATGCTATTTTGTGCAGTACATTCTTATTGGATTTAACCATCCAACTATAGTCATTGTGACTCCCATTTTGTGATTGAGCAGTGAGCTCTAGGCTGTTGGCCTTTCTGCATGTGCAGACTCCATTTATGTACACTTACTATCTACAGTAGTATCATCTGATTGTGGGTAAGGTTTCCCACCGTGGTTTTTCCCCTTACAGGGTTTCCACGTACAAATATTGGTGTTATGTGTTATGGATGACTTTGTGTTTATGTTTCATGCATTAATCTTTACCGGTATAGCAATTAACTGTTAACACTATCTACCGACACACTTAACTAGTTTCCAGGTATTAAGCATTAAGTTGGTTAAGTTGTTTTTGGTTTGAATTTAGTTGACAACTGATTCACCCCCCCCCCCCCCCCTCTCAGTTGTCTCCAGAACCTAACATGCAACCTAACTAGAAAATAATTTCAATTAGGTGGTGTGTGCATCCAGAAATGGCTAGACACTTTTGGGATAGATGGTGGATGGTTTTTGATTATCCACCACATCGTAATTATGAGGTCCCTTTTTATTTTTTGAAGAAATTATACTGTTAGTTTGTAATGAACCAAAAAACAAATTATTTTGACATTAAGTCATTCCAGGGTGTTGGTCGTGGAATGCCACAACATAGATTAGGGGCATGGAGTAATAATCCTCTACTAGATCCACCCATAGTTCCACTTGTTGCTCCATCAATTCCTGTAGATGTCCAAAATACATCATTCATTTTAACATTAGATGCTTTGACTTCCCTCATAGGTAACCTGAGTGAGCAAGCTGCTCACATGGCATTCGCTCCTCGATGGATGCCACTTATGTGTTTGAGTTGTCATGAGACGTGTGTAGGTCCTACTGCTAATGCAGGATGTACTTCAATTCCAGCTGAGGATGATGTAGCAGATGATAGTATGATGACATCATATATGGATTTTCTTTGCTCGGATGATCATCTTGACCAAGTATAGATATATATACATGTACATGTCAATCTTTAAATACTTCATTAAATATAGGTATAAATTAAGTGCATGCCTTTTTTTTATACAATCTAATACTTCATTAAATAAATTTTGTTTATGTAGATAAGGACTATACCTAATATTAGAGTCAATATTGCATCTATTGGAACACAACTCGGCACACCTTATGGGGTATAGTATAAATTTCTATCTAGACATTGTACTATCTTTTTAAGTTAATATGTTATCATCGTATACTATATAAATTTTCATGTCGATACATTGAAGGCTTCTTTCTCCAGGATTCAGGTCATGAGGGACCTTCTACATCACATCGAGAAGAGGGACTGACTACTGTGACACCATCTATGGTATGTATCTTAGAATTCATAAATTAAATATGAACTCTTACAACATTGTAACTTAACTTGAAATTATTTAGTGCACATATATGTTCACTAAATATGATTTCATTAAATGCATGTATGTAGGTGGACACTACCATTAGGATAGGTTATCCTCATAATTTTGATCAAAGCCAATTTGAACGCACATTGACATCCTTTGAGGTATTAATATGTAATACTTAATTTGATCTTATTTTGACTCTTAATTTAAGATTTAATTGGACACTTCGAATTTGACCTTGTATAGGAGTTAGCTAGCACTACATTTGGTGTTGATACTGCACAAGATACTACTAGAGGATCTGATGAGCATATGGTAAGTTTGTAACTTAATTTATGAATTATAACTATATTTGATAAATGATTCTTTTAATAGTTAATTTCAAGTATTTTAATAATATTTTTTCCTTGTACAGCATGAGATGGGTGGATCTGGACCATGTCCCGGGGACAAGAGACCATGGGATGTTATTGATGATAGCACTTAGATTTTACTGTTTATTTGGCTCTGATATGTACTTTTTTATGGACTTTACACATTTGTTTACACGTGCACATACTTTATATATATGGATAGTTGCATAATAGGATTAGATCATATATATTTTGTGCATACTTTATATATTTTGTGCACATTAGATATTATGTGGATTTCATCATGTTACCATCCAGATATATATATATATATATATGGATTAGATATTATATGGATTATGTGGACTTGAAATTTTACTGTTTATTTGGCTCTGATATGTACTTTTTTATGGACTTTACACATTTGTTTACACATGCACATACTTTATATATATGGATAGTTGCATAATAGGATTAGATCATATATATTATGTGCATACTTTATGTGCATTGTTCCCATTAGATATTATGTGAACTTGAAATTATGTGAAATTATATTTTGTGCACATTAGATCATGTATATTTTGTGCATACTTTATATATTATGTGGACTTGAAATTTTATTTATGGAAGTTGTGCTTAAATAACTTTATATGAATTATGTGGACTTGTAATTTTCTTTTTGGAATTTTATTTAAATAGATCTTGTGATTAGATAAACTAAAGGTGTACATCATGAACTAAGTATCGAAACATATCATATAATTATAATATATTCTAAATTAAAAAGTATTAATCATCATAAATAAGCAAAATATATAATCAAATATATAATTACCATTACAATAATAATGATGATAATCTAGAAAAGTATCGAAACAAATATATTGAATAGAACTTTATTAAAACATAATTATCTCATTCATAAATTTGACCAATAGTCTCTCATTTATGTATATTACACAAAATGTAATCAAGAAGACATTTCTAAAATAAAATAAATAGTCTATTTAAATTATAATAATAAGGATTTATATCTCTCAAAATACAACATAAAGTATGCACAAACAATAGTAGTCATTGAGGCCAAGTCTACTCTGAGAGACCTGGAAAAAAAAACTACATATGATTAGTTTTTATAATCAGGATGCATTGAATTTAAAATACAACGTAAAGTATGCACAAACAATAGTAGTCATTGAGGCCAAGTCTACTCTGAGAGACCTGGAAAAAAAAAATACATATGATTAGTTTTATAATCAGGATGCATTGAATTTAAAATACAACATATAAAGCATACATCACGACTCTTCAAAGGGATTTGCCTTAAGGGTACAAAAATTTAACTTACTTGTAATTATTCAAAATGAAACATAAAGTATGCACAAATAACTTTGTTTTCATTGATGCCTTCTACTTGTGGTAGACCCGAAACAAAATTTTACTAGATTAGATTTTATAATTATGATGCATGATTTAAAATGCTATATATAATATGCATCACGAATTTTACAAGGGAGGTGGATTAAGTGTCCAAATTATAACAGTTTACTTGATATTCATTCTGTTATACCATCTACATCCTCTCTCTTTTGCAAAGCCTCTATAATTGTCTTGTGCTCTTCCATAGAGAGAGTCCATAATTGTTTATTAGTAGGCCTGCCACGATATCTATCCAATTTTATATTAGTTGCCACTACCAAATGCGAGTAATGTATAATCTTCTTCTCTAATTCATAATCTTCAAATGTGGGCAATCCATTCTTTCTTGTTAGATATTTGTGTAGCCAAGTGCCAACAACAACCACAGATCCTGTTGGATAGTCATAACCATCATCATCTACTTGAGGAGTGGTTAGCTTATGTTTTGGCTCTACACATCGAACCAACCAATACTCTGTCCCCTCTTCATTGTCCTCTGGTGCAACAACAACATAGACATGTCCTGTGCACAAAACAATTTTATTTTAATATTTAATGAGAAATAAAAACAAAAATATACACTGTAAGATTTCATAAATATGTACTATTTAATAAATCAAAACAAATTTCAAAAACAATTTTACCTTGTTGTATAAGATCTGAAATGTGATCATAGTCTTTTGACACAAACATCTGATCCATATCTTCATCAGTTCTTTCATGCGGATCATTTGCATCTATGGGTGTCAATGATCTTTGTTGCCATTCTTCAACCCATTCTTTATTCTCACAAAATTCCCAATCTTCGGAAACACAAAACTGACAAAATCAAGCAAGCTACCTTGTGAATATAGTCCATGTGTTTGAATTAGAACTCTTAAATGAATGTCAGTTAGCTGATCCAATGATGGTATTACAATTATGTTGAATAGGAATACTATCTTCCTCTATCAACCAGAAGAAACGTCGAATTGCAGAGTTTTTCAGTTGATCCTTTTGACAACTTTGAATTGCACCAATCTACAATTGCACGAGCATCTTTGAATTTCATTGCATCCTCAAACTTCAATTGTTCTCTAGCAAGAGCTCTTTTTACACAGGCACCAGCTCCATCGTGTTCCCCCTTACCATGTCTGGCTTCAAAAAAACTCCATAAATGTTGGACATTGGTTATCTTGTGAACTTTGCATAGCCAATAAAACATTCTTGCATTTTTTAATTGTCCAGTGCAGTTATTTGACCATATCATATGTTGTTTCATGTCAATTTCTCTTTCCTTAAGATTATATTGAAATACCTCGAAGCAATGTTGAACAAACTCTAAAGAGTGTAATCGATTATCACTAACATAGAAATGATACTCCCTCAAAAAATTTCTGTTATCTTTTGTACTATCATGTTCATGTCTATATATAATGTGCACAAATATGGCCACTTGCACTGAGTTGTAGTATTGTGACTGAGTTTCCTCTTGTGGTTTTAGAGTATAATTTTATGCAAAATCCACAACTGATACTATTGTTCCAACTGGAAATGTGTTCTCGCATATGTGAAATTGTCCATCAAGCCATCAGGCATGTTGGGAATGTTTCACATATTTTAGAACAATATGACTTTTAAACTCACTAATAAATGCATTCACACTATTTTGTTTTGTAATCAAATCTAAATGCTTCCCCATATTTCCATCCTTTAGAGGGTATTCTATATTTTTAAATCTCCTAACATCAACCATTTTTTGTCCAAACTCAGATGAAACATGTTCATGCAAACATTCACCTATCAAAGAATAGTTCCCACATAAATTGCAAAGGCCATAAATGCATGAACTGGAAAGAAATAATTGTTCATTAGGTGGTTTACAAAATAAACTTCCAATAAAATCTTTTATAGTTTCAGGTGGAACATAAACACCACAATCATGCACAAGATCATTACCATGCAACATACAATGTATATATCGAAAAATATCATAATAGTAACGAAACTGAACATGAGTTTTACAACAACAAGATATTCTTTGTTTATTGATTTTAACATACCAGGGTTTGCATTTTTCAAATGATCTTTGACTAATTCATAAATTCATTAACACAGATTCATCACTAAATTTTTTAAAGAATTCAATTTGAGTCATGTCAAGAAGATGTTTTGGATGAGGATCACGAATTTTTTATCCCACCCTTAATTTTAAAACATCTCTAGCATTTGATGAAACTCTAGTGTTATCATGCCAAAATTTTGCAATTAATTGTTTAGTTTCATCATTTAATTTCATGTCCGACCTTTGAAGTCTACCACTAAAACTCCAACAATGGTTTAGTGGATCAATTTCAATTGTGTCTCTTCTTTGGCCGCTCTTGACAAGGTTCTACGATGTAAGTTAAATAGCCACTTATATCACGTAACATTCTTTTACTAACAATCATTTTGTCAACTATAGCAGTCGTTATAACTCTACGTGTTGCATTATTATCTTTAGATCGACTTGTTTTTCTGATAGAATCGATGGCACTAGCAACAGTAGATACAACTTGCTTAGATGATTCATCTTTTCTTTTTGGTTTTGCATAAATACCTATTTTTTTCATGACTTTGCGCATTTTTACCATACATACATATACATCTTAACCCTCTTCTCCTATTAATTAACTTGGGGAGAGAGAGAGAGACAGAGAGAGAGAGAGACAGAGAGAGACAGAGAGAGACAGAGAGACAGAGAGATAGAGAGACAGAGAGACGGAGAGACGGAGAGAGAGTTTGTGTGTGTGTGTGTGTGTGTGTGTGTGTTGTTAGTAATGAAGCATGATTCTCATCTTGATTTTTTTTAAAATTATTTCAATTACATTTGGATCTTAGTTCAGGAGCTTTCCACTCCCACTATTTAGTCTCTTGCATGAGAATAGGTCCTTCTATTTTTAAGGAGAGGCTATATGATTCTTTTCAATAGTTATAACTACCCTTAGACAACTACAAGATGATAGGACCCTATTGACTAATAGAATTTGACTAACTAAAAGATTAAAGTTCTTCCAAAACCTAGAATTTACATTATAAATCCTAGAGATCCAAAACCATTCTCAAGCAACCAGAAATTATATAAATGAAATATAACTTAACTTGTATAAGAAAATAAATGTTCATATGTAAATGTCACTTATAATTACATGATTATTTCATGTATAGTTTGAGTAAGAGGGAGAGTGTGAACTATATATACGGAAGTAAAGAAATATGGGAATAAAAAGAGAGAGGTATTTTGTCTTCTTGAAAACATGGTTATGTTATAGTCTACTGGCATTTCAGCATATGTAATCATATTATAGCACATGCACATAACAACACACTTGTTGTAACATGAGCACATTATAATATGCTTCTATTATTATCTTATTTGGCTTATTTCACCCTTAGGGTTGGATTTGCCATGGGAATCCAACGCAAAGGGCTAGACTTACATGTCAATGCACACATGCATTTTTTTGCAAATTCTCAAAAATCACACAATATCAAGCATGCTCTCCATCGGGTTTGCACATCTTTTGATGTCAACTTAATCTAAATAACTTAGTAACATTTATCTCTATCTCAGCTTTCTAAATATGTAATTGTTTTTACATTTCAATTATATTAAGTTTTTTATCTTTAAATGCTTTTCCCAGTGTCTCTATTTTTTGTCACAAACCTACAACAATATTTTTGTTTTCATTTTCTACGCATTCATCAAAATTTGAAATATATTATATTTTTAGAAGTAGACTCTTCAAGTTTTTTCTTATTACTTTCCAAAAAAATTGGGGGGCGCATGTTCATTTTTTTGTTTTTCAAGATGTGTCCACTTTGAAATTAGTAAAAAATCATATACTCATTTTTAAAAATTAGCAAAAAATTCAGGCATAATCTACATTGTGTTAGCTAATTTTTCACTGAAGTGATTTTTTAAATACTAAAAAAAAGGTTTAACATTTGGAGGAAAGCACACTAGATTCCATGTTATATTTTTTTGACAAAAATAGGAGCACTTTGTGTCTTGGACCCTTATTTGAAGCCTTTTATCTCCACCATTTAAAAAAAAAAAAATTATTGTTTGGAAAGTAGATTTGGAGAACTATGACTCTTGTTCTTGTTGTGTATTCAAATTTTGAGTGTAACTATCTTCAATTTCTCAATCAAGATTATTTTTCCCTTATTTAAAAAATAAAAGTGGCTACTTAATACCCCACCTTTTGTTCCCCCATTTCCATGCACTTACCCCATGTGTACATATAATTTTTTTTTTATCAAGTATGACAATGCTTAACCTTTTATAACCAATTCTAAAAATATGATCATAATCAATTTATATTAAAGGAATACCTTTAAAATTTAAATATTTCTCTTCTTTGTTTTGATTAAGTAAAAGCGGGTTTTTGAAAGGTACCCAAACCTTGTACAAACCAAGAAAATAGATCAGCTATAAAAACTGCATGATCACTTCAAAAAGACAAAATGAACCTATCGAAAGGGATCAGCTAACATAACATAACATTAAAAACTCGAAACAGACAGCAAAAGGAAAGCACGCAGACAACAAAAAGACAAAACCTAGGAAACCAATAGAAATCTAAATACTATTCATAGTTTCCTCAACGTGAACAACCATTTGTTTCATGTTGTTCGCTGAGGTCTTCAGATCCTCCAGCTCATGACCTTTGATGTTTCCCTTAATCTTTGTGTTGGCTCTGGTCCTCCTTTCATGACCCTTCTTGTCTAGCTGCTCTTTATCACCATCCTTCTCACCATTGTTCTCGAACCTGTTGATAAGGATGTTCATGTTGTCCACCGACAATTTGAGAATTTGGAAATTTTGGTCAGAAATCTTCTTGACATTGTGTTCCAACCTATCAATTCTACTATCAAAATCATTCATTTTGATTTCCATTTCCTTTCTATCTCCCATCTTGTTGACCTTTTTTTTCCATAGCTATGATTTTTCCAACCATACATCCAATAGCTTCCGCATTATGCAAAAGAGCAACCAATTATTTAACATGTTCAGCCAAGGGCTTATCACCAACCATAACTCTAGCAATAGCCTTCGTATCTGTTTTCAAACTATTGATATCCTTCACCATGGTCGCAATGGTCTCACAGAAGGCCTTAACAGTATCATTGTCACCACTACCACTTATATCCCCTTCATCCTCCTTATGCAGACTTGTGGTATTCACGACCTCAATGTTGTCCATAATCGGGTTGCCCTCCCCTTCTTTATCCTGACTCTCCACCTTCTTGTTTTCTTCAGCCTCCTCCTTAGAATCAACCAAAATATGGTTGATATCAGAATTATTACCCTTTTTAGTATTCTTTCTCTGAACCTATTTTCCAGTAGCTTTCCCTTTCTTTTTAGTTTTTTTCTCAAAGGAGTCAGTTTCAGAATCTGACATTCCTGATTCCACAATAATCCTTCTCTTCTTGGCCCTATTCCTCCCTTTTTTGCTAGTTTCTTCTGATTCTCCCTCAGTCTCTGATTCAAAGTTAAAACCGCTAGCTTCACTCTCCGTTGTCATATCTCTTGCATTTTTGCCCTTAATAGGCTTTTCAATGCACTTCCCCTTGAGCATTTTATAAACCAGGACCATAAGCTCCTAATGGAGGGCATGATCACCCTTAGGGTCCTTATGGATCTCCTTTATAGTATGATCCATTGAGCATGCAAGGTAATAGGGAAGGCTAACCTTTTCCCTGTGACAGAAATGGTTGAGTAAAACAAAGTGATGCACGTAGGCTTTAGTAAACCTACCATCTAAGGTAATGTATTCAATAAAAGCGAATAAGACAAACCTCCATGGCCTACAAATTCTCTTCGAGGCATGGTAGGAGTTGTCGATTTTAATCATCTTTCTCCTCTCTTCATCCGTAATAGGAAACTTGTCTTCTTCTTTATCTAATATGCCTCTGTCCCTGTAAAATTCCATTCCCTCGGTTGTCATCCTCGTGGCCTCGACGATGACCTCTTTGTCAACATGCATCATCTGGGATCCGATAAGAATTTTATCATTTTTCTAGTTCTTGATGAAATAGCTAGTGATTGCAGGATCTTTCCCACTTAGATGTTCCATGAAAAAATTCAGACCCCCCTGCTGAAGGATATCCTAGACTTCTTTGTTCTTTCTCCATTCAGAGCAGGAAGTAGGTTCAAATCTTTTCTTGTTACCTCCCATTTTTTTGACACCTTCCTTGCAATTCCTTCTCTCAATTTGATAGCCTCTCCTCTGGTTTTTGTGGTTATTTAGTGATAACGCCCAGAATCTGTGCCAAATAATAATGAAAGACACCTATATAAATGCTCATTATCTTCGAGAAAACCCTGCATCGAAAAGGCAGAAAGGTCATTAGAAATAATGATTTAAAGTACCACATTGCCTTGTCTGGATTCGGTCCTGATTGAGAAAGGATTTCATTTCACTTGCAATCTCCATTTCACCATAACTAGTAATGATGTCTCCCGATTGGCAAGCCAAGTTGGCTGCCCAGTCAGTGTAGGAGTTGGCTTCCCTATACACGTGTAAAAACACACATTTCAAATTCTTCGCTGATTTCCCTAGTTGCTTTAATAGCATTACTAATTGACCAAGAAGGTGGGAATTTCACATTTAAACAATTGATTATGTTTAAGGAGTCTCCTTCACACCAAACTTTAGTGCATTTGGCTTCCTTGTCAAGGATCATCCCATGGTAAGCCGCCATGGCTTCGGCAACATGATTAGTTTGATTTCCTATGGGAATACATTTTATGATTTGCATATTCCCCATTCATCCCTTAGGACCACGCCAAATCCTGCAACACCCGGGTTACCCTTTGAAGCCCCATCAAAATTGATTTTCATCCATCCCCTGGGCGGGTTGATCCATATCACTCCCTCTCTAGGGTTGCTATGAAATCACTCTTGAACCTTTAATCTCCACTTTTTGTAGATAAATTGATCATCCTTATCATGAGGATTATCCATACCGCCTATGATATTCATATTTTCCACTATACTTCTTCTTGTTTTTTCAAACACAATTTTCCACTCCCTCTCTTCTTTGTTAATACACTACATCCAACGGTACCTTTGAAAATGCTCCTTCCTTATCTTTATTCATCACCACAAATGGGTAAGGCTTGAATTGGAGTCATGGCTTCAAGGATAGGTTGACGACAATAGGAGTAGTCATTGAATCAACAACCAAAATTGATAACGCATACCTTGATTTCTCGATCGCTGTGCTTTGCACAAGAAATCTTCTTTTTCACACAATAGCTCTCAAATTTGAAAGATCACAAGTGATCAAAATGAATTGAAAAACCAAATTTAACTATTAACTTCAACCACTTAGGTTTTGCATTAAATATACTTGACCATTAGACACAAAAAGCTACTATTTTTTATTGATAGAGGCCACAAGTACCTCCATAAATCATTGTAGAAACTTGCAAATCTCTGAAAAAATATTCATAACATCAGCCATGTTGAAACCAATCCAACATCCATCCATAAGGGGGTTTTTAAGGTCTTCAATCGAATCTCCCCCTTAGATAATGTACTTTATCTAGTTTTCAAAGAAAGTATTTGCACCACCAGTAGGTACATATCAATCCACTATCTTTCCTTCAACATTCTCATTATATTTGTTAACCGATGTCTTCTTCATATTCTCCTTTATATCATTGATATCAACCTTTCTTTTCGAACCAAAGATCTTCCCATTCTTTCCTTCACAAAACCTATCAATGTGTCATTTTTTTTTTTGCAACTATAACAATTGGGATCTTGTTGTGGATCACTTCCAATCCTTCTCACATTAGATCTACACTCAACAACCTTGTGCCCATATTTTTCGTATGCATGACAATACTCATTGAAAGATAAAACATTTCTACCATAGTTGGTATTCACATATCCATACATCATTCTATTTTCGCATTCATTTGGCTTATGTCCAAACTTATTGCAAGCATAACATTGTCTATTACATGATTGAGATTTGATCAGAATTCTACATTCACTAGCTCTATGTCTAAAATTATTGCATGTAAAACATTTACCGTTGAAATATGGAGAATACCCGGTTTGAGCAAGAGGAGACTTCCTAAATTTCTTCTTGTTTTAGACCTGAGTGAAACCTTTTTTATCTCATTAGTCTTCTTAGATTCATCCATGACCTTTTCCTTTCCTGTGTTATCTTTGTAGGGAATTTTAGAATATTCTCCTTTGTCAAAACCAAGACCACCTTTCCTTAGATGGTTTTTGAGCACTTAACATCTCATTAAGCATATCACTATTGCCTTTGAGCTTTAGGTTCTTATCAATTTGTTATTTTTCTTTCCTCAACATAACCACTTCTTCAATATTAGTACACTATTAGAAATTATTACCATAGCTTTTTTTCAAGATTATCAATGGTCTTCTTTCCTTTGTCAATTTGTGTTTTCAGATGGACAACATGAGATTTTGTTTTTTTGAACTTTTCCCGATAATCATCTAGATCAGACAAAGCTAGTCTTAATTCTCCTTCAAGATCTACAACTGCAACAATATCCCAATCATGTGATTCTATAGCATCCAAATCATCAAATTCAAACATCATGTTCAAATCTCAAATCTACCTTAACTATTACACTGTTTATTCAGGAACCTTGATCTAATACCAATTGTTGAAAACTTTTGGATGCTGAGAGGGAGACAATGAATTGGCATGTATTAAAAGTTAACCATTCATTCCAAGTATCATAAGTGAAAAAGTATACAATAGAAATCAAAACATCAATCACGCAATGACACCAAGATTTTATGTGGAAAACCTAATGAGGGGGAAACCACAGTGATAACTATCTCACTATATGAAAATTGATTACAAATTTTAAGGCTCTAGGCCAAGGAAGCTCACTACTCCTGATGTGGACTTTCATGCTAAGGCGTGCAATCTTAAGGAAAGATACAAAGGACTTGCAGGTTGAAGCTCACTGCTCCAAAGGACTTGCAATACTGAGATGCATGATCCCAAGGCAAGATACAATGGACTTACAAAATACTAAAGATCACTTCTTTAGGGAAATATATAATGGATCTAATTACAAAGAGTAATAATTGTTTGAACCAAACAGAAGTGCATCCTTTGAAATGTTGATTGTAGTCACATAAATCTGTCCATTTTAATTAAATGAATATTTTGTATTTAGTTGGTTAAAAATCCACTAGCCATCAGTTAATTAAATTAATATTTAATTAATTCGTCTCCAAACATTCTTCTATTAATTAAATAAATTATTCAATTTATTTTAATTCATTCATTAAATCCAATTCCAATCAATTAAATAAATAAAATCAATTTATTTAATTAAAGCCCTTTTCCTCTTTTAAATAAATTAAATAAAACATTTATTTAAATCATTATCCCCACCCCACTTGCATTTTCCTACAAATGCAACTTGCACACATTTTGAAATAAATGAATTTTTATTTTAAATAAAATCCTATTTTCCCTCACCCACCAAATCCACTTGCAAAAATCTAATCCCCTTCTAGATTCTTCTAACCCCTTCCCAATTAGCCTAATCCACCTCCTAAATATTGTCACATTCCTAAGCAAAATGGAGTCACTTCTCAAAAACCCCAAAGTCTTTGATAACCATTAAAGGCTTTCAACCTTCAACCACTTAATTCCTCAAAGTCTTTGATAACCATTGAAGGCTTCCAACTTTCAACCACTTAATCCCCAAAGTCTCCAATAACCATTAATGGTTAATTCAACCCTCCCACATGGTTAAAACATTTGTTTTGACTCAACCTCTACCCAACCCAAGGGTCTCATCAAGCCTTCAATGCTTTGACCATCATTATCTCTTAATCATTTGCACAAAGGTTTATCCTTGGATTAATTCCTAATTCTGTGGGTAATCCTAATTTAGGCTTGACTCTTAGCCTTTAGATAACCATGAGGTCTTCTCAGGCCTTTAATGCCTCCAACCTCTTCTTTCAACCCAACCCTATGTTGACACTTGTCACCATTTCATTGGTGCCAATTATGCACATGGATTCCCAATTTTCAAACTTGGCCCTTGATTAAACCTTTCAATCCTGGCCATCCATTGCTCCATTTTTCCTATAAATAGAGCCCATTCCTTCATAATCCGGATCCTAAAAACTTGTAAGCATTTAGAATATAGCCATTTTAGAGAGCATTTAGCATAGCATAACTAAATCTTGTCTTTTTGGTTAAAATACATCATTTTAGCATAAAAATAGCTTTTCATTTCATGTTTGGAGCTATACTACAATCTCAATCCTCCATAAGCATCCATAGTGCAAAAAGCTGCTGAGAGCTACACTATTTTGGAACTTGGAGAGGAGAGGAACAAGGGAGAAAGGAGCTAATATCATGCTAAGAGATAGTTGGAGATATCTCATTGTCTTTGCTTCTTTAGTTAGATATATTAGCATGTTTTTAGTGTCTCCTTTGGAATGCCTTCATATGTTTTGGTTTTTGATTGATTAACTCTAATGTCTTGTGTGTTTTGTGTTGTTTGATCATAAACTAACATTGTGTCATTTAGGAGGGCATCATTTGGTGAACCCGACGTGAATCGAACACGCAACCTTCTGATCCTTTTTTTGAAAATTAACATTTTGCTTGTTGAAATTGCCACACAGGTCGCGCTTCGGCGCTTTTGAACACGTTCTAGCGCTATTGCAACATTTTCTTTTAGCGCTATTGTCCATATAATAGCGCTAATGAAAAAGTTTTAGCGCTACTGATTCCATACCAGTGCTTTTGTCACAGTTCTAGCGCCATTGACACACTTCTAGTGCTTTTGACCTTTCGGATTTTTCTATTGTTTCAGCGCTATTGTTCAAAATAGCGCTTCTGCGATCGCAGACTAGCGCTATTGTATCAATTAGCGCTTTTGTATAAAAAAAGCAAAATAGCGCTATTGTGACAGAGTGTTGTCCAATTCGCTTTGTAACCCAAAATCAGCATTTAGGCTTGTGTAAGCCCACACTAACGTTTGACCATTTACCAGGTGCAGGTTCTAATCTTTTTGTGTGCAGGGGAAGGAGTTAGTAGATGCCATAAAATCTTTCTTTTTGCTTTCTTTAAAAAAGTTGGTTAAAAAGAATTCATTTTCCCTTCTTGCACAAATCAACCTCACATTTTACTTTGGAGTGCATAAAATGAACCTAACACTTGTTTTTGGTGCTTAAAAAGAACATTCATCTTGCTTTTATTGCAAAGTAAAGGAACAACAACTTCAAAATTTTTGCTTTCATTGCAAGTTAGGGATACATTTTGTTTTGGTGCTTAAAATCAACAAAACAAATTTTCTTTCTTGCATCAAACTTAAAAATCACAATCCACACTTCAATTTTTGGTGCAGTAAAAAGAACAATCCACTTGTCTTGATTTTTGGCAAAAACAAATTTTCCTTCATGCAAACGTGTTTTTCATTAAGTTGACCAGGATTTCCAAATTCTAGATTACAAAACACATTGCCATTGAAGTTAAAAAAAAAAAAAACACGATGACTGTTGGAGCAACATCTCCAAATAGTTAGATCACATTGCCATGATGGATTAAAAAGAACAAGTGAATTTCGTGTTTGGCACGCTTGTGCACAAAAGTCAGTCGAGTGGTCCTACCTCTAACACACACTATCCTCTCCCTTGGCTCTCGTGGTCCTAGGTGCAAGAGAAAAGTGTTAGTAACACTCAAAATTTTATCTTTTTAAGAGAGGCCTGCCAAGGGATCGATACTCTTGGGAACGACCTCGAGTGGTAAATCCTTCGAGCCGCTATAGAAATCAGGTGAGAGCAAAAGCTGTAGCCTTGGGTATAGCTGTTCCTACAGTGTAACTGGCCGAAAGGACAAATGGGCCCCACCACCAGTTACAAGGCTCTTAAGTGAGTCACTGCAGAATGAACTTATGTCCAAAGCCATCGAACATGACTAAACACCTTTAAGTAGTAGCCCACCTGTTCTATTGATTGAGGATATTTGAGATACAGTTTAGTGCAAGAGCATAGAAGGTTTTGCTCCCAAGATACTCACCATACATATTTCCTTGAGTAGAAACATAGCTTTTTGAAAAGTCACTTGTGGCTTGATAAAAGTGGTGACTCCCCCATCATAGGGTCATCTATTTGTTATGCTCGCGCAAGACTTAGTATATCACATCCTTACCTGCCACGGCGGGATTCATAAGGTATGTAGTACCAAAGTCGAAGAAATATCAAGATGTGGGCTAAATTTATCACAACTGGCCATTTGACCTTAGGGATAAAAAGTGTTTGAAGTGTGTTCGTTTTACAGACCTAGTGCAAATTGAGCCGACTTCAGGCTTTGGAAATACACCTTAAAATAAATCTAAAGGAAGGGTCAAAAACAAGTCCAAGAATTGGGTTGATCTAGACCCATACTCATTTGTGCCTTTGAGGCAACATTCTTGTGTTTGTGTGCTTGCTTTGTTTTCTTGTCAAAGAAAAATCAAAAAATCAATCCCAAAAAAACAAAGTATTCATCCAACAATCTCTCAAAAACAAACAAAAATACCAAAAACACAGTGCAAACAACAAAGAATCACATTTTATGACCATTCTTCACATCTTGCGAAAGAAGAAGTGTCATCAGAATATTACCTTGAAAAGGAGACCACTAAGCTCAAAGGCTTTAATCAAAAGAAGGAAATTCTTCTATCTCAATAGACAAATCTTTGTCTCACATAGAGTCTTTCTACATCGCATGCGTCTATACCTTCAAGGTAAAACAAACAAGTTTGATTCAGAATCATTGAACCGCAGAGCTTTTATGCAATATAGAGCTCTGAGTTATCACAAAAATCAAGGAGGAAAGATTAATCCCAATTTCTTCCCAAACATCTGTATCACCTACAACACAGCTCGAGAAGTGCCACCAACACCTGAAAGGGAAGAAGTAGAGTTTGTTCCATTTGTAACACAAAGTTTTTATTGAAGTTGAAAACAAAACATCCATCATCTCATTCATACATCATTATTCCATCATCAATCTATCCCAAAACTCTCAAAACATTACGAGGTTCTTGTCCCAAGATTCCTTTTTAGATATTGCTTGAAATCAAACTCATCACATCACTTTTAGATTGTTTCTGCATCTAGGATAAGCTCATCCTAAGAGACACATCTACGCAGGTTAAAACTAGTTCATGAGTGAATCCTCTCATTGCTAGGTAGTCAAAATCTGTAACACATCTCAGATTTCTCTACACCTTATCACATCCAAAAATCATCAAAACAAACAAGCAATTCAAAGAAGAAATTCTGGTTACATCTACCTTTAGAGTGCTAGAGATCTACATATCATACAATCCACTAATCATCCATCTTTCATCAAAACAACTCATCATCATCATCAATCTACTTCAACACAAACTTGCAAACAAAATGGCTCAAACTCGATCGCGATCAAGGCAACGAGAAATAGAAATTGAGGAAGAAGAGGACAACCTCAATGAATTTCAAGAAGCACTTGGAGGAAATATAAATGATGAAAACCCAAGTACTCCCACTCCTTCAACAATCGAAAGGGTTCAGCATAACCCTCACTTTAATAGATTGTTTGATGAAATTCTCAGGAGCAATGCAGATGCTCACTTCTTAAAACTCGCTCAAGAAGGAGCCAAACTCCCCTCTGACTTTGATCTTGCCCAATTAAGACAAGCATCAGAAAGACAAAGTCGCAATGAGGAGGAAAGGGGTAGAAATCAAATCAGATATAACATTCCTCGAGGTAACCCACCACCTCCTCCTCCAAATGAAATGGAGATGTTGCGGCAACAAGTCGAGAATCTCGCCCAACAACTTCATAGTGGTGTGAAGACCAATCAATTTTCACTTAACGACATCTGTCCCTATCCTTTTGATAGGAATCTTTATATGCCACCCTTTCCACGCAGGTTTGAAACACCAAAATTTGAAAAATATAGAGGAAAGGGAGATCCCCGTGATCATGTTCGAGAATTTCATTCCGCTTGTCTTGAAGTGGCTTATGAGGACACATACCTAATGCGCCTTTTTCCCCAAAGCTTGGGAGGAACAACCACATCATGGTTTTCCCGACTTCCAGGTGGCATTAGAACATTTGAGGAACTCATCCAGAAGTTCCTATCTCATTACTCTTATAATATTGAACGCGACATCACCATGGCTGATCTATGCAACACCAAACAAAAACCAGGTGAATTATTCTCAGTATTCCTGCAACGATGGCGCCAAATGTCTAGCAGACGTTCTCTTCAGTTACCTGAACAAGAACTAGTGGAAATTTTCATTTCCAACTTAAACGAAGAAATGGAATTTCACCTGGATGTCAAAGACACAGACTCCTTTAACGATATGATCACCAAAGGTATAAAATGTGAAAGGGCACTCATCAAAAAAGGACTCATCAAAATCTTTAATGAACCAAAAGATGGTCCTCGCCCGCGCTTCAATAGTGATAAACCAAACTTTTGGAACAAGAATAAGAATATCGTCAACGATGGGGTTGTGGATGCTCGAACAATCCAAAATGCACAACCTGTGGTGCGATTTGCAGGACAAAATCCTCCACCTCAAAATAACACAAATAGTCCTCCTAATCAAGGTCGCATCACATCTCATGATGAACCAAGACCTCATCCACAAAAACAAAAATGCACATATACTCCCTTAGGGGAACCCATTGAAACAGTGATGCAACAACTCATTTCTCAGAATTTGATCACTCTACCTAAGCTATCGAACTATGAACCTCAAGTCAAACCAGCATGGTGGAGAGATACTGAACACTGTGAGTTCCATCAAGGAAGAGGACACAAGACGAGTAACTGTCACCGATTGAAAGATCTCATTCAAGATCTTATTGATGGAGGAGAAATTGAGATTGAAGGACATGACCCAAAAACGACCAATAATGATCATCAGATGTTCAAGAACCCGCTTCCATCACAAGATCAAAGGGGTCCTTCCACTTCCAGGCAAGGCACTGATACCACTGATTATATGCAGGCTGCGTATAACTATACTGTAAATCACCTATATGATGCCAGTGAACAAATTGCAACTATAACCTTCAAAAATCCCACCTCAAATTGCAATGTTGTTACACGTCGCGGCAAAGTCACCATCAAGGCAACTCCACAAGGCACCACCTCCATCCCAAAGCAGTACAATCTTGTGGAACAATTAGACAAAACCCCTACGCTTATATCCATTTTAGAACTATTGCGCCTATCACCATCACATAAAACAATCTTAGATCAAGCACTCCAAGAGGCGTCAGTCCCTGCAAACTTGACTACGGACCAGTTTGAAGCCATGGTTGGAAACCTAAAGTCATCACCTTGTCTCACTTTTTCCGAAAGTGACAACTCTTCTTTCCAACAACCTCATAATGCTTCCCTACACATTGAAGGCTTTATCAACCAACACAGGATCAAGCGAGTCTTGATAGATAATGGAGCAGGCCTAAACATTTGTACATTGCAATTGATCACAGCATTGGGATATGCAATAGAATCAGTGGATCCTCGCAAGAAGATCACCATCAAGGCCTATGATGATGCAGAGCGTTCATCCAAAGGAGCTTTGGTACTACCAATCCGAGTGGGCCCTGTGGTAAAGCACATAATCTGTCAGGTTCTGGATCTTTCTCTGCCATATAATCTATTGTTAGGGAGACCTTGGATACATGCCATGCAAGCTGTTCCATCTACCTACCATCAATGTATCAAGTTCCCACATAACGGTACAGAGATCACAATCCTGGGCGATGCAAATCCCTTTGCTTTTTGCCATAATATCAGCCATCAACCAGAGATTACTGTTCCTAATAATAGGGAAGCCATTTCCTCCACATCATATGTAAATCCCGCCTCTCTTGCCAGTTCAAACACCCCTATACCCAAGCAAGAAAAGCTTAAGATGAAAGTCGCAGAGGAAGGTCCCGGGGAATATAACTTAAGTCAGCTCTTTTGTGTGGGACAAATGCCTACTTCTCCTAGAATGCATGGTAAACCACAACAGTTACTCCAAAAACCCATAGTCACGCCCGCATGTGCTTTGACGCCTTTCATCCTTGGAAAGAGTCAAGAAGAAGAAACACAAGATGAGGACCTAGCAGACTGGATCTATAAGGATCCCATCACCACTGAAAAACCGCAAGTTACACTTCCTACGGAACAGTATGGTAAAGGCCTCCTCATTATGCAAAGAATGGGATATGATGGTCAGAGTGCTTTGGGATCCTGCAAACAAGGACGACATGAACCGCTGCTGCCCGAGTTCAAACCCAAAGGTAATACAGGCCTAGGCTTTGAGAAAGAAGTCCTTCCTAAACTCAGATTCAAAGGCAAACCTAGCAAACCATTTTGCCCACCTACTGCAAAAAGGACACCTTTCATAATCAAAGCACCATCAAGCACTATCCCCACTGCCCCATCAAGGCTCACAACTCCACCGCAACCATCACCAGTGCCAAACATCCCACCAATCGAACCAGTCATCCCATCCACTGCAGTCATCACATCAAAAAAACCATTCGCAGCAACAACTGTATCCGAACTTGCAACAACATCTATGGCACCAGTCGTTCCAATAGAAGCCACTAAGTCAACACTACCGATACTTCCAGTGACAAATCCTTTAAATCCCATCACGATTCCTGCAGCACCAATCACTACAAAGGTACATAAACCAATCACGCCTGCAATATTCAACTCCAACGACATCCCAGTATGGTATAGCAATCGGATGCTGGAAAGTGATTCAGAGACCGACTCACATGAGTGGGAATTTGATTCCGTATAGCTTAACACTTCAGATGAGGAAGACACATCACCACCTCCACCACGCAAAGACATCCCTGTTTACGGAGAAGCACAGATAAAGACCACTTGGGTACCTGAGCTGGAAACATCTTCCACAGACCCTACGTCTCATCCTACGCCTGATTCTGATAGGGAGAGTACCATCAACGACCTTCACCACACTGTCTTAACCCTCATTGATACATCTCCCACACTTAACTTAGTCGATGAAGTAATGCCCATTATCCACCCTGAACTCATCGAATGGAACCAATCAAATCCCCTATGTCTTGACCTCTTCCAAAACGATGAGGCTATCATTGACTTTTTGGAATTAAGGGATAATCTACCAAGCGGGGATCACAAAGCTGGATTTGCCATTGAACTTAATAGCGCAGCATACTTGGGGGCGGATGCCAAACCCTTCAGCTGCAAAAATATAACATTAAAACATGGATCTTCCAGTGAAAACCACACAGTGGCACTGTTTGATCCGACAAAAGAAAGAGCGTATCCAATGGTGAAAACCTCTCTGAGGCGCCTGAGGATGAAGGGTTTGACATTCTCCCTGCTAGTACACAACAGGAATGATCAACAATTCTTATTGAGGAGACTAAAGAATACAATGTGGGGACTCCTGAAAACCCTCATATCATACATCTGGCATCTCTTCTCACTCCAGAAGAACAGCCTCAATTCATAGAGTTCTTCCAGCAGCGTCAGATCAACTTTGCATGGTCATATGCAGACATGCCTGGGCTTGATCCTGATTTAGTTATGCATCATCTCACCGTAGCCAAAGGAGCCAAACCTGTCAAGCAGAAGCTTCGTAAGATGCATCCTCAGATTGCCGTGCTAGTCAAGACAGAACTCAAGAAACTCTTGGATGTTGGTTTCATTAGACCAATTGATTATGCAGAATGGATCTCCAACATTGTGCCAGTCGGCAAACCAAAAGGGGGCATCCGTATTTGTACAGACTTCAGAGATCTGAATAAGGCATGTCTTAAAGATGACTTCCCTCTACCAAATATCGACATCATAGTAGATTTGACAGTAGGACATGCCATGCTTTCACTCATGGATGGCTTTTCAGGATACAATCAAATAAAGATCGCACCAGAGGACCAACATAAGACAGCTTTCACATGTCCATGGGGCACATACTGCTGGAATGTAATGCCTTTCGGTCTCAAAAATGCAGGAGCGACCTATCAAAGAGCACTGACTACCATCTTCCATGACATGATGCATACTATGATGGAAGATTATGTGGATGATTTACTAGCAAAATCACTCACTAGAGAAGGACATCTTCACATCTTAGATAAAATCTTTGATAGACTGGAACAATACCATGTTCGACTCAACCCAAAGAAATGTGTCTTTGGAGTGACCTCCGGGAAGCTTCTAGGATACATTGTCTCAAGCAAAGGCATTGAGGTTGATCTAGCAAAGGGTAAGGCAATCATGGACATGCCACCTCCAAGGAATATCAGTCAGCTAAGGACACTACAAGGACGGCTTCAATCCATCCACAGATTCATTTCACAATTGGCTGATAAGTGTCACCCGTTCACACACCTACTACACAAGAACATCCGCTTTCTGTGGGATGCCAAATGCCAGCAAGCATTTCAGGGGCTTAAAGACTATCTCATGAATCCACCATTGCTGATGCCACCAGATCCAAGTAGACCATTGTTACTTTATATCTCAGCAACAAGTACAGCATTGGGTGTGCTACTGGCACAACATAATGCAGAAGGCAAAGAGTGTGTTGTATACTACATCTCTCGCACACTAGTTGGCTATGAACTCAATTACACACCTATTGAGCGAGCTTGCCTAGCAGTAATCCTGGCAGCCACTAAATTGCGGCACTATCTGTTGACACACAAGGTACAACTCATTGCAAAGATTGATCCACTCAAGTACTTACTCAGCAAAGCAGCATTGACAGGTCACTTGGCCAAATGGGTGATGATTCTAAGTGAATTTGACATTGAGTATGTGGACCGTAAAGCTATCAAAGGTCAGGTTATTGCAGATCAGCTGGCTGATGCACCTCTCATAGGTGATCATCCTCTCATTTCCAATTTTCCAGATGAAGAGATATTCATGATCACAACAGCACAACCATGGAAACTATATTTTGATGGTTCATACACTAGGCACGGCTCGGGGGCAGGCATTCTGTTTCTCACACCTCAAGGTGATAGCATCCCGAAGTCTTACAGGCTCACATTTCCATGCACAAACAACATAGCAAAATATGAGGCTTTGATCACAGGACTCAGGCTAGCCATACAATGGAAATTACAAGAACTACAAGTATATGGCGATTCCCAACTAGTCATTCGACAAGCAACAGATGAATATCAGACCAAAGATGATAAACTCATACCATATAAGAAAATGGTGGACACTCTAAAGACATCATTTACTACTATCACTTTTGAGCAGATATCAAGAGATCAGAATCGAGCTACTGACGCCATGGCTACCATCGCATCTCTACTAGATCTTCCGCAGAATTCAACACGCTACGAGTTCTTGGTAGAATAGCTTTGGGTTCCCGCTTATGATATCCCCGAATCTGAAATGATATGTCACCTTATCGGTTCTGAATCCCCATGGTATGGTGAGTTCTACACCTATCTCTGTGATCACACCCTTCCTCCTAACCAATCAAATAACCAACGTAAAACCTTCATTCGCCAAACTGCTCGGTATACCATTATTGTCGAAACCCTATACCGACGTAGTCTTGATGGTACTCTCCTTCGATGTCTGGAACAAGATGAGATAACAAAGGCTTTGGAAGAGGTACATGAAGGAATTTGCGGAACTCACTCAAGTGGTCCATCATTAGCCAAGAAACTCATGCGAGTTGGATACTATTGGCCATCTATGGAAAAGGATTCCTACTACTTTGTCAGGAAATGCAAGAAATGTCAAGTTCATGGTGACCTGATACATGCACCAGCCCAGGAACTGCAACCAATCACAACACCATGGCCTTTTTGTCAATGGGGCCTTGACCTTGTGGGTAAAATTCATCCATCTTCATCCAACGGCCATAAATTCATTATTACCACTACTGAATACTTCACCAAGTGGATCGAAGCTGTTCCACTTACCCAAGTAACCGGCAAGTAGATCGTCTCATTCATCCTCAACTACATCATCTGCCGGTATGGTTTGCCCATGTCCATTGTCACAGATAACGGTCTTCCTTTCAAAAATCAGGATGTCCGTGAGCTTTGTGAGAAATTTCATATCCAACACCATTTTTCCACTCCCTATTATCCACAAGGCAATGGTCAGGCCGAAGCATCTAATAAAAACATACTGAGGATCCTAAAGAAGACAGTCAATGATGCTGGTCGTGATTGGCATGTTCAACTAAATCTAGCGCTATGGGCATATCGAACTAGCATTCGGACCCCTACAAGTGCAACTCCTTATTCATTGGTCTATGGTGCAGAAGCTATCTTGCCTATTGAGGTCGAGATACCATCCTTACGAGTTTCATTGCACAATCTCATCGATGATGAAGCATATAGAGTATCCCATCTTCAGGACTTAGAGTTACTTGATGAGAAGCTACAAGCTGCATACAATCATCTCAAAGCCTATCAGCAGCGCATGAGCAAAAGCTACAATCACCGAGTTAGATCTCGTACATTTGAGGTAGGTGATCTTGTTCTTCGAGAGAATCCTTGCAACCAACCAAATCGAGAACATCAAGGCAAGTTTGAATCAAACTGGCTGGGCCCATATGTTGTCACTGTTGTATTCAGGTCCGGGGCATATCAGTTGGCTACTTCAGAAGGAGAACCGCTTGCAGATCCAATCAATAGCATGCACCTCAAAAGGTTTTATACCTAAGGTGTATAGAGCATCAAGCTCCCCTAAATATCAGAAAAATACCAAAAACATTCAGAAAATGTCCTGAAGAAAATACAAAAACATTCAAAAAGTAAAGAAAATCATGCATCCAAACGGTGAACAACCACTCCGGTGGCACCTTGGGTAAGTGCGATGGTGAAAACCTAGCAAACAGGTGCCACTCGTAAAAGGCAATGGCTCCAGTATCTTTCAGGCTCGTTGCGATCACATTCATGCACACACACATCCATCCATCTCACCCATGGCTTGTTATTTGATCTGCAATTAAGAAAGTATTCCCTGCATCTAGCATACCACCTTTTTCATAGTCAGGTCTAAAACTGGGGGCAATGCCCTTCTCCTAGTGATGGAAGTAGATTCTACATTGTCTTATGGGTCATTACGCTCTTCATTCGAGAAAATCATCAAAATACCAAAAACATTCAAAAATGACTCTCAAAATACCAAAAACATTCAAACATCATTCCACAAAATCCAAAAACATCAAAAAATCATCAAAAATCACACAAAAA
This sequence comes from Cryptomeria japonica, assembly GCF_030272615.1. Taxonomy (NCBI): domain Eukaryota; kingdom Viridiplantae; phylum Streptophyta; class Pinopsida; order Cupressales; family Cupressaceae; genus Cryptomeria; species Cryptomeria japonica. The sequence continues at coordinate 181,469,156 of NC_081410.1, read as the reverse complement.
CATGGCAACACCTTGTACAGATTTATCCGATCAGATACAAAATAAACATTGACAACTACTCACACACTGACCATTTACCAAATCAAACCAACACAATCAACATCAACAATCCAAACTGTCTTTAAAACAAGGATGCATCCTTCCTTACCAAACCAAAGACAAGATGACATTTTCTTTGACAAGAAAATTCTGTTAGGCTATCAAATACTTGGTTGATTTGTGAGTACAATCGTTTGTTTATTTGTATCTGGATCTTTCAGCATTGTTATATCATTTGCACATTATTTCCGATGAAGTTCTGGGGCATGTACTAATGGTGTCTACTTGGGAAGTTCACTAAGCTACGTGATCTTATGCCAAAATGCAGTCATAGATCACTACGGCTTGCTGACTATAGCGTATACCTTGACCATATGGACATGAACCATTACCAAGGATCCTTATTCTTTATTCTTTATGTATATATACTGTTTGGCTACAGGTACAATGCTCATCCTTTGATTCCTCTTCCTCCAAATTGGATAAAGGTTTTATTTTCTTATTATGGTATGTACTTGTCTCAGGATCTGATCAACCTAAGATCAAGGAGGATGATCCAAGTCATGCACGAAAGGAGATAATCCTTGTCTATTCCGCAAGCAATACTCTGGTCGACTTGACCCTTATATCAAGTCGTTTGTATTCACTTGCTATATTAAAATCCATGAAAGAAATACTCAGGTCATCTTGAATCATTGTGTCAAGATGCTTGTATTCTCTTCCAACATTTTAAAGCTCAATGATGAAAATAGAGCACTATGGATCGTCATTTCATCTCATCTGTTTATATCTTGCATTCTGTTGCATATCACCCATTCATTCATTCATATGTAGGCTTTTACATGCAAAAATGATTAATAAAAGCTGGTCTTGGATACAATCACGACCGAGTACTCTGATACATCATCAATGCATCATGCAAAGTCTTAAAAAAAAAAAAAAACCTTGCATTCTTCATGATCATATCATCATTACATTTAGGTGCATCTTGCATTAAGTCCATTCATGCCATTTTTAAACATAAACATTGCATATAGTTCATTATTGACATTAGTTTCAGTAAAATCATTTTCATCATTGCATCAATCATCAATAATTAGATCCATTCATGGGATTAAATTGTCTTTGATTGTATTAAATCATTTAAAAAGCATGCATTTCATATCAATTATCCATTATCATTTTATTAAACTTTTCATCATTTACCATTTGCATTCATTTCTTTATAGTTAAAAGATGCATTCATTACTAAGTATCTTATAATGTTCATTTTAGGATTCATTCACATTGCATTTATTATCATTACATTAAGGTGCAGTTATTATCCCCATTAGTTATCGTATCATCCCATTATCATTTGTACTTACAAACATATTTAAAACGCATTTAGAATCATAAAATCCATTTGTTTACACAACATTGGTTCATACCATCTAATATATTCATTTTTACGTATGCATTCATTTTAATATTATCATATAAACACTTGTACTTTACATTTGTTTATCCATCTGCATTCATTTAAATATCATCATATAAACATTTGCACTTAAACATTTGTTTATCCATATTACATTCATCTAAAACACATCTAGATGCATATTTATACATACATATCATTCATTCAAAACCATTGCATTAACATTATCTCATCATTGCATCACAATAGGAAACATCATAAAATCCTGTTCATACATCAAAGCATAAGCATATATCATCATAGCATTCCATACATAAAGCATTACATCGCAAATCAAATACATCATAAACATCTCAACCTGCATTCATATGTCAGTATCTCACATCATAACTCATCATAAAAACATAAATCAATAAACCTATCATCCTGCATTCATATGTCAGTATCTCACATCATCACCTCATCATAAAAACATGCATAAAAGAAACATCTCATCAAATGCATACATGTCCACATATACATCTAAGCAATAAATCATAAACATGCATAAACATCCATACATAATCACATGCATATCATCACAATATGGGATCTCCTCATATATATCAACTCATATATCAGAGTACAATGAAGTCTACAAAATCGGCTACCAAAGAGCCATCCAAGATACAGTCCATAAATAGACAAAGATACAATACATATATGCAAAGATGCTCTCTCAGATGCCACTCTGGCCAGATGCTATACCTGCCCCACCCCTACCTACTCCACCACTGGTACTGGCACCACCTAATCCATCTCTCCATGGAGGCCTCATCGAACCCCCACTCCCTCCTGCATCCCCTGATCTCTCCTGCCGTAGAGGACCCATCACACCTCCACTGCTCTGCATCCTCTGTGATCGCTCAGATCTGGCCTGTCGCATCTGTCAGTAACTGAGAGCTCGCTGGCTAATCGGTACCACCTGCTCATATAACCCTCGCCAGTACTCTATCTCCGCCTGAGTTCACCGCATCTCCCTCATAATCTCCCCTGAAGGCCCCTGTGCACCAGTCCGCACTCTCTCTTGCAACTCCGCCAATCTCTCCACCACCGTATCTCTCTCCCGCAGCACCACTGTCAGCTTTGACTCATGTGCAAATAGCTGCACATCCCTAGCTGCTACCTCCGCCTCTAATCTCTCCACTCGGGTCTGCAAATAACCTATCATGTGATCCCGCAGATCCCCAGTAGCTCCCTCCCCCATGTCCATGGTTGCTGCACCTGTCTCACCCCCTCCACTAGGTCCCTCACCTGCACCACCCTCTCCTGCACCTATATCCATCGGGATCTCTCTCTCCATCCCCCTCCCACTCAGCTGCACTCCTCCATGCATCAAGGGTCCCTGTGATATCTGCAGCGGTAATCCACCTCTCCCTCTCCGCTGTCTCGGCATCCCCAAACCTCCTCCACCTCCTCCACCACCTCCTCCACCTCCTCCTCCATCTCCTCCTCCTCCAACTCCTCCTCCTCAGCCTCCTGCTCTCCGTCCTCGTCCCCTCTCATCCTCGAACGCTGGGATCGGCTCAGCTGGGTCTGATATCCGTAGAATTGGGTGCGCCACCCGATACTGTGTATACTCTACTGTAACCCCTGCATCCACGACCCTCGATCATAAGTCCCATGGCCTCGCCTGCAGTGTCCGGAACTCTGCCAGTGCCTGATCATACAGTAGCACTGGACCCCATGCATACCGCTCTCGGATCACTCGTGCATACTCCCCTGATCCGCTAGCAGTCCCTACTGCCATCCAAACTGCCTCATCACCCGTCCCAGCACCTGTCTCTCCACATGATAAGAGGTCCTCCCAATGAGGAATCGGGTCATGAAGCAATACAGTAGTGCCTCCGCATCATCCTCCCATGGCTCACACTCCAAGTATGGCCGCCAGATCACTGCATCCAGGTCATCCAATGCCCGCCGCCACCACTCTAACTTTCCCAAGTGGGGCTAACTCATCATACCACTATACATAAACATATAGGGCTGGTCCATGGCTCGAAATCTGAGACTCACCGGTCGAGTCACTGGTAAGTGCTCCCATGCCCACACATGCAGCAGCGTCATGCCCACTACAAGAGAACCTCTCCCCCGGTACACTACCTCGTGTAGCTCCTGGTACATGTGCGCTAACATGCACGACCCCCAGGCATATCGGGTCCCCTCAATCACCATCATCTCTATCACCTGTCCCCATCCGACCACCAATCCATGTGAACGCCTGTCTGGACACAGAAGTCCTCCCACGATCCTTGACAAAACTACTAGAAGGGGCTCATATAGTGCCGCTATATCCTCCCATGCGATCGAGCCATCATCAATGTATACATCCTCATCAAAAATCCTCTGACAAGACACTGTCCCCCAAGATCGATCATATGTCACCATCTCACCCCGAATCGGAATCCGGAGGATACGCCACACATCCTCCAATGTCACCGTCATCTCTCCCTAAGCTAGATGGAACGTGCACGTCTCACTGTGCCATCGCTCTGCTAATGCTGTGATCAGGTCGTGATTCATCCGAATCACGGGCATATGCATCACCTCATAGAGCCCAGTAGCCACAATACAGTCTATCTCTATCTGTGTCAACCGATCTCGTAATCCCTGTGTCACGGGGTGGCGCTCGCGTAACTGTAACACGCGCAGATCCTCCTGCACATAGACATTCATCCAACCACCATCAGTTGTTTTGTTATCAAACTTTCTTAAGTTTAAACCTAGACTATCATCAGATACTTTGATCAAGTATCTTCGGGTCTCAACAGGTAAGCAATCATGGCCGTCTAGACTTCAACAGGCATTTATCCTAACAAATGACCTAAGTCTCATCGGGCTGCTATGGTTCAAAATAACTCCCACTTCACCTCGCCATTCATCAATCGTTAGGCATCAGGAAATTTATTTTGTCCAAAACTGGGGCATCTCGTTATCCTAAGGCAAAAGCGCTATTTCATCTACAATAGTGCTAGTTCTATACAACAGCGCTACAACAACCAACAATAGCGCTCAAAAAGCCCTACAATAGCGCTACAAAATCAGAAGCGCTAACACTGCTATACAATAGCGCTATTCCGAGTCAATAGCGCTCAATTAACCCTACGATAGCGCTACTTGGACACAAGCGCTAAAACTTGCATACACTAGCGCTAATGCATACAACCGCGCTCAAACTAACCTTCAATAGCGCTATTGCGGCACAATAGCGCTAATTCATGGAGCAAAAGCGCTAAAACCATAGTTCTAGTGCTCTTGCTCCAACTTGACTTTGACTCAGCTAAAAACCTATCAAAAATGCATAAAAAGTCAGTTTTCGAATTTGCGTACCGCTGGTCTGTAGTCGGCTGGGCGCTGGAACCGGCGGACTCGCTCAAATCGGTGCTCGGTAATCGGAAACGGCATCGTAGCTCCTCCTTGCTCCTCCAAATGTCACTGTCAGAGCTCTAGTTTTCAACTGGTCGCGGTCACAAATGATCCTATTTTCACCCCTTTCCTCCCATTTATACCCCCCGCCGTCACCGTAACTTCGCCCCGCTCATCGCCGTGGTCCCCGTGAACTTCCCGAGCCTCCCATTTCTCCATGTTTCCCCCGATTTCTTCTATTTTTCACCCGTATACCTAACTTCTTCTCTTCTATCACCCTGCCAATTTTCATTCTTTTTCGAGAGATCGCCCGATTTTTCGAAATTTTTCGGCCCATCTCTCAAGGGGGCATACCACCCATTAAAATTACATTTTATGGGGCATTTCTTCACACCAGTTTTTTTTCTTTCTTTGAAACGATGCGATAAACTGCACCGTCTCAAAGAGGGGCAAATGTAGTCACATAAATCTGTCCATTTTAATTAAATGAATATTTAGTATTTATTTGGTTAAAAATCCACTAGCCATCAGTTAATTAAATTAATATTTAATTAATTCGTCTCCAAACATTCTTCTATTAATTAAATAAATTATTCAATTTATTTTAATTAATTCATTAAATCCAATTCCAATCAATTAAATAAATAAAATCAATTTATTTAATTAAATCCCTTTTCCTCTTTTAAATAAATTAAATAAAACATTTATTTAAATCATTATCCCCACCCCACTTGCATTTTCCTACAAATGCAACTTGCACACATTTTGAAATAAATGAATTTTTATTTTAAATAAAATCCTATTTTCCCTCACCCACCAAATCCACTTGCAAAAATCTAATCCCCTTCTAGATTCTTCTAACCCCTTCCCAATTAGCCTAATCCACCTCCTAAATATTGTCACATTCCTAAGCAAAATGAAGTCACTTCTCAAAAACCCCAAAGTCTTTGATAACCATTAAAGGCTTTCAACCTTCAACCACTTAATTCCTCAAAGTCTTTGATAACCATTGAAGGCTTCCAACTTTCAACCACTTAATCCCCAAAGTCTCCAATAACCATTAATGGTTAATTCAACCCTCCCACATGGTTAAAACATTTGTTTTGACTCAACCTCTACACAACCCAAGGGTCTCATCAAGCCGTCAATGCTTTGACCATCATTATCTCTTAATCATTTGCACAAAGGTTTATCCTTGGATTAATTCCTAATTCTGTGGGTAATCCTAATTTAGGCTTGACTCTTAGCCTTTAGATAACCATGAGGTCTTCTCAGGCCTTTAATGCCTCCAACCTCTTCTTTCAACCCAACCCTATGTTGACACTTGTCACCATTTCATTGGTGCCAATTATGCACATGGATTCCCAACTTTCAAACTTGGCCCTTGATTAAACCTTTCAATCCTGGCCATCCATTGCTCCATTTTTCCTATAAATAGAGCCCATTCCTTCATAATCCGGATCCTAAAAACTTGTAAGCATTTAGACTATAGCCATTTTAGAGAGCATTTAGCATAGCATAACTAAATCTTGTCTTTTTGGTTAAAATATATCATTTTAGCATAAAAATAGCTTTTCATTTCATGTTTGGAGCTATACTACAATCTCAATCCTCCATAAGCATCCATAGTGCAAAAAGCTGCTGAGAGCTACACTATTTTGGAACTTGGAGAGGAGAGGAACAAGGGAGAAAGGAGCTAATATCATGCTAAGAGATAGTTGGAGATATCTCATTGTCTTTGCTTCTTTAGTTAGATATATTAGCATGTTTTTAGTGTCTCCTTTGGAATGCCTTCATATGTTTTGGTTTTTGATTGATTAACTCTAACGTCTTGTGTGTTTTGTGTTGTTTGATCATAAACTAACATTGTGTCATTTAGGAGGGCATCATTGATTATAGTTCAATGCTTTAAACATCTGAAACTAAATTCATTATTGCTCATCTAGACTTGTGCACCTTTGCACTTACTTGACACACCATAAAAAAATCCTCATACAACTCATACAGTCCATTACAATCCTCCAAAAGATATCTTCCTTTATATGTCATCTGCTCAAATAAAATACATTAATCTGGTTGGCCTCATTAGATGTAACATTTAGAATATAAATCATCGACCCAAAAAAAATCTCCAAAGCAATGTGAAAGTGAAATGGGATGTGTGAATCATCAAACCATATTGGTATGCCTTCCTAACAATCCTAAATCATTGCCTTCAACTCCGCACGCAACTACACAAACCAAAAACACTCAAGTCGACTCTAAATGATAGAACCGATAGTGGAACCAAGTTATTAAACATACCCAAAATGCAGTACGGACCTCCTCAACTCCTGTGGATACACAAAATGACTTCACCTATCACTAACAATACAACATCAAATAACCGCAACACCAAAAACATCAAAAAGTCGAGGAATGCAAAGCATTCCTACAAACAGGTACATTATCACTATAGAACTGACATGTAGATTAACACTAAGTCAACTACAGATCAAATGAGTATATGAAACCTTGGATATAAAATTATTTTTTATCCACCAAAATCATAATACAATCACAATCAAAGATGAATCAATGTGGCACAATGTAGACTAGAAAATTGAATCTAGTCTGATGGACTATTCACCAAAATAGTCACACTTAACCAAAATTTGTTGTTGACATACAAATACATCTTCAATTATATGGAAGTCATAAGATAATAATATATACCATCTAAACAAATATCCACTAATATCCATACATCAATATGAACCCATGAGTGGCCACCTGATATAGGACCAATGATCATATACTTCTAGACCTTGGTTGACATCAATGACAACAAGTTTGATATCAATGACAACATAAAAACATATTTGCAACAAGGTATGTATAGAGAGAGGGAGAGGGAAGAAAGATAAAATTAGAGATAAAAGGGGAGATGTAGGAGGGAAGGAGAGATATGTAGAAAAATAGAGGAATGGAGAGGTATGTATATATATATATATATATATATATAGAGAGAGAGAGAGAGAGAGAGAGAGGTATAAATCTCGAGGGAGACAAAAAGAGTGAGATAAAGAGAAATAGAGAGGGAGGGAGGGAGGGAGCAAGAGAGAAGAGGGGAGAGATGGAGATATGTGTAGATAAATAGATTTAATGAGGGAGGGATGTAGAGGTATGTAGAGAGAGGGAGAGGGGAGATAGAGGTAAGTACAAAGGGAAAAGGTTGAGAGTGAGATAAGTAGAGAGGGAGCATTGGGTGGGACAAAGAGAAAGGAAGAGAGAGAGAGAGAGAGAGAGAGAGAGAGAGAGAGAGAGAGAGAGAGAGAGGTATGTAGAGAAGTAGAGGTAGGAAGGGAATGAGAGGAGGTATGTAGGGAGAGGGAGAGAGTAGATAGAGATAAGTAGAGAGAGGGAAGAAGAGAGAGTGTGAATCGCTTTGATGTGTCAACCATCTTTGTAACTGCTCTTCTCTCCTTTCTAATCTCTTCTCTACACTGTGATCTCTAAAAGTGATGGATGCAATTGAGGAGATCCTTCCCCCAAGTTCCTATATATAGGAATTGTAACCCAAATTGATCGTGGTAACCCTTTGTGGTCTCTGTGGTCCCCCGTGACCTCTTTTAACCCCATTCTTTACCAAACTAGTCTCATTTATATTGCTTTTTACCCAACCTATCCTTCTCTTCTTATTGAGAGATTGTTTGAAGCTTTTTTTAATCTTTCGCCCAATCTCTCAAGGGGGCATACAATCATCCTTACTGGGGTAAAATAGTGTATTGATTAATTTTTATTCTTTGAAACAATGCAATAAACTACATTTTCTCAAAGAGATGCAAAATGTAGACACCTAAAATTGTCCTTTAATTAAATATTAAATATTTATTATTTATTTAATTATTTTATCCTAATGCCTTCTATTAATCAAATAAATATTTTATTTTATTAATTTATTAGCCTTAGATTTCACTTTTAATTTAAAAAAATATTAATTTATTTAATTAATTCAATAAGCCTCTTCTTTCTAGTTTAAATAAATATTTATTATTTATTTATTCCTCCCAGCTCTTTCCTAAATTAAATAAATGTTTTATTTATTTAATTTATGCAAGCCCTTTCCTCTATTAATCAAACAAATACTTGCATTTAATTAATTCATTCATTTATCTTTTTCTTCTTATCCACATGACAACTCATCTCCCTAAATTACATTTCAACCTCTTAATAGTAACCCTTCATTTCAATTTAACCTCATAATCCTATTCACCCTTATCTTTTACCTTTTGCCTCTTAATCCCCTCCCTCCATCTTTACCTACCCTTCAATCTTGTTGATTCTCTTTCATATGTGATCTTGGCCATTCATAATCCCACCTCTTAATCTATACCCTCCATTTTGAGGATGATCTCTATAAAAGAGGCTTCTTCCTCTCATTTTCAATAACATGTCTTGAGCATAGTTACATTCTACCAAAATCACTTCAGCAATACATCTTCACAACCATATTTATTCTTCCTTGAGCTCTTGTGCAAGTGCATACAAATCTGATAGCACTATCATCAAATGCAAGATCATGGAGGATACGAGAACAATGGAGACAAGCCTCTATTGCATGTAAAGTTATATTTGCTTATCTTATGTTATTTGCATGCATTTGTAGATCTAGCTATTGATTTTTGTTCAATTAGTTTGTAAATCTAGGGTTTAGTGGCTAGCTTAGTTAGGGTATACAAATAGGATTCAAAATCAACATAAACATCTATACATCACTATTGTCTTCAATGGTGTTCTCTTGTAGTGTGTCAAATTATGTGTTTTTTTATCAGGACTCGATTGTATAATTGTTTGGTTAAATGCATTAACCCATAACTCATTAGTAATGATTTGCAAGGACCTACCTCTTATTATCATGAATGGTTCACTTGACATTCATTACATATAGGTTGTGCTCACATTCATAGGGTGAAGCATTAGGAGTTCCTAGGAGGTCACCCATAACAATAATTGGCCAACTCAAGCACACTTAACCAAAGAGTTTCCCCTAATATCAAACCTACTTAGCTTTCTACCATATGAACCATTCATTATAGAGCTCATGAGCTCATTAATTCATTTATTTCCTACTTAATATTTATAGTAGTTGAACTTTTAGGGTAATGCTCCTTTTACTACCAATAAAATGCATCCTTTATGGGGGTTCAATGACTTGTACTCCTCATATGCAAGGCTATAAAAGGTTCTCTAAGATGCAACCTAGATAGGATCATTCTCCTCCCAATAGGCTTCAATCTCCTTAAAAGTTAAGATAAGTCATTGAATGGTATGTTCTAATTATTTGATTTAGCTAGTCTCCTTGTATATAGTCTATAAAGGAGACCCATTGTACATTGAACTTGTGGAGAACGACATTCTTGATCGATCTAGTTGGGATCCCATCCTTGAATATTGCTCCTTTTGATGTTTATGGAGGATTAAAACATGATGGTGATCTTGTTGTCTTCTATAATGACTTCTTGTTAATATGGTGTCAATTTTATACATAAATTCATGATTTTATTAATTTTTAGTTGCATGCTTTTACGTATGAAATTTTAAAGACATGATTAGTTCATATATTTTTCACTTAAACTTCAAGTCTAAAAATCTCTCTCAAAAATATTATTTCACATTAAAAAAAAAAAGTAAAAATGATGAAAAATAAAAATGTTGTCATATCTTCAATTGTATAATGTCTTATCAATATTGTCATCATTATTTTGTCAAACACAAATATTACACCTCTTAATAGTACTAAAACTCATTATATTTTATTTATCAATAATTTATGTTCCATATTGTATTTTGAGCATCATGTCCTCTACAGACTTGATTCTTGGGCTATTAGTGATGTTTTGTTGTTCAAATTAGTTGTTGGGTGTGATTTGCTTCCATCCACTTATTTTATTGTATAGCTTCAACTTTTAATATAGTTTAATATAAAACAACTATTTACCTCCTTTCTCAAAAAATCTATACCCCAAAAGTGTAAAGACATTTTCTTTTAAAAAATGTTGATGAAGAAAGGACAATTAGAATCTATACATAACTATGTGGGTGGCTACAAGAAGTTGAGTCCCACTTTTGGGCAAAAAGTGGAAGTGTTTTCTCTGTTTTTTAAATTTATAATCGATTGATGTCAAAATTTGATGTACTTAGAGATTGAATCTCAAAAAACTTTAGTAATAGAAAATGTAGTGCTCGAAATCTACTTTTCAAATATGTAATTTATTTTAATACACACATGGTATAAATTAATTTTTAGTAGGTATGTTTAAAAACCAATTTTTCAAAATGTATGTTTCAAGACCATACCACACATATGTATGACCACCCTTTTTTGATGCAAATAAATGAATTTTTTCAAATCCTTCTGGGAAATGATACCTAAGACACCAAATATTAATGAGAATATTTTTTCTTATTTTTTTATTAAATTTTTTTTTTTAATTAATTTTTAACTGACAATAAAGTATATTTTCAAAACATCGGGTGTACGACCACCATAATTTAATGAAAATTTCATATTTTTCAATTTTTTTTTTTTTAATATCCACAATAATTGTATTTAGATTGATGTCATATAATTTATTTTTCTAAAATCTTTTTAAAAAAAAGTTATTAAAGTTTTACTGAACCTCAGTAGTTTAGATTTAGGTACCACTTTTGATTAATAAATAATATAAAAAATTGTAAAAATAATCTTATCACTATGAAATTTACATTTCTGAAATCAAGACACTGAAAAATATAATGGGTTTTCGTTTCATCAAAAAATTCAATCAGGAAGGCCCTCAAAAAATTAGGCCAAGGTGGAAATCTGATGTTGTTTCACCTTAGCCATTTTTTTGGAGGTCCAAGCATAGGCTTGGTGGGACCAAGCCTATCCTGAAGTAGAAAAAAAGGCTAAGGGTTGTTTCCCATCCCTAATTTTAACAAACGGGCGCTCGTTTCGCTTTGTACCGTTGAAAGCGAAACGGGCACCTATTTCATTAAATAACGTGCGCCCATTTCCCAAAAGATCCGTTGGGCTAGAATCTGGCCCACAAGCACAAATCCCAATCATTGATTTTTCAATCATTGCCTAACAGGTATGATCTGCAAAGAGAATGTTTTGATTAATCATTCTTTTTTTTTGGTCTTATTGTCGATTTGGTAAGGAGATCGATTCGAATTCAAATTTTGGTGCAGCCATGGGATCATGTCCACGTAGGAAGAGGCAAAGGAAGGTTCTGACAGCTGAGGAGATTGCAGCAAATAGGGAGGAAGAAATACGTCAATGAGAGAGAAGAGAAAGAATTAGACAAGGAGCTTCAACTTCCACAATCGTTTCAGAAGAGGAGAACATCAATGAGACCATAAAAGTTGACGAAGGAAACACTATAGAACCATTTAATTTAGGTGCATCTTCTAATCCATTATTGGATACATGTATGTCTTCACAGCCCTATGTTTTTTCTCATGAAGAAATTGGTGATTTAGTAGAAGCGGATTACTTATTAAATCAAACGCGAATTGAAAATCAAACCCCAAATGAAATTAGAACTCAAGTTGAAACTGAAATTGAAACCAAATTTGAAAGTCCAAATGAAATTGAAAATCCACCTGAACTGAAACCAATAATGTGGATGTAGACATGGAAACACCAATTGAAAATGAAACATGTTTGAATGATAATCAAACAAATGAAAATTTTGAAATTAAAAGTGATGTACTAGACAACCTTCCTGGCTTGGTTTCATGGAGACAGATTAGGACACATGCAAATAGATTGTTTAGACATTTTTTTTATAATAAGAAATTTGGGTTTAAATGTCAATTAATGGTACAACTAATTAAAATGACTAAAATGTGAAAAATGATGAAGAAGTTGGGCTTTTATGTCAAACCCAAGAAGAAGGATGAGTCTTTAAAACAAGTTGTATTGACTGTTGCTAGCGCCTTTGATACATTCGAAAAGAAAAGTCGTTCTAAAGATAAATATGTGGCACGACGGGCAAGAACAACAACTTTAGTAAGACAAACAACTTCTGATAAAAGAATGATGAGTAACATAAGTGGATATCTTAATATTCATCATAAAACTTTTTCAAGAGCTGTAAAAAGAAGAGTTAACTTTGAAAGTGATTCGGCAAACAATTTGTGGACTTTTAGTGGTAGACCACCAAGGTCTGATATGAAACTTACTGGTAAAGTCAAAACTTTGATCAAAAAATTCTGGCACGATAATACAAGAGTATCACCTAATGTTAGAGATGTTCTTAAATTAAGAGTTGGGTCAAAAATTTGTGATCCACATCCAAAACACCTATCGGACATGACTCAAACTGAATAGTACAAAAAAAATTTGGATGATAAGGTGTTGGCTATTAGAATTTGTCAAAGGTCTTTTGAAAAGTGTAAACCTTGGTATGTTCGAATTAACAAGGAAAGAGTCACATGTCGTTGCAAAACTCATGTTCAATTTCTCTACCATTATGATGTATTTCGTTATATACATGTTACCATGCATAGTAATGGAATGTTCCAAGAATGTGGTATAAATATACCACCTGAAAATATAAAGGAGTTTATATCAAGTTTGTTTTGCAACCCACCAAATGAGAAAAAATTTCTTTTCAACGCATGTGTTTCCAGTGTATGTGATATATGTGGCAATCTTACATTGTTGGATGAATGTTTGCATGAAAATATTTCAAATTATTTTGGACAACAATTAGTTGATGTTAAAATATTTAAAACTGTTGAGTATCCACTGAAGGATGGAAAGGTTGGAAGACTGTGCGATCTAATCACTGAAAAAGTTAGTGTTCATGCATTTATGAATGAATTTAAGAGTAAGATCGTACTTAAATATGTTAAACACTCTCAAAATGCTAGATAGCTCGATGGTCAATTTTGAATATGTAAGGATATATTTCAGGTTGGTAGTATACTTTCGGTCATTGACTTTGCAGAGAACTACACACTTGCACCACAAGATGAGGTCCAATCACAATACTACAATTCAATGCAAGTATCGATTTTTGTCCATATTGTCTATAGGCATGCACCAGATAGTACAGAAGAGGATCATAAAATTTTGAGAGAGTACCATTTCTATATGAGTGATAATAAATTGCACTCATCTGAGTTTGTCCAGTATTGCTTCAAGACCTTTTTTGAGAATTTGAGGGAGAGAGAAATTCAGATGACACAACATCTAATATAGTCAGATAATTGCACAGGGCAATTCAAGAATGCTAGAATGTTTTATTGGTTGAGTAGGATTCATAAGAAAACTAGTATCGAACACATGTGGAGTTTTTTTGAGGATGGACACGGGAAAGGAGAACATGATGGTTTCAGTGCATGTGTTAAGAGAGCCCTTTACAAAGAGCCACTCAAATTCGAGGAAAAGGATAAATTTAAAAATGTAAGTGCAATTGTGGATTGGTGTAGTGCAACTTTATCCACAAGATCAAGTCAGAACTCTACAATTAGACGTTTCTTCTGGCTAGTTAAAGAGGAGAATATCCTTCCAAGATATGATTATGATACAATCAATGGGTCAGCTAGATGGCATTCATTTAAGAGTTCTAATTCTAACACTTGGACTATATGGACTAGAGAGCTTGCATGTTTTTGTCAATTTTGTGTTGCAGGTGAATGGGAAGAATGCAAGAATATGGAATGGGTCAAAGAATGGCAACACAAATCCTTTACACCTACTGAGACACAATATCAAGATGTTAGAAGAAATGAAGACGCGGATCATGCATTTGCATCAAAAGATTATGATTGTGTTTCAGACCTCATACAACCTAGTAATTTAATTCAATTTCTTGTATATAACTTAAAATTATATATTTTTATGTATTGTCATATAATTTATGATTGTATTTGAATTATAAATTCTAACAAGTTTTATTTCTACATGTACTTAAAAAAAATTCTAGGACATGTGTATGTTGTTGTTGCACCTGAGGATAATGATGAGCAGGTTAAGTATTGGCTAGCTAGATATGTAGAACCTAAGAAAAAGTTGATATGTGATCAAGTAGATGATGATGGTTTTCAGTATCTAGTTGGGTCTGTTGTGGTAGTTGGCATATGGCTACACAAATACTTAACAAGAAGGAATGACTTACCAACTTATGAAGACTACCAATCAGAAAAGAAGATTATACACTATTCTCATTTGGTGGTGGCAACAAACATCAAATTAGAAAGATACAAAGGTAGATCTACTAATAAGGTATTGTGGACACTTTCAGTAGAAGAGCATGAGGCAATCATAGACGCATTGTAGAAGAGAGAGTATGCAGATGGTACATTAGGTTGAATCAAATTTATATGCATGTAAGTTTGTGTTAATTGTGTGAACTCTTTTATATTTAATTATGATAATTGTTTTTCTTTGTCCCTTTAACATTGTATTTGTCTACATTTGATACAATTTTGGTTTCATAAACAACATTGTATTAGTTATCTTCTTCCTAATGTTATTTTGTGCACATTGTAATTGTGTTACAATCATTCTATTTTTTTATGGTATATTTATTTTATCGTAATCTCTTCATAGATTAACTGTAAGTTCTTGATTTTATTATTATTTTAAGAATAGGATGTTATTGTAAATCAGGATAATTATTTTATTCAATTATAAACTATTGCACTATAAGATGATCAATCACAATGTTAAAATATAAAGTCATAAATAGATCATATATAATCACTAGAGGGCACCAAATCACATAACAACATCACATATATAATCACTAGAGGGCATCAAATCACATAACAAGACCTGATATCATAATATCAAGGAAATGACATAATAAAAAGTCCTATATATAATCACATAACAATTCCTGATGACATAATAACAAGTCCTAAAAAAATAATAACAAGGAAATGACATTAAAACAAGTCCAAATAACATAATAACAAGTCCCAGGATATCATAAAAAGTCCATAATACAATAACATGACATGATCTAAAATATATAATCTAAGAACTCTCGTCCATCTCATCTACAGTCCTCTTCACTCCACGTGAAGGTGGCTGAGATGAATCATCCTGCTACACGTGGTCCTGAGATGCACCATCATGTGTGTGTGCAGTATCAGTGTCTCCACCGTCCTGTACATTATTAAAAGATTTTACATGAGAAGAAGATTTAACATGAGAAGAATTTACTTGCATAATTCACTTATAAAGTAATTAAATACTAAAAATCTAAAATAAATTACCATACGACTATGCTCTACAATGCCCTCATTGGTACGTGGAGGTCCACTATCATGAACAAGAAAAGTGGTTGTAGTCAAGTCCTATAAAAAAAACATTGTACATCACTTTTGATAATCCCTATAAAAGATAGGTACATGTTGGGATTTGCATGAAGATTGCATTAATGATATGTTATGTTGTTATTGATGTCAATTGAATCGGTAATGATGTTGTTGATATTGTTGATATTGTCTTGTAACCGGTAGGAAGAGCTTTGTGAAGGTTATTGTAAACCAATATGTAAGTTTGTGAGTTGAACCGATAATCGGAGTAAAAGGTTAAACCCTTTCTATGTTATGTAACCGATAAACCCTATCGGTTGTTTTTGTTAAACCCTAACCGATTAAGGTTGTTGAATTGGTTATGTTGATTCATGAT
Organism: Cryptomeria japonica; assembly: GCF_030272615.1. Classification (NCBI taxonomy): domain Eukaryota; kingdom Viridiplantae; phylum Streptophyta; class Pinopsida; order Cupressales; family Cupressaceae; genus Cryptomeria; species Cryptomeria japonica. The sequence goes on along the minus strand of NC_081410.1, from coordinate 181,452,615 downwards.
CTCATATTGAGCGGTAATGATGGTGACATGTAAGGTCATTGTATGAAGACAAGTTCAAAATATTTTGGCGCGTTTGTTTGTCTAGGGAATGAACAAAATGTATTGCATCCAATGCAAAAAGTGTGATGAGTTACTAAGCTCGATGAAGCGGTAATCAAGGAGCAGTTGAGGTTTTCTTGATTGATGTGTAGAGATTGCTATGAAATCCAACGGTCATGCTTGTATCGACTTGTTTGTAATCTCGATGAAAGGATTAGATTTTTGTTGTGTTGCCGACCTGATTGATTTGTATTTAAGGTTGATGAAGTTGTTTTGTTGAGTGTTGGAAAGAGTTGGCAGAAATCAGTTGAGTGTGTGATTGTCGAACTGGAGAATGAGTCTGCAGTTTGAGTAAAGGCAAATAGAAGCTTAAATGGATCTGATCAAGCAAATGTAGTGCTATTTAGACAGATCAAGAAACTCTTGTTGTTTTCTAACAATTACAACAAAATGGAAATCCCCTAACCGAGTAAGCTCTAACAAGCTTGGTTACTTATTAAATCCTCTAACAAGGTGGTTCATTAGATTGGATTTTCAAATCCTCTATTGAGGTTACTCCTTACAGGGTATTTGCTTCTAATAAGGCATTTGTAGTCAATCCCTTAACTGGGTGATTCCTAACAGGATCAGTTCTTAACAGGACTTTTGTAAAAGTTTTAACAGGCTTGGCTTCTAACAGGGCAAACTTCAGAAGAGTTCAGATATTATCTTGTGAGTCTCATCTCACCGTGGTTTTTACCTATTTGGGGTTTCCACATATAAATACTTGTGTCATGTGGTGAATGTTTTTGTGGTTATGATCTTATTGTGATTTGATTAACTATTTCTGATAAGGCATGGTAACTGGAAGCATTGAGGAGTGAAGTATTGACATATGATAAAGCTTTTGGATGTTTACTGTTAAGTTGTTGTAATAGTCAACCAGTATTCTTATGAGTATTGATCTTGACAGTGGTATTTCATTGATAAGATTACTTTGCATGTTTGAGTTTGAGTTGAGGAGAGTTTGTATCACTTTTTCTAGTTACTGATTCACCCCCCCCCCCCTCTCAGTAATCTACCGGATACTTATTCTTTCATCATACCATCAATTGGTATCAGAGCATCTCAGGTCCTCTAAGGTCTAAGCCTAACAGCTTGAGGAAAAGATCTGCTAGATCATGATGAAGAAGCAAGGTCCAAAGTTCAACAAAGAAAACTATAGGATATGGAGCAACAAAATGAAAATTTACATCAAGAGTCTGGGAAGTCAATATTGGGATCATATAGATACTAAGTATATTGCACCTACTGGAATTCTGACTGATGATCAGAAGAAAGAACAACAAGAAAATCATCAAGCATTGGAGGCTATTATTAGTTCCATGTTTGATGCTAAATATGTAGATGTTCATGGTCATGAAACTGCATATGAAGTATGGAAAAAACTTGAAGAGATTTATAGCGGTGATGAACATGTTAAGATTGTTAAAGAAGAAAGTCTAAGAGGAAAGTTTGATGACATGAGGATGTTTGAAGGTGAGAATATCTAGCAATATGGTCAAAGGATAAAAGAGATATGCGGTGAAATTAAGAGTGCAGGAGGGAAAGTGGAAGATGCCACAGTAATCAGTAAGGTACTAAGAACCCTGCGACCGGTCTATGCTATTCGAGTTGCAGCTATTCAAGAGCTGAAGTCCACTGAGAAAACTAAGGTAACTCTTGACTCCATCATTGGAAAGCTTACTGCTTTTGAACTAAATGGTTATGATGGTAGTGTACAGAAATCTAAGTCTGCATTTAGAGCTTATGTTTCTAACCCATCTATGAGAAAAAGTAGAGATACTAGTCATGGCTATGAATCTAGATCCAGCAGAGATGTTGATGATGAAGATAATTTAGTGGAGCTTGAAGCATTATTGGCAAAGCGGTTTCCTATTGGCACTGGTAAATACAGAGGTAAATTACCTTTAAAATGTTTTGCATGCAACAAGATTGGTCACATAGTGGCTAAGTGTCCTAATGGTGAAAATGAACACAAGAGAGATAAATTCAAGAAGTATAAGGGTAAAGGCAAAAGAGATTGTCTTATTGCTATTGATAGTGGTATCACTGATGAAGAATCTAATGATGATGCTAGTGAAGATATTGTGTTTGTAGCTATTAAGGAAGAGATGTCAAACCAAAAGGCATTAGTATCCAGGATGGATAACTTTGATGATTGGATCATTGATAGTGGTTGTTCACATCATATGACTGGTGATCGGAGCAAATTTCTTTCCTTGAAAGAATTTGATGGTAGTGTTGTTATATTTGGCAATGACTCACCCTGCATGGTTAAAGGTAAAGGAATACTTCTCTTAATGGGAAGAGCAGTGCAGATGATGTCTACTGGGTTGAAGGACTCAAGCACAATCTTTTGAGTGTGGCACAACTTAATGACAAAGGATACCCACTGGAGTTTAAAAATGGTATGTGCAAAATCTTTGATAACAAAAGTGAATTGATTGCAACCGGGAAACAAACTAAAGGTAACCTGTTCAATCTCAATTCTAAAGTTAGCAATTGTTTTATTGCAAAAATAGATGATAGCTAGCTTTGGCATAGGAGATTTTTTTATATAAACTTTGATAACATTGTTAAAGTGAGCAAGTCCAAGACAGTGAGAGGTTTGCCTCAATTAGACAAACTGGTTAATGCTCTTTCCAAAGAATGTCAGTTAGGAAAGATGACTTTTTCAACTTTCAAAGCAAATCCTTCTTAGCGGAGCACTTGCTAGATTTGGTTCATATAGATCTTTGTGGACCAATAAGAACAAAAAGCATTCAAGGTGACAGATATTTTATGATTCTCACTAATGATTACTCAAGGATGATGTGGGTCACATTCTTGAAGGATAAGACTGAAGCTTTTGGTAAGTTCAAGGCATTCAGGGCCTTAGCAGAGAAAGAGAGCGGTAAGAAGATAAAATGTCTAAGGACAGATCAAGGCGGTGAATTTACTTCTGAGGAATTCACTTGGTACAGTGAAGAGGATTGTATCAAATGGCAGCTTTCTGCACCAAGGACACCACAGCAGAATGGTATCGCAAAAAGGAACAATCAGTCAATTGTTGAAGCTGCTAGGACAATGTTGATATAAGGAGGTGTAGTGAAAACCTTTTGGAGAGAATTTGTCCGCACAGCTGTCTACACAATGAACTGGATTCTGGTAAAGAGAGGTAAGGAAAAGACTCCTTATGAATATTGGCATGGAAGATCGCTTGATGTTAGCTATTTTAAGATATTTGGAAGAAAATTTTTTATTAAGAGAGGTGATTACATTAGCAAATTTGAGGCTAAGAGTGATGAAGGCATATTTCTTGGCTATTCCACCAAGAGTAAGGCCTACAAATGTTTTAACAACCGGACACAGGGAATTGTTGAGAGTATTGATGTTCGAGTGGATGAATTTCCTGAAGTCTTAGAAGGAACCAGTTCAAAGAAAAAGGATGAAGATCTTGCATTTTGTTTTTGGAGCCAGAAACTGTGAAATTTGAAACCGGCAAAGCAAATTCTGATGCACCAGTTCAACCGGAATAGATAAATTCAGAAGAAGATGATGACAATGAAGAAGTTGAACCTGAAGATAATGATCATGTTATTCCTAGATATGTGAGACTAAATCACAATCCTGAGCAGATTATTGGAGATAAGGATGCTGGAGTACTAACCAGAAGAAGAATTTGAGAGAATTCTTGCATGATCTCCACCATTGAACCAAGAAGTGCTAAGGAGGCATTTGGTGATGATCATTGGGTTAAAGCTATGGAGGAGGAATTTGATCAAATTGAGAAGAACAACACTTGGACCCTAGTACCTGAACCGGTAAGTAAGAATGTTATAGGTACTAAAAGGGTATACAGGAATAAATTGAATGAAGATGGTGTTGTAGTTTGCAACAAGGCAAGATTAGTCTGCAAGGGTTATGCACAAGAAGAAGGAGAAGATTATAGAGAAACTTTTGCACCAGTAGCAAGACTAGAAGGTGTCAGAACTTTACTTGCATTTGCAACCCATAAAAAGTTCAAGGTATATCAAATGGATGTTAAGTCTACATTTTTGAATGGGATATTAGAAGAAGAGGTATACATAGAGCAGCCAGATGGTTATGCTTTGACTGATAAAAAAGACATGGTATGCAGATTGCATAAGGCTTTATATGGATTAAAGAAGGCACCCAGAGCATGGTATGAAAGGCTTCATACACATCTAATGAAGATAGGCTTTCTAAGAACCAATGATGATATTAACATATATCTCAAGTCTGAAGGAGATGAAATACTGGTCAGTGAAGTATTTGTTGATGATATTATATTTGGAGGTAATGATGTCATGAGTAACAGTTTTGCAGATGAAATGAAAAATGAGTTTGAAATGTCTTTGGTAGGGGAAATAAAAAAATTTATAGGTTTGCAGATACAACAAATGAAGAATGGTATTTTCATTACACAGTCTAAGTATGTGAAAGAGGTTTTGAAGACATTTGGCATGAGTGAATGTAAACTAGTTGGGACACCAATGGTTACAAGTTATAAGTTGTCCAAGGAAGATGAATCTAATTCTGTTGATGAGAAGGAATACAGGTCAATGATTGGAAAATTGCACTATGTTGTTCACAGCAGACCGGACATAGCCCATGTGGTTGGCATAGTTGCTAGATTCCAGAAGAATCCTAAGGAGACACACCTGATAGCAACCAAGAGAATCTTTAGATACCTAAAAGGTACTATTGACAATGGATTATGGTATCCATATAGGGGAAACTTTGATTTGAAGGCATACACATATGTTGATTGGGCAAGAAATGTTGATGACCGGAAAAGCACAACTGGTGGAGCATTTTTTTTTGGAGGAAGGCTTGTTTCATGGAGTAGTAAAAAGCAGAGTTGCACTTCACAATCTACTACTGAAGCTGAGTATGTTGCATCTTATATGAATTGCACACAGGCTATTTGGATGAGGCACATTTTGGAATGTTTTAAGATGAAGATTTCAGAACCTATAAAGATTTTATGTGATAACACAAGTGCCATAAATATTTCCAAGAATCCTGTTTTGCGCGCACAAACCAAGCACTTTGAATTGAAGTATCATTTCTTGAGAGAAAAAATTCAGAGCAAATATGTTATCTTAGAGCATGTTTCTACCAAAGAGTGGCTTGCAGATATTTTTACCAAACCCCTGCCTAGGACTATTTTTGAGTATCTTAGAAGTCAGTTAGGGGTTGTCCCTCTTCATGAAGTTAGTTGAACATGATGTTGACTGCATCAGTCCCTGAAACACTTGCAAAATTTTACAAGGGTTGATGTAGAAGTGGATGTATTCCATAGGGGAGCATCAAGTTGCAATATGTTGTTGATGCACAGTGAGACTTCACATTCCATGTTTTACTTTCAATTTGGCATTGTTGTCAAATGGGGAGAAGAATTATGTGATTATGGCAATGAAAACTAGTGACAGACTGAAGACAGAGAGAGCATGTGAATACTTGGTAATGTAAACGAGGATTCCTATTCACAATCACAGCAGCACAGCAATGGTGTTGATATTTTGTATTGCCATCAATGCCAAAGGGGGAGATTGTTGGCATTTGCATGAAGATTGCATTAATGATGTTATGTTGTCATTGATGTCAATTGAATCGGTAATGATGTTGCTGATATTGTTGTTATTGTTGATATTGTCTTATAACCGATAGGAAGAGCTTTGTGAAGGTTATTGTAAACTGGTATGTAAGTTTGTGAGTTGAACCGGTAATCGGAGTAAAAGGTTAAACCCTTTCTACATTATGTAGTCGGTAAACCCTACCAGTTATTTTTGTTAAACCCTAACCGATTAAGGTTGTTGAATTGGTTATGTTGGTTTATGATCTAATGTTGAGCGGTAATGATGATGACACATAAGGTCATTGTATGAAGACAAGTTCAAAATGTTTTGGTGTGTTTGTTTGTCTAGGGAATGAACAAAATGTATTGCATCTAATGCAAAATGCGTGATGAGTTACTGAGCTCGATGAAGCTGTAATCAAGGAGCGGTTGAGGTTTTCTTGATTGATGTGTAGAGATTGCTATGAAATCCAATGGTCATTCTTGTACCAACTTGTTTGTAATCTCAATGAAAGGATTAGATTTTCTTTTGTGTTACCGACCTAATTGATTTGTATTTAAGGTCGATGAAGTTGTTTTGTTGAGTATTGGCAAGAGTTGGCAGAAATCAGTTGAATGTGTAATTGCCGAACCAGAGAATGAGTCTGTAGTTTGAGTAAAGGCAGATAGAATCTTAAATGGATCTGATCAAGCAAATGTAGTGCTATTCAGACAGATCAAGAAACTCCTGTTGTTTTCTAACAATTACAGCAAAAATGAAATCCCCTAACCGGGTAAGCTCTAACAAGTTTGGTTACTTATTAAATCCTCTAACAAGGTGGTCCATTAGATTGGATTTTCAAATTCTCTACTGAGGTTACTCTTTACAAGGCATTTGCTTCTAACAAGGCATTTGTAGTCAATCCCTTAACTGGGTGATTCCTAATAGGATCAGTTCTTAACAAGACTTTTGTAAAAGCTTTAACAGGCTTGGCTCCTAACAGGGCGAACTTCAGAAGAGTTCACATATTATCTTGTGAGTCTCATCTCACCGTGGTTTTCACCTATTTGGGTTTTCCACATATAAATACTTATGTCATGTGGTGAATGTTTTTGTGGTTATGATCTTATTGTGATTTGATTAACTATTTATGATAAGGCATGGTAACCAGAAGCATTGAAGAGTGAATTATTGACATATGATAAAGCATTTGGATATTTACAATTTAAATGTTGTTTACTGTTAAGTTGTTGTAACAGTCAACCGGTATTCTTATGAGTATTGATTTTGACAGTGGTATTTCATTGATAAGATTACTTTGCATGTTTGAGTTTGAGTTGAGGAGAGTTTGTATCACTTTTTCTAGTTACTGATTCACCCCCCCTCTCAGTAATCTACCGGATACTTATTCTTTCATCATACTATCAATACATAGTATAAACAAATTAGAAATTATTTTTCTAATCATCACCACAAATGACAATGTCGACGGTTGCATCTGGCTCAATCCCATAGCGATACCAATACTGGTAGTGGTATCGACCTTAACAACATATATAAAGCATGAATCAACTTGTATGTATACATAAATTATAAAATATATATATAGACTACAATTTTATCGCAGAAAAGCATACATATGATGTGCCATGTGCAAGCAAAGTAACTGATGGGTGAAGGCGTACATGTGATGCGCCATCAAACAATCCATAAGCCTACAATTGCAAAAAATAACTAACATGAATCAGAGTTGTACATAAATTAGTAAGCATATAAACACTTCAAATTAATGGATGAAAAACATACTAGTGTTATATGAGGCTGAGCCTCAGCGGTCGACGAGTCATGTGAAGAACTACCCACCTCGGTGCTACACGAAGCACCCTACAAAATTGAAAAAAATATCATACAGATCATTACATTAAAAATTGTATGTTTTATTTTAAATGTACATATCAATACAATGTATCTAGATGAAAGTGCATACCGTAAATGGGGCACCGATATCTCTAGGTATCGAGGTAACATGATGTCGGTCCCTAAATGATGTGGTATGATCCATCCTCTATTCAGAAAATTGACTCATGTTATGGTTCATATGTGTGTATATAAGGAATTAAATATTGCACTGTAAATTATATAAATAAATTTGTACCTCTGTAGGTTGATCATCGTCTGCCCATAGGAGATCAGCATATGAAGAGATAGCATCAGAATGTGTAGCCTCCTTGGCATCATCATAACCACCATGGGAAGCATCAGCGTCATCAAAATCACCATCTCCTCCAGGGGAAGCCTCACTCTATGGACCCGTACATACATTTCCGCAGCTCGTGCAAACATGTGCTAAGTTGGGGGCAGCCCTCACCTTGTGCACCTATTGTACCAAATTGCTCGACAGGGCACTCAATGAAACAAGAGTAGAATCCACTGCTCGATGATGGTTAGGTGTTGGAACAACTGGTGCAAGGAGAGGAACCAAGGGATCATCGCTCACATGGTTTCTAACTCTGTTGCTCAATTTGGCCCTCGGCCTATCCTGGGACATGCCTCTCCTGACCCCCTGAAATGATCTAATATCAAAGTAATTGGTTTTTTTACCCAATTCAAATTCGGCCCACATTTTTTTCAAAAAATACATGGGAACCTCGTGATTGGAGTGTGGTGGATAGTCAAAGACCATCCACCATCGCCCCCAAAAGTGTCTAGCTATGCTTGGGTGCCTACACCATCAAATTGAGATCTGTAGCTTCTTCGGATCTATCTCTTCACCCATCTTAGGGTTCGCAAAATATTGTTTCAAATCCATTTTTGTTATTTTTAATTCATTGACTTGTTTGTATGATAGGCCATCCGTATAAAAAGCACGCAATCCCTCCCTCCAACTATGATAGCTATCCAACTCGCTATCTAAAGCTTGTACAAAATGTACAATCCCTTGTATACTATCTGCAAGGCGTAATAGTTGTGGAGGAGGATGAGGCTCACGTCTAATGGTGTAGATATCTCTAATCAAAGAATCAATATTCCACCTAATGGTCTGCCTCAACTGATCGGGTGGACGTGGACGTGGACGTGGACGTGGAGGTGGAGGTGGAGGTGGAGGTGGAGGTGGAGGTGGTGGAGGTGGAGGTGGCATTGGACCTAATAGCTCATCTATCTCAAACTCATCCATTATGTGAAAATATTCTACATATATATACAAACATGAAAATTTATAATTACTATTTAATTTACATTTCACCTTCCAAAAAAACTTATAATTAAATACAATTTACCAACTTAAATATAAAAAAAGGAAACTCACACGTATCTATATTATTAATAGGTGGGTCTATTTTAATAATAAGCATTATTTAAGAAGTATTATCCACTTAAATCAAAGTATAAGAAATATTCTACAAAATAAAACATCATAATGCCCATGCAACTCAAACAATACTTTTTAACATTTAAAGATGCATTAGTATAAGTTCCATCAAAATCATAAAAATAATCATGAGAGAGAGAGAGAGAGAATAGATAATGAATAAAATGACTCCACTGATTTAGATAATGAATAATCATCTCCTCTAGACTCCATTGAGGGCTCATTCTCGATTAAGATTTTTTTTTAGTTGGCATTTTGGGCCATCGTGGTGCATTTGTATGTTTGTTATAGAGAGATGGATGATTACAATACCTATGATAGTTATACTTTGGGACCCATAATAGTTCATCATCTTGTCATGAGAGGCTTCTAATCATAGTTTAATGGTAGCATTGTGTAGTTCATCTTTTCAAAGAAGGTAACTTCCATGGAATTACAATCTAGTACCCTTGCAATATTTAACCATTATCTTCAATTAGGCTACCACTTTATATTTTCAACTTGATAGGAATCGATTCAACTACTCTCTTTCAGTTTTAACTAAATCCATTAAATTCATAATTTATATCTATGAATTTGTCAATACATGTACTACTTTGTTGTGTTCTTTGCTAGAATCATGGGATGATTTAGTGATCGCAACTAGTAGCACTACACTAAGTTAAGTTTGAATAAATAGTAGGTTCTCTACTCTTGGAGGAGTTAAAGCAAAAAAAAAACTAATTTTTTTAAAGGATGCATTGATTATTAGAGGAAGATAAAAGGATAAAGCAAAGAGAAAAAATAAGAAAAAGGACAAAGCTCCAAATCTAAAGTGAGATTCAAGTCTCTCAATAAATCCTATGTTAAGCTTTATAATTATGTCAAGAAAATCTACCTAAAAATGAGTGCAAGAAAAATATTACAAGAATGAATTAAATGATGATTTAGATTTAATAAATTATTAGGATGACAATAGTGATATAATTGTTATATATTTGGAATGCATATATGTGAGGATACATGGATGATTAAATATAGAGATTCTTTCCACATGACATTCTATTTCTCATTGAGGCATAATTTTACATTTAGTGTAATATTTTTTAAGTTCAAAAACATCTTTAGATGCACATTACGACATTGGTAGAAGGTGGACTTTAGGAGTAGTTGAAATTTAGTATAATAATGTCATTTTAGAAATAATTGGGATACTTAACCAATAATGTCACTTTGATGACAAGTTGAAACTTTGACAACTTTTTATGACACTTTAACAACACTTAATGTTACTTCAATAAGAGCTAACATTTAGTGGAAATCTATCACTTTGGTGGCCATTGGACTTTATGGACATACTACCTCTAGGTTGGAATTTAATATCTAGCATCTCAATGACTCACCCTTACATCTAAGAGTTCCATAAGGTTTTAAATAAATATACTATGGTGTAGCATGAACACATGGGCCACATTAGTGAAAAAGAACTTAGATATTTGAAAAATAAAAATCTTGTTGAGGGATCAACTAATTATTTTTTATTTTCACTTTTGTGATAATTGTATATATGAAAAAAATTATTTCTAGTTTTATTTGAGATATACTTAGATATATGTCTACATCTATAAATATGGGGGAAAAAAAAAAAACTAACTAGAAACAACATTTTGCTACACCTAGAATTATGAAAAAACATGAATTATTTGAGCAATATTTGTCTGCACTTAAAGATTTGGAGGACATGAGTCATGTGCTTTGCGATAGTGTGATTGAGATCCTCATGTATGCTATGGCCTACACTAGACAATAAATTAACAAACAATGGAGGTTCTGAGTTGGTTTATGGCTAATCTTAAAAAGAATCGCAAGGTTGCATTCAAGAGATTTTTTTAGATATCTTTATGGTACTTTGGATTTCTCTATTTGTTATCAAGGATCTTTAGAAAAAATGCTTTCAACAACCATGTTTTCAAAGCACAAATTTTGGAAAGAAGAAATTTTAGTAGTAGGATTGTTCCACATGTTATTAAAAATATAGGGACTTGTAAACTCAAATTGGATATGGGATGTTGACATTAGGAAGTCTAACATTGACTATGTATTTAGTCTATGTGGTGGTGCAATTAGTTGGATGAGTAGGTGACAGGTTGTGGTTTCTCTTTCCACTATTAATTCAAAGTATATGACATGTTATCATGTTTGTAAATATATAGTATATCTTTAGAGAATGGGCTAAGTTAGGAAGTAGTGAGGATTAATAGTGATAGTTAGAGTATTATCAAATTTAAGAACCCTATTTTTCACACACACAAAAAGCACATTCATATTCATTATCATTTTAAAGTTCAATTTAAACATAAATTAAACATCTAACTTTTACAAAAGAATCCTATAATTAAATACAACATTTAGAAATATAAATTAAACATTCAAACTTTTACGCATGATTAAAATAGAGAGAGAGAGAGGGGGGGGGGGGTGAGTAGGTAATTTGAGATGCAACAAGTTAGAGAGAGAAAAGATAATAAGAGATAGAGTAGGTAATGATAGAGAGAGGGTAATGAAAGAGAGAGAGGGTAACGTGTGTGAGAGAGAGAGGGGGAGCAAGAGAGAAGGAGGGAGAGAGGGAGATATGTGTAGATAAATAGATTTAATGAGGGAGGGATGTAGAGGTATGTAGAGAGAGGGAGAGGGGAGATAGAGGTAAGTACAAAGGGAAAAGGTTGAGAGTGAGATAAGTAGAGAGGGAGCATTGGAGGGTGGGACAAAGAGAAAGGAAGAGAGAGAGAGAGAGAGAGAGAGAGGGGGGGGGGGGTGAGTAGGTAATTTGAGATGCAATGAGTTAGAGAGAGAAAAGATAATAAGAGATAGAGAGTAGGTAATGCTAGAGAGAGGGTAACATGTGTGAGAGAGAGGGGGGGTAATGTGTGTGTGAGAGAGAGAGGGAGAGAGAGGGGGTAATGTGTGTGTGTGTGTGTGTGTGTGTGTGTGTGAGAGAGAGAGAGAGAGAGAGAGAGAGAGAGTAACGACAGAGATGGTAATGTGTACGTGTGTGTGAGAGAGAGAAGGGGGGTTTATTGTTGATTTTCATCTAGGGTTTGTTGTTTGTTAATTTTTTAGGGTTTGTTGTTCATTTATTTTTTAGGGTTTATTCGTCATTTTTTTCTATCTAGGGTTTATTGTTCGTTTTTCTATCCAGGGTTTATTGTCTATTTTTTGTGTCTAATATTTATTGTTTGTTTACGTTTCTTTGTTTTTCTTTTTCCTACAGTTTTAAGTTTTTACTATTTTTTACTTTTCATGTTTTTTGCAATATTTAAAAACTAAAAACTATTTTAAACATGAAACTAAATAAAATAAAAAAATATTTTTCAAACTTTAAAACACTAAAATTAAAAAATAACAATAAATTAACATTTTTTTAATGAAAAATAATAACAATAAATTAACATTTTTTTATGAAAAATAATAAAAATAAATAAAAAAGAATATAAAAAACAAAACTACGTACCTGGAAGGAGGTAAAAAATAGTCTGGGGGTTTAGCTGGGATGAAAAAAATGAGTACTCGTGCTCCTCTAAAACATTTACCCGTTTTTGAAACAGTGAAAATGATGGAAAATGGTTTTAAAAAAAAAATACATTCAAGAAACAGGCGCCCGTTTAGCTTCGAGCACCCGAACCAAAATGGGTGCACGTTTTCAAAAAGCGTGCACCCATTTTTTAATGCCTCGGGCACTCGAAGTGAAACGGGTGCCCGATTTGTAAAAATCAAGCACCTATTTCTAGCAGGCTCTTTTCCCAACCCGCGGACTTCCTTGGGATTGGGACCCAACTTTGTGCATTTACCCATGTATATAGTAGTCAGTTTCATAGTGTGTCAAATTATATGTTATTTTTATTAGGATTCAATTGTGCCATTTTTGAGTTAAACTTATTTACCCATATCTCATTAGTAATGGTTCACAAGAACCTACTTCTTGTTATCATGAATAGTTCACTTAGCATTCATTCCATGTAGGTGATGTTCACACTCATAGGAGTGAAGCTTTAGGGCTTCTTAGGAAGTCACTTGTACTAATAATTCTCCAATTGAAGCGCTCTTAACCAAAGAGTTCCCCCTAATATCAAACCCACTTAGCTTTTTGACATATGAACCATTCATTATAGATCTCATTAGCTCATTAATTCATTTACGACCTACTTGACATTTATAGTACAGTTGAACTTTTAGGGTAATGCTCCTTTTACTACCAACAAAATCCATCCTTATGGGGTTTCAAGGACTTGTCCTCCTCATATGCAAGGCTATGAAAGGTGTTCTAGGATTCAACCTAAAAAGGATCATCCTCCTCCCACTAGGCCTCAATCTCCTTAAAACGTTGAACAAGTCAACGAATGATATGCTCTCATTATTTTGTTTAGTTGGTCTTCTTGTAGATAGACTATAGAGGAGACCCACTATATTGAACATGTGGAGAAAGATGTCCTTGATGGATCTTATTTTGAGTTCCATACTTGAATATTGCTCCTTTGGATGTTTATGGAGGATAAAAACATGATGATGATATGTGTGCCTTCTATAATGACTTCTTGTTAATATGACCTGTTAGTTTATACATATTCATGATTTTATCATTTTTTGGTGGCAAGATTAGCTTGCATGCTTTTACGTGTGTAATTTTAAAGACTTGATTAGCTCATAGATTTTTCACTAAAAATTTCATGTCTAAAAATTTCAATTTTAATTCTAGTCAAAAAAAGTAAAAATGATGAAAAATGAAAATCTGTCATATCTTTGATTGTATAATGTCTTATCACTATTGTCATTATTATTTTGTCAAACACAAATATTACACCTCCTAATAGTACTAACACTAATAATATTTTATTATTCAATAATTTATGTACCATCTTGTAATTTGGGCATCATGTCCTCTACAAACTTGGTTCTTGGGCTATTTGTAATGTTTTGTTGTTCAAATTAGTTTTGGGGTGTGATTTGCCTCCACCCACTCTTTTTGTTGTATAGCTTCAACTTTTAATATTTTAATATAAAATATCTATTTACCTCCTTTCCCAAAAAACTCATACCCCAAATGGGTAAAGACATTTTTTCTTTTTAAAAATGTTGATGAGGAAAGGACAAATAGAACCTATACATCACTATGTCTTCAATAGTCTTTTTTGGTAGCGTGTCAAATTATGTGTTTTTTATTAGGATTTAATTGTATAATTTTTTAGTTAAGTTCATTTACCCATATCGCATTAGTAATGGTTCACAAGAACCTACCCCTTATTATGATATATATGGTGCAGTCACCGGTTAGGAGAGACCTCGAAGAGATCAGTCCAAACCGGCCTCGAACTAGGTGATGTTCACACTCATAGAGGTGAAACATTAAGATTTCCTAAGAGGCTACCCACACCAATTATTCTCCAAGTCAAGAACACTTAACCAAAGAGTTTCCCCTAATATCAAACCCACTTAGCTTTCTGCCATATGAACCAATCATTATAGAGATCATCAACTCATTTACTGCCTACTTGATATTTATAGTTGTTAAACTTTTAGGGTAATTCTCCTTTTTCTACCAACAAAATGCATCCTTATGGGGGTTTAGTGACTTGTCCTCCTCATATAGAAGGCTATGAAAGGTGCTTTAGGATTCAACCTAAATAAGATCATCCTCCTCCCAGTAGGCCTCGGTCTCCTTAAAACATTAGACAAGTCAATGAATGATATGTTCTCATTATTTTCTTTAGTCGGTCTCCTTGTATATAGTCTATAAAGGAGACACATTGTATTGAACTTGTGGAGAAAGATATTCTTGATGGATCTAGCTAGGATCCCATCCTTGAATATTGCTCTTTTGCATGTCTATGGAGGATAAAAACATGTTGATGATGATCATCTTTCCTTTTAAATGACTTCTTGTTAATATGTAGGTTTTATACATATTCATCATTATATTAATTTTTGGTGACATGCTTAGCTTGCATGCTTTTACGTGTGGAATTTTAAAGGTTTGATTAGCTTATAGGTTTTTCACTAGAACTTTCAAATCCAAAAATTTCAATCTAAAAAATATTATTTTATGTCAAAAAAATAAAAATGATGAAAAATAAAAACATTGTCATATTTGTGATTGCATAATGTCTCATCAATAATACCAATGTCTCATCAATAACACCATCATTTCTCAGTCAAACACAAATATTACACCTCTTGATGGTACTAAAACTAATAATATTTTATTACCCAATAGTTTATGTACTATCTTGTAATTTGGGCATCATGTCCTCTAAAAACTTGATTCTTAGTCTACTAGTGATGTTTTGTTGTTCAAAGAAGTTGTTGGGTGTGATTTGCTTCCACCCACTCTTTTGTTGTATAGCTTAAACTTTTAATACTTTAATATAAAACAACTATTTACCTCCTCCCCCCAAAAAAAATACCCATACCCCAAATGGGCAAAAGACATATTCTTTTTAAAACAATTAGAAAAGGACAAGTAGAACCTATGCATCACTATGTCTTCAATAGTCTTTTCTTGTAGAAAAATAAAGCCATGCACGTAGGGGAAAAATGCAAAGAAGACAAAGATCATGCAAAACCATGCAACGTGTCAAAGATCTGAAACACCACCCGTCAGAATGATCAAATTTATGTTCAATCCAAGCATTTTTTAATGGGAAATCTTAAATGGGCCGCTGTGAATATAAAATTGGGAATCTGGGTGCCACAGATTGCCGGTCAATGATGATGAATTCGGGTCGCAAGTAGCAGGTTAGCCAGTCAAATTTGATGGAGAAAGAAGGCTTCTTTCTGCTGTAAAGTGTACGAAGAATTGAAGCTCACACAGTAGAATGAGTGCTTACGTGTTTAATCATTCCCCCACCAGTTGGGCAATCTGGTAAAGCCCTGTAATAATTCATGGGTCCGTTTGTGTGGACCGTTTTCACTTTTGGAGACCCACCAAACGACTAGTCTCTGCAATTATGTAGATCTCATAAAACCATACGGAAAAAAGGTGGGTAGCCATCGTAAGCAGACACTGTGGAACTCCGTAGGACGTTCTAAATTTCATGGCGTCCAGGCTACCTAATAGAAAGAAACCAAAGACTTTTCCCATAATGCCTTGATTCTTTTCTCATAATGAGGAGATCATTGCAGTATTAAAAAAGGTCCCTTTGTTTTGACCATTAACATTCCTCACTGTCCCCATCCAAGAAAATTTGCAGAGATTCCCTATAATTAAATGTGCAGATGGGCAGAAAGAGAGAAGTGGGCCAGAGGGGAAAGAACAATCACTCAGTACATGCACACATTTTTATGGTTGAAAATCTATGATAACTGTGCAGCGCCATCACTGGAGGGCAGGGAAGGATTATAACAGTTATATTTATGTGTTTGACTGTAGGCAAGGCAGAGTGAGAGAACAGAGAACATGATAATGATGATGAGTGCAGGCGACGCGGATAATGAATAAATAAAATCTCACCACCACAAATTAATGCCTGTACCAGTGGAGTTGGTGAAGGTTTTTAAAAGATGGGTTTTTGCGACATAATGATCCCACATGCGACACAGAGAAAAGTATGAGGGTAGATTAAGACTGGTACGGCAAGCAGAGTTAAAGCAGGAATATACAGTTTATTGGGAATCCGTATTTTCACAAGGAAAACGATGCGCCATTTTAGCGCGCGGGACGGTTTTCCTTGCTGGCATTTACAAATCGTATGCCCTAAAAATGGCGATATCAGTGCAGACAGAGAAACAGCACCAGATGAATGATAGTGCCTAGCATGGTATAATCCTAGGGTTTAGCACTTGTATTGTACTTTTCAGGATTGGATTGAGTCTTGGAATCTGCCCAATCAAACAAATACAAAATGGCACCCGATGAGATTTGACGCCTCAGCCTTGCCGTCAAAGCAAGGGTGGGCTAACCCCAGTGAGATTTGACGCCTCAGCCTTGCCGTACGCCTCAGCTTTGCCGTCAAAGTAAGGGTGGGTTAACTAAGGTGAGATTTGACGCCTCATCATTGCCGGCTAAGTAAGGGTGGGATAACCCCCGTGAGTTTGACGCCTCAGCTTTGCCGTCGAAGTAATGGCCCGTTGAACGGATATTTTTGCTGTTGCTATTGACGTTAGCTATTATCCACGTTGTTTTCCTTTTCTGTCGTATTCTTTGAGTTACTACCTCGTGGCGTGGTGGGGGGAATATGCTTTAAGAGTTCACCTTACCCGTTAGAGATTTAAATTGTGACCGGGATAACAGCTCGTGAAGTGGTTAGGGATGTGTTTTTTTTTGTATGGGTGAGTAAATAAATAGATATATATAATAAATTAAAGTAAATTAAATTAGAATTGAAAGAGAAAAGGTGAACATTAAAAAGAAAAAGGAAAGTACTTGAAAATAAATTTTATTTGAATTTTTATGTCAGTGGTTAATCTTTACACAAAATGACATTGTAAAAAACAATTTAGATCTGCAAGTCAGAGTATTTTTTCCCCTGATTTTTTGTGGTTTTACAGTAATGGGGATGCAAATCATGAAGATTTAACTACTAAAAATTTCGTGGAAATCTATTGTGTTTTGCAGATTTTAGAAACTGTTTGGAGTGTTGTTTGTGTGGAGATTAGTCGCGTCCAATTTTTATAGGATATTCTTTTGTAAAATTAGAAGTCTATTATTAGATTGCTTCTTATAAATCTCAAAGAAAAAATAAGGTGAGTGAAAGAAATGCAAAATGTTAGTGATAACAAAGATTTTTATGCTGGTGATAACAAAGATATGAAAAAATGTTGGTGATAACAAAGATTTTGGCAAAATATTGATGATCAAACATCTCTTGAAAGAATAGATAAAACATCTCTTGTATTTCTCAACCATAAAAGGTCTAGAGAGAGTCATATGTCTCTAAATAGGCAAGAGAATCGGTGCCTATAATCATAGTAAGGAGGGTATTTGAAAATACAAATTTGGTAGGACAAAGCTTGTCACTTTCATTAGGTTAAAATGGTGGCTTAATGGAGGCCGACAATGAAAACTCATAAGGGTCCTAAAGGTTGGCAAAAGAGAACACACCCCTACATAAAATAGTAACAAATAGAGTGACTACAAATCAAGAGAACCACAGTGTGACACCAGTAGAGGACTTTCTTTAACCCCAAGGAGACTTTGTATCATAAAGCAACATGAAGAGAGACATATCCCTCTGTGTATTCATCAACATATATGTATCACACATGGACAAACAATTAGGATATGGGAATAGTATATGTGTGAAATGGGTAAGAATATGCGACATATAGATAGATTTTGAGAGATTATAATTGATATATTACAAATATCGTAATATCATTATATAAGAAGCAAATATGTATTGAGGAAATGATGGTTGTGTTGTCTGCATTGACCTAAAGTTGCAAATAAGTGGTATAGAAGATTCCTATTAGCCAATGTACCTCCAAATACTAATATTGTTCTTTATAATAAAGTTGTCAAACATCATACCAAGAATATTATTATCTATTGGTGGATAAAATATTTGGCTGCCAAGCTTGTTGATTCTTTCAAACACCACCAGAAAGTGAGGGAGGTCACACCAATGATGTGAAGTCCCAACCCATAAAAACCCACTTGTTGTTTTGAAAATGAACTTCTAACTCATTGATAGATAAAATAAATCTTCAACTAACTAATGTTATATCTATAAACAAATTGGAAACCAAGTTCCTTTTAGCAAATGTAGGAATCCCAAAAAGTCCACAAGCTATGTATGGGGATTGATGTAGTTGCAAAAAAGTGTCAGTCACTATTCACTTTTGAACAGTGACCAAGGTTTTTCTCATGTTCTAAATTTGAAAACATGTATATCTGTCTGCACTTTTAGGATTTGTAACTCTTCGCTATTGAATCTTTCACCTACACACACAAAAAGAGAGGAAAAGTGTTGGGCTCTACAGGGGTTTGCTTAGAAGTCAAAACTCAAGTAGGAATTAACTTCCACTATAGCAATGATTGAAAAGAGAGCTTACCCTTGGAAGAAAAAGGATGAAAACATTAAGGAGATACATAATTGGCAATTTATACCTTTGCTATGAATCTTCTTGCCTTGGAGCCTCATGAAAGGTTGATGTTGCTAGGTAGGATCTCATGCATGTCTTCACTTGTGGAGGAAACATGTAAGCTTGATTATGAATGCTAACTTGAATGCTTGAATACTTTATCTCTCCTTCACTTCCTTGAAAATGTGTGATTGTAGTTACTCAATTGAAATTGTGATTTGAAATTGAAGATGAGAGATATTCAAATGAGGGGGTGAGACTTGTATTTATACATAACCTCATGAAACGTGTTGAAATTTTGAAAAAGGTCAACATCAAGGAGTACTTTCTTTCTCAATAACTTCTCAGCTATTATAGATTTGAATCTGGGCCCATTTTGAGTAGACCATAGTGCTAGGTGCCATAGATCAGGAGGTCTAGGATGATAGGCACCATAGTCTAGGAGGACTAAGGCGCTAGTTAGGCTATAGACCTATCTTTTCAAACCAAAACTTGTTCAATAAGCATGAATTAGTGTTGAGCTTCTAGATTTGGCACTAGCTTAAGCATAATTCGTCAAATTTGGAGGCATGAGGGAAAAACCACCAAAGTGAGCCACAAATGAGTGTGAATTGTATGAGGATATAACTTACAACACTACATTTAGCCTCCAATTTAGCGAGAGTATGACCTTACGCTCATTCTCTCTGTAAAGTGTAGGACAACATCAAAAGATTTTCACCAAAATATTAAAGAGACGAGACAACACCAAGCCCACAAGGACTTAGGATCTTATCGGTCTAAAATATCAAGATAAAAGGAGCAACATGATCAAATATAGGTTACACACACATGGAGCATGCAAGAACAAAGAAGGATATGGCTTCTAGGTCTAGTAAGGGCTTCTTACTAGGAGCCATAAGAGAAGACGAGAGTCAAATAGGTAGATAGCAAGGTGTGTTATTCTAGTTGAATCTTGCAAAAGATTACAAAGAAAATCCTTATTTTTCTAGATTATCTAACAAAAAGTGATTGGAAAATGTGTGCTACAACCTACACCAAACACAAAGGTTGCAAAACAAAGCCTCTATTTTCTAGGTAATCCAAAAATCTAACTACAAAATGGGTGTTGCAATGTGAACCAAACATATCACAATGTGTGGTCAAATTGTAAAAACCAAACCTCATGGTGTATGCGCAAAGTGTAACATATAGCGGAGTGTATGCCCTCACATTAAAGTGATTATGTATGCCTTACTGAGAGCAATTTCTTTAAGGTAGCATACATATTTCTAAAAGGCAAGCACGTCACAATAATGAAAATGGCCCCAAGCATAGGAAAATCAATGGCAATGGTCACAAGACATGAAAAGAGTAATAAGGGATCCACATATGGGGCTATTATAAATATTTGATGAATCAAGTATGATTTGTATGAATTAACCTCATCCCTCAAAGGTAGTCGAACTATGAGAAAATTTAAAGAAGAGCACATAAGATGAACACAACCTTTTTGGGTCAACATGGAAGAGACCAAAAAGATCTGAATGATTTGCATAGCTGCCAAGAAGACAACACAAAATCACATTTACAATATAACATGTATACATAAGTGAGATACAAATTATAGTGTTAGTCCCTTTTTTATTGTGCACCATGTTTTGGTGTTGTTCAGGTTCATGGGCCCAAACAACACCATATTTGTGGTGTTGCTCGGGTCGGTGAACTTGAGCAACATTGGATACCATCCTTTGCATTTTGTATCAACCTTTGGTGTGGTGCGGGTTCGTAAACTCAAACCATGCCATCCTTTGGTGGAGTTCGGGTTTATAGACTTGTACCCCACCTTTCCCACTACCATTGCACACATAGTGTAAGATGGGACCGTAGGCCCGACATACATCGTGGGATCTTTTCTTGGTGTATGACGATTCTATGGGCCTGACCTACACCTCTTTGAGTTTGTGATGCCTAGTGTAGGGTGGGCTTATAAGTCCTCCTTACACAATGAAACTAATGTTTGGTGTATGGTGGATTCATAAGCCCACCCTACACTAGTTTTGAGTCTTTGCATTATTAAGTGTATGGCAGGCCTATGGGTCCATCCTACACTGTTTTTCCCTCTTTGGTGTATGGCAGACCTATAGGTCCAACTTACACCAGTTATGCCTTATGCACTTTATAAGTGTAGTTCAAACCTATGGGTGCGACCTACACCTATATCAAGCTTTTCCCAAAGGTGTAGTTTTGGTCCATAGGTCTGAACTACACCTAGCCTTTTTCACCAAGTGTAGTTCGAGCCTACGAACCTGAACTACACCTTTGAATCACACTTATCCATAAGTGTAATTCAAGCCTATGAACCCAAATTATACCAATTGCACACACATGTAAATAGGGTTCATAGGCCTAATTTACACATGTACTACCATGATGCGATGAGGATTTTTGTAACCCTAATATCACCAAATGTGACACATGTGTGATCTTGTTGTCAAGGTTTAGGCAAATCCAAAGAAAAAATGAATAAATAATTATATTTAGATACAAACACAAAATATGAAGAAAAAATACATAACACAGATAACACAGAGATTTAATGTGGTTCGCCCAAGATGGGCTACATCCATAGAACACAACCATCTAATCTTTTCTTATTATCTAGTAAATGAGTACAACACCATTACAATGCCTTTTACATTCCGACCACTTATAACATGTTTTTTTTATGGCAACATACAAAGTATTGTACATTAGAAGTGTACAATACTTGCATGATCAGTCACCACATATTAACACTTGTTTGGTTCAAAATGATCAAGATAATTGATGTTTCTCTTCTCAAGTGTTGATGATTTCTCAATGTTGTAGTGTTATTCTTGTATAGGTGATAGAACCATCTCCAAGCAAGAAGGCCATGAAGTTCAAGAAGCAAGATCTGCATGTGGTCTTCCCTCCTTCATCAGTTTCATCAAATATTGGTCATATAAGGGATATTGAGAGGTTGCGTTGACCTAGCAGAGTTTCTTAAAATAATATGGAATCCACCTTCATGCTACAAGATGGAACCTACTATCAACAGTGGTATTCATATTATGGTCTCGACATTCCCCATATTTTCTCAAGACCCTTAATTTGTTATGGCAACTGCAAATCATTTTGATCCTGTTGTAGGAGCATGAAGGACACAAGTGGAAAAAAGTTAATCGGACTTGAAGAAGAATTCTTTGACACTATCTTCAAGTGTCCTAATATTGAGAAGTACTATGATATCACCATGCAGTCAACACAAGCCTACTATGACAATAATTTAGATAAGTGTAGGAAGAATATGAATGACAATAGGTTGAAGACCCTGAGGCATACAATTGTCAGGTGGCCAAAGACATTTCCTAGAAGTGATCTTATTGAAGAGGTTAATGATTTGGTTACTCTCCTAAGAAAGGTGAAAGGACTTCCTACTTCAAACACCTATTATGAATGCATGTATCAGTTATCCATGTCATCAAACAAAACAAGGAGAAGATATTTTGGGGGAAAGAAATAAGTGATGCCATATGTGAACAACTCACCAAAGTGCCAACTACTCTTAAGTTCTACATGGCATCTTATTTGATGTGTGCGGCAGCTTCTATGAGGCATTTCCCAGGATTGTCTACATCAAGAGACAAGAGGCAAGTTGTTGTATATGAGTACTATTACCAGTTGGTAGTGAAGAATAGTTTCAATCATTTCTAAAGAGTGAATGATGCATTCTTTGGCTATCACATGTGCATGTTGAACAAAGATGTATACAACAAAAGAGTGTTTGATCATGCATGAGAAGTTGTGAACGAATACAGATGTATATTCCTACAATTCCCCACTTTCACCTATCTTAGGGTAGGATACTTCAATCGTGAACCTTTCATGCTCCCAAGATATCCATCAAATAAAATTGTTTTGATGGAATTAGCTCGTCAGATGGTGGCAATGCATGAAGCACAATCTAACTCACACAAAATAGGTTTAAAGTTCTCCTTGACCATTGGTAGGTACTCTATCAACTCAATCTTCAAGGCCAAGGCAATGGAAGAAGAGATGAGGAGAGTAATTATGATATTCTTCAAGGCTAGGAGAGACTTTGATTACAGAGGAATGAGGAACAAATTTAAGAAAACATATGTTCATGTACACTGCATTGAAGAAATTTGGATTGATTGCAGGACATAGAATGATATCCAAAAGCTTGATTACTGCCAACTCACAGTGGATCACATTCGATAATTTGATCTTGCCGACATCCCAGATGATCTTGGAGAAGATGGTAATGTTCTAGACCTTTCCTACGTTGAAAATAAAGTTTCATCAACACCCTTGCCTCTCATTTAATGGTCACAAAAGGAATCAACTTCTATTGGAGACTAATTCCATAGTATTCTTGTGAATACTAATGTTTGGATTTCAAGCAAGGGAATTCAGTTGAAACCTTTTTCTATTGGTTCTAATGATGATATAGTTGGACCTATCAGTAGGAGGTTAGAGATTAGAACAAAGAATAAACAAGATCTTGCCACTCCTCAGAAGGCTCCAAAGTTGAAATTCATAGTTCGGGCAAACAAAGGAAAATCCCAAGGAGAACCATCTGCTTCAAATGTTCAAGAGCCAAAAGAGTTTGAAGTACAAGATGAGTATTTGGATGATGAACATCCCAATCAGGAGCCCATTGATGTTGATCAAATTGAAGGTAAGTAGGAGGATAATGAAGAGCATGATGAATATGATGAAGAAGGACTACTACAATTAGATAAGTCCCATGAATTCCTACCTCGAGTATCTTTTTCTTCTTCAACTATAGTTCATGCTCCTATTTCTACCACTCAATCAAAACCTTTTGGATCTACTATCACATGTGTCACTCCCAGTACAATTGTACATATTTCTTCCATTATTGCTAGTGTGTCTGCCTTGGATACCCCACATAACAATATTGAGAATGTTTTCTCTACTTTCCCAAATTTATCTGAAGTGTCGACTACCATGTTGGATGACTTTGATAATTTCATGAGAGAGACTGGTTCTAGATCCAATG
This sequence comes from Cryptomeria japonica, assembly GCF_030272615.1. Lineage (NCBI taxonomy): Eukaryota > Viridiplantae > Streptophyta > Pinopsida > Cupressales > Cupressaceae > Cryptomeria > Cryptomeria japonica. The sequence continues at coordinate 181,428,494 of NC_081410.1, read as the reverse complement.
AGTCATCGCTAAAAAATCCTCTAATTGTTGTTACCACAACATCACCTATTATGAATACTACTTATCAAGAGCAAATAGATCGCTCCCTCTCAAGCTTTAGTCACGGATGTTGATGATGGTTCCTCCTTACCACCATGGTTGTTCTCCAATGCCTCTAAGAGGAAGAAACAAGTTGTTTCTCCAAATGATTTTAATTTCAGTCATCTCATCTCCACCAGGCCTAAGACCACCAAGAAAGCCAAAACCATATCAAGGGTGAAGGTGGATAAAGCTAGAAACAAATATGTAGAGATTGCATTCCTCCTCCTAATAAAGATATTGATCGGATCCAAGGATCAAATTATATCATCAACAGGGATGAATTGGGCAAACAAACTCATGATTCTACCTCAGGAGATGTTCAAACAAATTTGGACATCCTTGTTTCTAAATATGATGAAGGAAAAATCAAGAAGGATAATCTCAAGGCACATGTTGAACAACTCACCACTATTCCAATCAAGGTGACTAAGTCTTTAGAGGTCATTAAACTAGTGAATTCATCATTGGATGAATGGATTATGAAGAGAGTTGAACATGTAGCTTCATGGAGCAAAGTAGTGGGAGAATGGATGGATAGGATGATTAGCCAAGGTAAGCGACTCCTGAGATTAGCTGGCACCATAGTCAGCAATCTTGATATCATGAAAACTGAGGTGGATGATGATGGGGAGGTACACTCAAAGAGAGTCAATCCTTTATCAAAGGGCAGTCAAGTGTTGTCCTAGTGGGATCCCTTCATTTTTCTCTAGTCTATCAATCAAATTAGACATTTCAACTCTCTAGGAGTGCTCCCAATCAGGATGTGCTCACTGGTTGCTCAGGCATGGTTGAGATTCACAAGGGTAAATCCAACCTTACACTCTCAAACTCCTAACAAATGATTGCAGAGGTTTTGGTAGGTGTTCATGAGGTTTTCCAAGGCCAACCATCTAGTTTTGAGTTTGGGTTTGATCCATTTCCCCATCTCTCCTTCCTTTCCCTATTTTCTAGGCCTAGTAGCCGCAGAGCCCCAATTAGCCCTACCTAACCAATTTTTGTGGATTTGTTCACAATTTCCCCAAAGACCCACACAAACTCTTTGTTGCTATGAGTACCCTTTGGAAGTACTTCAAGATTTATGAAATGAGAAATCTCAGTTTGACTGTACAAGTACGAAACCTGAGAATGGCTTGTTTTAAGGGGTTATAGGCTCTTTTTGGTCTTCTTTCAAGGGTTCGGTGTCTTCCTTGATCTGCCACACCTCCAAAGTCTCACATATGTCCTGCCACACCCCATTTTTTCATGCCAAACACTCTACAACTCCAACCCTTCTCATCCCTGCAAGCACTTGCATAATTTTATTCATTTCCTAACTGGGCTATGACTGAGCTCACCTAGGAAATGATGCTCAATGGCCTTTCAATGACTTCCAAAATAAAAATAAGACTATTTACAATGTACAAAGGTTCCATGGCTTGAATCCCAAGGGTTATTAAGAAGAAATCAAAGGACTTCAAGCTGGAACCATGTTTGGGCCTCTCAAACCCTTACTTAGGCCGAAAGCTTACAAAATTAAGAACTCAATTCAAACCTGCAACAAAACTAATAAAAATGCTTCCTAAGCACTACACGAACATGTACAAAACAATGATAAAAAAATAGAATGCAATCAATCCATGAAGTACAGACTGTTGCTCTAATTCTTAGAAAACACAAGGTAAAAACTCAAAAATGGTCTCCAAATTGCATTCAAATCTGCTCCAGGCGTTCACCAACCTCATTACATTCATGATCAGGGAATTTATATGCCTTTTTCAGTCTAAATAACTCTCCATCAGTTTCCTAACTAACCCTTTGCTCAAAGTTGCAAAAAAAGTTGCTCAACGTTGCAAAATATTGTCAAGTAACTTTGACAACTTTTGCCAAAAAGTGCATTTTTGCATTACATGCTTTGTTTTATTTTTCAAACCATCTAAGATGACTAAAAACCACTACCTCGACATGTCCCAATTCCAAACAAGGCTTTTCAAGACATTTTACATCAAAATGCATGATTATGCCATTTTAGGCTTACAAGGGCTTACAAGCCAAAAATTGAGCAAATACATGTTCCTATGGACATCCAACCTACCAAAGCATATCACCAACATATTAGGACCTATCAGAAGACTATTATTCACCATCCAAACCTAAGCTATGAACAAACACACCCAAATGAATAAATTGCACTCAAAACTAGGTGCTTCTGCACCAGATGACACCATAGAAATCTTCTCTCAAGAGTTGGAAGCGTGGGAAAAGGATTTTGATGCATGGTTGAAACTTGAAGATTTCGATGCATGGTTGAAAATTGAATATTTCTATTCAAATGATCTTGTACAAGATAGTGTCATTCCTTCTTGGCATATGAATGTTGAGCACCGAGAGGAACTAGAGCATCAAATGAATAATATTCCAGAGTGGCTTATCAAGGATATGAGGAAAGATCAAAAGGAATGTACAAATAAAAGTAAGGAGATTGTTGATAAGATATCAGAATTTCCATGTACTTTCCTTGTTGAAAATAAGAAAGCACTATATGTTGATTTTGTCATTAAGGAATTCAATTTATTGTTAACTGCTAAAATTGAGAGAGAGGACTTCTCTTTGTCCTCTATTGACAAATTGGTTGATCTACAGTTTATTCTAGATTTTATGGATTCTCTTCTAAGGAAACATAAGAAATGTTGTGTTGATTTAGGAGATTCTATCACATGGGTCAAGGTTATCACCAGTCATACCCAAGGACCTAATGAAGCTCAAATGAAGATTGCTCTACAGAAATTTGAAGAAGTCCTGAAATGAGATCAACATGAAGAAAATGATACTTAGTCACTTCTATGATTTTCCAGTGGCATTTTGCAATTCCAATTGAAACCTTAAGTGTCATTTTGTGTATGTTTTAGTACACATGTAGGACTGCACGTGTCCTAGAAGTCAAATAGGTCTCTACTTTTGACTTGGTCACAATTAGTTGTAACTTTTCCTATTTTTGTGCATCATCCCTCTTCTATATGTATGAGCGATTTCATTGTAATAAGGATCTTTTTCCATGTTTTTTCTAATACGTCGAAACTCTGTAGAATTGACAAGCTAGCTTAAGTCTTTGAGCTTATAATGTATTCAAGAAAATTTAATCAAATGAGGAAATAATGCGCGTTCAATCTTTGTCTTGGAATTACTTTATTATGTAAAGGAATGTTCTTATGTCATTCTTGTCTACATTCTTTTAGATTAAATCTTGCATCGTGAAGAGTATTTCAGTAAAATATTGTAAACTTTGATTTATGATATCTAACTAATTTTTTTTGTATTAAGTAGATAATAAGATGAAGTCTTTGCGCTTTGTTGAGTTATCTTGTTAGAGTAGAATTTTTTATGATATACTTGAAAGACTTTGTGCTTACAATATATCAATTTTGGGTTGCAGTGGTTGATAGGACTTCAGTATTTGAAGGAAAATCTGAGTTCTTTTGTTTACAAAAGGCCCATCCCTTAAGTCATTTTAAAGAAAAGGAGGCAACGAGAGGTTTTGTACTCTTATGGACACTTTTCTTTCAATTAGTATAGATTATTAAAATTACTACAAGTTTAAGTTTTTTTATTGAGAAAAGGAGAAATCTATTCTGAATAGAGAATTGGATAAAACTTGTTTTGAGAAAAGGAGAACTAAGTTATGGTATCATCTTGGATTAGTGTAAAGTTAGTAGGTAGATTTAGAATAGATAGAGATTTCAGTAGAAAGGGGGAGCCTTCCCTTTATAAATAGGAGAGGTCATATCTTGCCTTCTGAGAGGTATTATCTCATGCACTGTTGTGAAACTCACATTTTGTAAGCCTCCACGAGTTTAAAGCTTCTCTCTAGGATTAGGTGAAGGTTGGGAAGATAGGATCAAATCAACATTTGACTGCTTGTGAGAAGAATCACTTTGGGAAACAAGCTCATGATCTGAGAAGAATCACTTTGGGAAACAAGCTCATGATCTTTGGCATAACATCTTTTTCAACGTTCCCTTGCACTATGATTTTGTTTGCTATGACTCAAAGCTTGTGTAGAAGAAGTTGGGGATCGCTCAACATTGGTTTCTTTTTTTTTTCTCTCTGGGAATGGAAGGAGGAATAGAATACCACACTACGTTGAGAGATACAAGATGCTAGACATTTTTTTCTTTGTCCTTTATAGGATTTAGGAGGTGGAACTCCAACATATATATAGGAGGAATGGAAGGAGTAGGAAGGAGCCTTGGTCTAGGATGTGAAGAAAGATGAACTACTTCCATGTCCATAGATGAAAAAGGATCCTTAGGGAGAGTAGTCAAAACGGACCTCGATGGATTACTTAAGACAACCTGCAATGGTGAAAAAATAGGGTTTCCACCACTAGATGTATTGGAATCCCTTAATTTTTGCTTAGGGACCACCACATTAAAGAGGGGTGAACCTAATAGATCTAGCTAGGGTTGAGAATTCTAATTAGATTCATTGGTTAAGATTTGGTATCCTCTTTTAAGATGAATTGTGAAAATGTTAAAATTAGGGTAAATGTGCTAGAATTGAAGTAAATATGCATGAACAGTGAGCTACGATCATCAAATGGAGCCACAAACCTTGATCTGAGTAATATATGAGTATTTGAATATGTTCCTATAAGGTCATCCTGACTTGTCAAGACCAGAATGCCTGTCGCTCTGGTCCTTCACACTTTTTGTCACCCAAAGGGGATTTTGTTCTTCTCTTTGAATTATGTCAATCCTAAAAGTTACATCTTTGCACCCATTCTTGTGCATAGTAGAGAAGGGAAAATAGTTGGGAATGGGGGTTTTCTTAAGTCAAACCCTGCTTTAGGAATTGACCTTGAATGAAATATTACAAATATTGAAATAAATAATGGAAAGGTATACCTCAGATCTGTAATTGTTGATGATGATGCTTTGCTTCTTGAATATAATCACATATTTTATATGAAATGGCATGGACATGAAAAAACCCTAATCACACACACTTTCTTGCATATGAATGATGTAATTTTTCTCCACAATGGTTGAATGAAGAATATCCAACCTTGAAGATCTCTGAAAATGCTTGATGAAAAGTTCACAAAAGCATGAATGCTTGATTACTTGGAGATGGAGACTTAGTTCAAATGAAATTAGGTTGATAAAATGTCTTTATATAGGGGTATCTAGGTCATTTATTGATTAGCCCGACCTCCAATGGTCATGCAAAGCCACAAAGTTAATTTCTCACCAGAGAGATAGGGCCCATTTCCCATTTTAGAATAGGGCAAAACTAAGAGGTACTAGGGTGAAAGTACCTTGGTCCTTCTTAGTCAGGGACCTTGATTTAGCCTGGTGTAGTCATGGTTAGGAGGGTCCTCAAGGAGAACAATCTAGACCGTGTAGCAAATTAACACAACATAATCAACACAATATGATGGAGGTAATGCAAGTTATATCATAGAAACTAGTTACAAACTATCGGCATCATGCGGGTTCACAACATTCGACTCACATGCCCGAGTACAAAACATGCATGTTATTCAACATTCAACTTAAGCAAGAATGCCAACCAACTCCAAAACTCCTAATCCTTCGAATTATCTTCTATCTTCTTAAAACTTGATTTTAAATGCTTAATTACATTAATTTATATGATCAAGGATGATCTTTGTCGGCCCAAGATGAAATAAATGTTGATGAATCGAGATGAAACGTGTAAAAAAACAAGGTCAGCCTCCGCCAAAGAGATCCCTCTAGAAAATAGAAAGGGTGCGGACCCAAGGGAAGGTCGGCCACACTCCAAGGAACGTTGGAAACAACAAACTGAAGCTCTACGATCTACGAATGAGATCTGCAAGATTCATCAATAACAAATAGGTCCAGGCAGTTCCAGTGTTCTAAGACAGAAAATTGTCTCATATTCCAGAAGCAATAACTTGCTGGGAAAAGATTCAAATGTCCCACAGACTAAGGATAAGGTAGATGAACTTGTCCATGATCAAAATCCAACTTCGCAAGATCTGATGAGAAAACAAAAAAAAGTTCTAAAAGAAATACTGAAACTGCAAAATAGGAAACAACTGAAAGGAAAATGTTTTTGGTTGATGCAAGATTGCCAACAAGAAGGGATGCTCTTGCATCATAGCCCCAGGGAGAAGGACACCCCTCCAAGAAATCAATTGGTGAGTGTACATGGCATCAGAACTTGAGATAAGGCACTAAAATGGACCTAAATAGGAGATGAGGAGGAGACACGCTAAAGTAGGGGCACAAACATGAGGTGTAAATTGGCCCAATGATAATTTACGATGCTACATTTAGCCCCCACTTTAACGGGAGTGAGCCTATGCAAATACTCATGGTAATGTAGATGAAAGATGATAGAGAGGAGTAATTAGGAGCATAATCACAAGGATTATAAGACATCACTAATTTTTAGGAACCAATCCCCCAATATTAGGATTTTAATTCACTCAAACGTATGCAAGGGAACACAAAACAAGACAAAAAGGCAAACGAAGACAAAAAAAGGCAAACAAATATAAATGAAGACAAAAGAAAAAGGACATACACAAAAGGATAAAAACCAAAAGAAGACCTCAAGTCAACTAGCTGAAGAGACCTTGATATCAAAATGTCTCAACCACTAATATCATTCTTGAAAAATTACATTTTAAGAACACAAGCAATCACATAAAAGAGAAAAATCATGCATCATCTACAAAATACAAGTAACAAAAGCTATGAGTTCATGAGAAGAAAGGAAGAAGCATGGATACACATTCTAGATGTGCTTTTATAGGTGATCAGTGAGAAGAATGATGAGAGAGGACATGGATACACATTCTAGATGTGTTTTTCTAAGTGATCCATGTTGGGGAGGAGTGTGGGAACAATCTAGCTATATTTTGAGATAGTTCCACTCATACTCGTGCATGTGTGCAAGTGATGTCTGGTTTCAAGTGTATAGCATCCCGTATAAGAGTTTGTTTTCTCTGGTTTTGATCATGCTTCAACCCATTTAAGATGTATAAAAAATAAAAATGCCAAGGGGCAAGTCTAGTCTCGGGAACATCTCTTATAAGAGTTTGTTTGCTCTGGTTTCAAGAATGTGTAACACCATTTAAGACAAATATATGCCTAGTTTTTAGGACATCCCATGTAAGAATTTTTTTGCTTTGGTTTTGAGAATGTGCACCCTGTCTAAGACATATATAAATGTTGCATCTAGCTTTGGGCATGATGCATCTTGTGTAAGTTTTTTCTTTAGTTTCGAGAATGAACACGCTATTTAAGACATACAAAAATATAGTACAATATGGTACAAAGAGGATAATATGTATGCCCTCCCCCCCCCCCCCAACATAGCCCTATGTTCATGTCTTAAGGAAGCTAGAAACAAGGATACACACTTTAAACACCAAGGAGACATCCTTTAGGCAAAAATGTTCATAAATCCAAGATAAAGAGGGAATACTCTTTATAAGTGAGGATAAGATAGTTGAAAAAGAGATATCTTGCAACAAGTGTAAAGAGGATCCTTGGAGGAGAAGAGATCTTTGCTCAAAAGACATCCATATCCAAGAGGAGTTCTTGAACAAACATAGAATCTTCTACCAAAAGAAGGGAAGGAGAACTAGAATGCATACCTTCCCCCTATTGCTAAGTGAAAGGGATTCTTGATGAAGGATGACACACTTTTGACCCAAAGTGAAGGGTTTTTATAATAGATATACATTTCCAAGTGAAAAAGAAGTTCTAGTCAAGGATACACACCTCATGTATAAGAGATAATCCTTGAGCAAACAACTTCACACAAGGAATGACATCAAATCATAAGCAAACACCACTCAACAAAGGAAAGGTGGATCCTTAGAAAGGGTAAGAGAGATCAATGCCCCCCAAATGTAGGGACAATGGGAATAATTACACAACCTCTAAGGAGAGATTATACAAGAGAAAATGCACAATATACTCACATGAATGAATATTCAATGCAAGAAAAGATATTAATATATGTTAAATGCAACTCTAAAGAAGAGGTAATCTTCAAAGAGAAATAATTAGAAGGAATATCACATGATCCCCTAAGGAGAGATTAATCATAAGAGATTAACCATTCCATGCAAGAAAGGACATAAAAGTTTGAAAAATGTAACTCCTGAAGGGAATAGTAAAACCTTAGAGAGAAAAGATAGAGGCAATAATGAATTGTGTTGCTACCCCCAAAATGTTTTTAATTAAAAAATCTTCACCTCTTATGACAAAGAGCCCCCAATTAAGTTAACTACTTGTGTCATAGGGTGAATGGAGTGAGAAGGCACTACCTCTTCACCAATAAAGAGTGCAAGATCGGTTGTAAGAGCTATGTGATTCCTATCATATTGTTCTTGAGCAAATGTTTTAAATACTTTACAATTTTCAAGGGAATGGAAATAACTACGATGAAAAATACAACATTCATCACCTTTATTATTCTTAGAATTGTTACTAATTTTAATGAAAGGAAAAACAACATTCTTATCATACTTCAATCGCCAAAAGATTCTAGTAGCTGATTTATCTTGATCATCAATAGGATTAGGTCTTGTCTCTTGATATTTAGGACAAGGGTTTTTAAAAGAGGATGGACTGTCATATGATATTTTAATAGTTTCATTATAAACTAGTTTAGTCACTCTTTTTTGAAAATCCAAACAATCATTAGCATGATGTTCATGAGTTTGATGATATGGACAAAAATGAGTGTTTGAAGAAGAAGCACCCTTATATGGATGATAAGTATTATGTCTTGCAAGATAATCCTTGAAGTTTTGAATTCTAAGGAGATCATCCATAGGGGAATCATTAAATCTCCTAGACCTTT